>NC_091075.1:94710476-95013571 GCF_032405125.1 Capricornis sumatraensis | reverse complement strand
ACACTAGCTGCAAAAAAATCCTCTGAGAGTAAGACAAGCAAGTATGATTATATTGTTTTTCAATAATCTTGACCTATTATAAAGTTTGCTAGGTCTCATTTAATGTTTAATTTTCCTAAACTTTCTTTGGCCAAAGATTAGCAAAATTTTCCCCCTTGTAACTTTTTATAAAATATATTAATAGAATTCCAGGCTACACAATAAAATATGACACACTGGGCCCTATATCTTAACTTACTCTTCATTGAATTAATATGAAATCCTGGTGAAGTCTACCAAAAATTTAGAGGAGAGCTAACACCTATCCTCAGAGAAGGCGATGGAACCCCACTCCAGTACTCTTGCCTGGAAAATCCCATGGACGGAGGAACCTGGTAGGCTGCAGTCCATGGGGTCGCTAAGAGTTGACCACAACTGAGCAACTTCACTTTCACTTTTCACTTTCATGCATTGGAGAAGGAAATGGCAACCCACTCCAGTGTTCTTGCCTGGAGAATCCCAGGGATGGGGGAGCCTTGTGGGCTGCTGTCTATGGTGTCGCACAGATTCAGACACGACTGAAGCGACTTAGCAGCAGCAACACCTATCCTACCCAAACTCTTCCAGAAAATTACAGAGGAAGGTAAATTGCCAAACTCGTTCTATGAGGCCACCATAACCCTAATACCAAAACCAGACAAAGATGCCACAAAAAAAGAAAACTTCAGGCCAATATCACTGATGAATATAGATGCAAAAATCCTCAACAAAATTCTAGCAAACAGAATCCAGCAGCATATTGAAAAGATCATACATCATGACCAAGTGGGCTTTATCCCAGGGATGCAAGGATTCTTCAGTATTCACAAATCAATCAATGTGATACACCACATTAACAAATTGGAAGATAAAAACCATATGATTATCTCAATAGATGCAGAGAAAGCCTTTGACAAAATTCAACATCCATTCATGATAAAAACCCTCAAAAAAGCAGGCATATAAGGAATATACCTCAATATAATAAAAGTCATATGTGATGAACCCACAGCAAACATTATCCCCAATGATGAAAAATTAAAAGCATTTCACCTAAAGTCAGGAGCCAGACAAGGGTGCCCACTCTCACCACTACTATTTAACATAGTTAGGAAGTTTTAGCCACAGCAATCTGAGAAGAAAAAGAAATTAAAGGAATCCAGATTGGAAAAGAAGTAAAACTCTCACTGTTTGCAGATGACATAGAAAACCCTAAAGACACCACCAGAAAATTACTAGAGTTAATCAATGAATATAGTAAAGTTGCATGATATAAAATTAACACACAGAAATCCCTTGCATTCCTACACACTAACAATAAGAAAACAGAGAAATTAAGGAAACAATTCCATTCACCATTGTAACAAAAAGAATACAATACTTAGGAAAAAATCAAACTAAAGAAACCAAAGACCTATATGTAGAAAACTATAAAACACTGAGGAAAGAAATCAAGGATGAGACAAATAGATGGAGAAATATACCATGTTCATGGATTGGAAGAATCAATATAGTGAAAATGAGTATACTCCCCAAAGTAATCCATATATTCAATGCAATCTCTATATCAAGCTACCAATGGTATTTTTCACAGAACAAGAACAAATAATTTCACAGTTCGTATGGAAATACAAAATACCTCAAATAGCCAAAGCAATCTTGAGAAAGAGGAATGAAACGAGGAATCAACCTAACTGACTTCAGGCTATACTACAAAGCTACAGTCATCAAGAGAGTATGGTGCTGATACAAAGACAGAAATATAGACCAATGGGACAAAATAGAAACCCCAGAGATAAATCCAAGCACCTATGGACACCTTATCTTTGACAAAGGAGGCAAAAATATACAATGGTGAAAAGACAATCTCTTTAACAAGTGGTGCTGGGAAAATCAGTCAACCACCTGTAAAAGAATGAAACTAGAACACTTTCTAACACCATACACAAAAATAAACTCAAAATGGATTAAAGATCTAAAGGTAAGACCAGAAACTATAAAACATCTAGAAGAAAGTGGGGAAAATCACTAGACCATTCAGGTATGACCTAAATCAAATCCCTATTATACAGTGGAAGTGAGAAATAGATTTAAAGGACTGGATCTGATAGACAGAGTGCCTGATGAACTATGGAAGGAGGTTTGTGACATTGTACAGGAGACAGGGATCAAGACCATCCCCATAGGAAAAAAAAAAGCAAAATGGCTGTCTGGGGAGGCCTTACAAATAGCTGTGAAGAGAAGAGAGGTGAAAGCAAAGAAGAAAAGGAAAGATATAGGCATCTAAATGCAGAGTTCCAAAGAATAGCAAGAAGAGATAAGAAAGCCCTCTTCAGCAATCAATGCAAAGAAATAGAGGAAAACAACAGAATGGGAAAGACTAGAGATCTCTTCAAGAAAATTAGAGATACCAAGGGAACATTTCATACAAAGATGGGCTTGATAAAGGATGGAAATGATATGGACGTGACAGAAGCAGAAGATATTAAGAAGAGGTGGCAAGAATACACAGAAGAACTGTACAAAAAAGATCTTCACAGCCAAGATAATCACAATGGTGTGATCACTCACCTAGAGCCAGACATCCTGGAACGTGAAGTCAAGTGGGCCTTAGAAAGCATCACTATGAACAAAGCTAGTGGAGGGGATGGAATTTCAGCTGAACTATTTCAAATCCTGAAAGATGATGCTGTTAAAGTGCTGCACTCAATATGCCAGCAAATTTGAAAAACTCAGCAGTGGCCACAGGACTGGAAAAGGTCCGTTTTCATTCCAATCCCAAAGAAAGGCAATGCCAAAGAATGCTCAAACTACTGCACAATTGCACTCATCTCACATGCTAGTAAAGTAATGCTCAAAATTCTCCAAGCCAGGCTTCAGCAATACGTGAACCGTGAACTCCCTGATGTTCAAGGTGGTTTTAGAAAAGGCAGAGGAACCAGAGATCAAATTGCTAACATCTGCTGGATCATTGAAAAGGCAAGAGAGTTTCAGAAAAACATCTATTTCTGCTTTATTGACTATGCCAAAGCCTTTGACTGTGTGGATCACAATCAACTGTGGAAAATTCTGAAGGAGATGGGATACCAGACCACCTGACCTGCCTCTTGAGAAACCTATATGCAGGTCAGGAAGCAACAGTTAAAACTCGACGTGGAACAACAGACTGGTTCCAAATAGCAAAAGGGGTATGTCAAGGCTGTATATTGTCATCCTGCTTATTTAACTTACATGCAGAGTACATCATGAAAAACACTGGGCTGGAGGAAACACTAGCTGGAATCAAGATTGCCAGGAGAAATATCAATAACCTCAGATATGCAGATGACACCACCTTTATGGAACTAAAGAGCCTCTTGATGAAAGTGAAAGAGGAGAGAGAAAAAGTTGGCTTAAAGCTCAACATTCAGAAAACAAAGATCATGGCATCTGGTCCCATCACTTCATGGCAAATAGATGGGGAAACAGTGGAAACAGAGACAGACTTTATTTTGGGGGCTCCAAAATCACTGCACATGGTGATTGTAGCCACGAAATTAAATGACACTTATTCCTTGGAAGGAAAGTTATGACCAACCTAGGTAGGATATTCAAAAGCAGAGACATTACTTTTTCAACAAAGGTCCGTCTAGTCAAGGCTATGGTTTTTCCAGTAGTCATGTATGGATGTGAGAGTTGAAATATAAAGAAAGCTAAGTGACAAAGAATTGACGCTTTTGAACTGTGGTGTTGGAGAAGATTCTTGAGAGTTCCTTGGACTTCAAGGAGATCCAACCAGTCCATCCTAAAGGAAACCAGTCCTGGGTGTTCATTGGAAGGACTGATGTTGAAGGTGAAACTCCAATATTTTGATGTGAAGAGATGACTCATTTGAAAAGACCCTGATGTTGGGAAAGATTGAGGGCAGGAGGAGAAGGGGATGACAGAGTTAGAGATAATTAGATGGCATCACCAACTCAATGGACATGGGTTTGGGGTAGACTCTGTCAGTTTGTGATGGACAGGGAGGCCATGGAGTTGCAAAGAGTTGTCTACGACTGAGCGACTGAACTGGACTGAATTAGCCTCCAATCAAAATAAATGAATAAAATTTAAAAATATGAAATCCTGGCCTGATTTCCTAAACCCTGTCAAGTTACCTATGACCATATATCATGCTGCTGCTGCTGCTAAGTCACTTCGGTCATGTCCAACTCTGTGTAACCCCATAGAAGACAGCCCACCAGGCTCCCCCATCCCTGGGATTCTCCAGGCAAGAACACTGGAGTGGGTTGCCATTTCCTTCTCCAATGCATGAAAGTGAAAGTCGCTCAGTTGTGGTCAACTCTTAGCGACCCCATGGACTGCAGCCTACCAGGCTCCTCCTTCCATGGGATTTTCCAGGCAAGAGTACTGGAATGGATTGCCATTGCTTTTCCGACTATATATCATATCCCTTAAGTATTCTTCATAGTCCACAGTAAAAAGGTGTTATTGGGAATTCCATGGTAGTTCAGTGGTTAAGATCCCTTACTTCGATAGCAAGGACCATAAGTTTCATCCCTAGTCAGGGAACTAAGATCCGACATACCACATGGTGCAGCCTTTCAAAAAAAAATAAAGAAAAGCTATAAAATAAAACATTGAGTCTGTCTGCCCATGGGAAAAAAAGAGAGCAAGCTTTATCACAATTCATAGCAAAATATGAATAAATGATATTCACTGGCTAATCCTCCTTTGCTTCATGTTGACTTTCAAATAATTTAGCAGATTAGAAGGAAACTTTATTTTAACAAAACTGTTCTGCCCTTATCATGGTGCCAAAAATCTACCAGCTTCAAAAATGCTTCATTATCTCTACTAATTTTCTCCTGACATTTTTTAATCCTTGCAATAATCAGCTAATTATTTATAATTTCTTATTTTAAAAGAAGACTGTACAGGTTATACTCTATTTGCAACCAACCAGATCCTTTCTTTGGGCTTCCCTGGTGGCTCAGACAGTAAAGAATGTGCCAGCAAAGTGGGAGACCTGGGTTGGATCCCTGGATTGGGATGATCCACTGGAGAAAGGAATAGCTGCCCACTCCAGTATTCTTGCCTGGCAAATCCCATGGACAGATGAGCCTGGTGGGCTACAGTCCTTGGGGTCTCAAAACAGTGGGACATGACTGAGCAACTAACACACACACACGTATCCTTTCTTTCTCCTATCCACTCTGCTAGTTGTAGCCTTGCAGCCTGACTCTTGTAAATAGTATCACTCCTAACTAATACAGGAGTTGCTATCATTCAGTCACTCAGTTGTGTCCTACTCTCTGCAACCCTATGGACGGCAGTATCCCAGGCTTCCTTGTCCTTCACCATCTCCTGGAGCTTGCTCAAACTCATGTCCATTAAGTCACTGATGCCATTCACCGTTTCATCCTCTGCTGCCCCTTTCTCCTCCTTCCCTTAATCTTTCCCAGCATCAGAGCCTTTTCCAATGAGTCAGCTCATTCGAATCAGGTGGCCAAAGTATTGGAGCTTCAGCTTCAGTATCAGTCCTTCCAATGAATATTCAGTACTGATTTCCTTTAGGATTGACTGGTTTGATTCCTTGATGTTCAAGGGGCTCTCGAGAGTCTTCTCCAGCACCACAGTCCAAAAGCATCAATTCTTTGGCGCTCAGCCTTCTTTATGGTACAACTCTCATATCCATACATGACTACTGGAAAAACCATAGCTTTGACTACACAGACCTTTATGGCACAGTAATATCTCTGCTTTTTAATACACTGTCTAGGTTTGTCATAGCTTTTCTTTCAACAATCAAGCATCTTTTAATTTCATGGCTGCAGTCACCATTTGCAGTGATTTTGGAGCCCAAGAAAATAAAGTCTGTCACTGTTTCCATTGTTTCCTCATCTATTTACCATGAAGTGATGAGACTGGCTGCCATGATCTTTGTTTTCTGAATATTGAGGTTTAAGCCAGCTTTTTCACTCTGCTCTTTCACCTTCATCCAGATGCTCTTTAATTCCTGTTCACTTTCTGCTGTGAGGGTGGTGTCATCTGCATATCTGAAGTTATTGATATTTCTCCCAACAATCTTGATTCCAGCTTGTGCTTCATCCAGCCTAGAATTTCACATGATGTACCCTGCATATAAGTTAAATAAACAAGGTGACAATACACAGCCTTGACGTACTCCTTTCCCAACTTTGAACCAGTCCATTGTTCCATGTGTGGTTCTAAGTGTTGCTTCTTGACTTGCATATAGGTTTCTCAGGAGTTAGGTTAGGTAGTCTGGTATTCCCATCTCTTTAAGAATTTTTCACAGTTTTTTGTGATCCACATAATCAAAGGCTTTACATAGTCAATTAAGCAGAAGTAGATGTTTTTCTGGAATTTCTTGCTTTTTCTTTGATCCAACAGATATTGGCAATTTGATTTCTGGTTCCTCTGCCTTTTCTAAATTTAGCTTGAACACCTGGAAGTTCTTGGTTCACATACTGTTGAAGCCTAGCTTGGAGAATTTTGAGAATTACTTTCTTAGCATGTGAAATGAGTGTAGTTGTGTTATACCAAAGAGAAACCTGTTGCTAACTCACTATGGGAACAAACAAGAGAAAAAGACTAAGGCCCAGTGGGGAGAATCTCAGGTTTGGAATGAAAGTAGAACTTTCATTAGTGGCTTGAAGAATGTGTAGGCGTGGACACTGATAAGATGGTAAAAATACTCAAAGGAAGCTGAATTTTAGGTAAATTGGTCATCAACAGCTGTGATCAGTAAGTAAACAAGTTTTGGGAAAATTAGCTGCAGATTAAAATATCTCCATTATCCAATTTTGGGGAACTGTTTTTGTTTTTGTTTCCTTAGAAGGATTGACTTCATATGAAAATGTTGTTGAGCACCCACTGTGAAAAAAGGTAGATGGATATTAGTGGATCTCTGCCCTAGGGCTGTGAGTCAGAAACTCCAGAAGTGCTTGTTCAAACACAAAATCCTAACCCCTCTCAAATTCCAAAGGTCCAACATGTGACTGGGGCTACCCTCATAGCTCAGTCGGTAAAGAATCTGCCTGCAATGCAGCAGACCCAGGTTTGATTCCTGGGGTCGGAAAGAGCCTCTGGAGAAGGAAATGACAACCTACTCCAGTATTCTTGCCTAGAGAATCCCCATGGACAGAGGAGCCTGGCAGGCTGCAGTCAATGGGGTCGCAAGATTCAGACATGACTTAGTGACTAAACCACCACCACAGCATGTGACCAGTGAATTTGCACTGCTTGCAGGTTCTCGATGAGGTGCCAGTAGGGGACTGTACTAGAAAACCACTGCCCAAGAGCGATCTCAGACTAACCGGAGAGAAGACTGTCATTTGGGAGGATTTCACAACTGAGTTTGAAATGGGAGGGTGGCAGGAAGGGGATTCTGGGAGGGGTTTCGCATTTCCAAAATCAGAGACTGTCAGAGAGAATTCTGAGAGAGGAAGTGACAGGAAGCTTAGAAACCAGGGAAGACTTAAAGGAGACCCAACAGGAAGAGCAGCTCTGACCTGCTAGGCTAAGGAGTTGATATATCACTACAATCCTCGGGGATTGAGGATTTTAATAAAGGCGGGGAGGAACTATAATAATTTCATCAGAAAACTCCTTTGACGCCCATGAAAGTTAGTGATATCTGTCACATTCTATTAAAAACGAGAATAGAACTTAATAATGCAACAGTACTGCTACTACTGCTGCTGCTGCTGCTAAGTAGCTTCAGTCGTGTCCAATTGTGTGCAACCCCATAGACGGCAGCCCACCAGCCTCCGCCGTCCCTGGGATTCTCTAGGCCTGAACTCTGGAGTGGGTTGCTATTTCCTTCTCCAATGCATGAAAGTGAAAAGTGAAAGTGAAGTCGCTCAGTCGTGTCCGACTCTTCGAGACCCCGTGGACTGCAGCCTACCAGTCTCCTCCGTCCATGGGATTTTCCAGGCAAGAGTACTGGAGTGGGTTGCCATTGCCTTCTCCAAATGCAACAGTACTAAAAAATGACCATTTCTAAATGCATCTTTTCCCAAACAAAAGTCTACAAGTGAGCTGCATCTTGGTACACAGGGATTTCTATTAGACATCCTATATTAGAAACTCAAGATAAATTTATTTAATGCTGTGACAATATTCAAATAAAAGTATTTCAATTGTGTTTTTCAATTCTGATTGTAACTAATTACCTGGGAAGGGAATATAATTGATCTTTCTTGGCATATTTTGACATTTAAAATATTCATAAGCCCAAAGGGTAGGGATTTTCAATACTAAAGTTTACTTTCAATAAATCAAATTGCTGTTTTGTATAATATTATCCAGCAGGATTCATTCCGTATAAAGAATCAAAAGAACATTGTAAATGACTGTTAGCAATATCTCAAATATATTTAAACTTTAGTAAGGAATTAAAGCCACCACAATAGTCGTGTACATTTATCAGTGATTATACTGAGACATACCACTGGCAAATATTTCAGAGGCACATAAAGCTAAGAAAAAGAATTTGGAATAGAAAAAATCATTTAAAGATCATTTGTATTTTCAAATAGAATTATGAAATGACAAGGATTTGTGTCTATTGGTCAAAAGCTATAATTCAACATTGGTGTCTGCCAACCTGTGCTGGTACTTAGACTGGGATAGATATTTGGCATAGTTGGCTCCTACCAGGAGTGGATTTTGTTCTAAGAGTTGCAAGCCACAGAGAAAAACTTTTAATTTCCACAGCAGTTTGTAAATGCAACTGTGAAAGCTTAATTCACATGAACATTAGTTGGAAGGGAAAATGCTGTTCAGAACACAAAAGATCAAGAGAGGTAAATCTCCAAAGCCAAAGAAATTTAATAAAATTCATATGAACATCAAAGGAAGTGAGGGAAAAAACTCATTTGTGCATACAAACAAGTTTCCGTGTATAACAACTAGCTTAATTCCAAAAAACTACAGGAAAAGACTCAGTAGAAATGTAATAAGGGGAAAAAAAGAAAGGAAAATAGATTTAGTAAAATATAAGTAGATGGGAATACCAGACCATCTGACCTGCCTCTTGAGAAACCTATATGCAGGTCAGGAAGCAACAGTTAGAACTGGACATGGAACAACAGACTGGTTCCAAATAGGGAAAGGAGTACGTCAGGGGTGTATATTGTCACCCTGCTTTTTTAACTTATATGCAGAGTACATCATGAGAAATGCTGGGCTGGAAGAAGCACAAGCTGGAATCAAGATTGCAGGGAGAAATATCAATAACCTCAGAGGCGCACATGACACCAACCTTGTGGCAGAAAGTGAAGAAGAACTAAAGAGCCTCTTGATGAAAGTCAAAGAGGAGAGTGAAAAGGTTGGCTTAAAGCTCAACATTCAGAAAATGAAGATTATGGCATCTGGTCCCATCACTTTATTGGAAATAGATGGGGAAACAGTGGAAACAGTGTCAGACTTTATTTTGGGGGGCTCCAAAAATCACTGCAGATGGTGACTGCAGCCATGAAATTAAAAGATGCTTATTCCTTGGAAGGAAAGTTATGACCAACCTAGATAGCATATTGAAAAGCAGAGACATTACTTTGTCAACAAAAGTCCATCTAGTCAAGGCTATGGTTTTTCCAGTAGTCATGTGTGGATGTGAGAGTTGGACTGTGAAGAAAGCTGAGCACCAGAGAATTGATGCTTCTGAACTGCGGTGTTGCAGAAGACTCTTGAGAGTCCCCTGGACTGCAAGGAGATCCACTCAGTCCATTCTGAAGGAGATCAACCCTGGGATTTCTTTGGAAGGAATGATGCTAAAGCTGAAGCTCCAGTACTTTGGCTACCTCATGTGAAGAGTTGACCATTGGAAAACACTCTGATGCCGGGAGGGATTGAGGACAGGAGGAGAAGGGGATGACAGAGGATGAGATGGCTGGATGGCATCACTGACTCGATGGACGTGAGTCTGAGTGAACTCTGGGAGTTGGTGATAGACAGGGAGGCCTGGCATGCTGCGATTCATGGGGTCGCAAAGCGTCGGACACGACTGAGCGACTGAACTGAAACTGAAACTGAAGCTACTACTGCCAAAACTTGAGTTTTCTTTTTCTTTTTTTCAGAGTGTATATATCAATAACAATTTTTTTATTAAGCACCATTCCAACTCAATTTTAAGATGTGAAATTAAATAAAATATAGCAAAGAAATCTCAGTAATTCAGATCCATTTTAACTTTGTTCATTCTCTCTCTCTCTTTCCAGATATAGAATAGAGGGAAATTAACTTTTGGCATTGGAAAAGAAATATGTGTTTGTATATTTAAAGACTGTAAAGACTTGCTGATGGAGATTATAACATTTCTTATCAGTCTCAGATCAGTCACTCAGTGGTGTCCAACTCTTTGCAACCCCATGAACCACATCATGCTAGGCATCCCTGTCTATCCACAACTCCTGGAATTTATCCAAACTCATGTTCACTGAGTCGGTGACACCATCTAACCATCTCATCCTCTGTCGTCCCCTTCTCCTCCTGCCCTCAATCTTTCCCAACATCAGGGTCTTTTCAAATGAGTCAGCTCTTTGCATCAAAATATTGGAGTTTCACCTTCAACATCAGTCCTTCCAATGAACACCCAGGACTGGTTTCCTTTAGGATGGACTGGTTGGATCTCCTTGAAGTCCAAGGGACTCTCAAGAATCTTCTCCAACACCACAGGTCAAAAGCATCAATTCTTCTGCACTCAGCTTTCTTTATAGTCCAACTCTCACATCCATGCATGACTACTGGAAAAACCATAGCCTCAACTAGTTGGACCTTTGTTGACAAAGTAATGCCTCTGCTTTTTAATATACTATCTAGGTTAGTCATAACTTCCTTCCAAGGAATAAGCGTCTTTTAATTTCATGGCTGCAATCACCATCTGCAGTGATTTTGGAGCCCCAGAAAAGTTATAAACCAAGATGTTAAGCCTTACCTTTGGTAAGCAGACATTGTTCATTTGGCTTAATCTTTCATCTTTTCCTGTCAAACATTTACTGAATCAAATAACCTGTTTATATACAGCCATAGGAAAAAGCCATTACAGTACTACCTCTTTTTTCTGGAGAGACAACAGGGGTTAAGGGGCCAAACAGTAGTCTGGGGAGACAGGGTCAGTGAACACTAACCTGTCTTGACCATTTATTGCCTTTAGGATCTTAAGCAAAGCACTTATTTATCCATGCATTCATTCATTTTATCACTTTTTAAAAACTGAGATTATAGCACCAAAAGAGTAGTCATGAAGGAAAGATAAATAACATGAAAGAATTTTGTTAACATAAAATGCTTATTTAATAATTCCTCTAGAAATTGAAATATTAGATGCAAACAATTATATATAGAATGGATAAACAACAATGTCCTACTGTATAGCACAAGGAACTATATTCAATATCCTGTGATAAACCATAATGGACAAGAATTTTAAGAAGAATGTATATATTGAGTTGGCTAAAAATTTGGGTTTTTACATAAGATCTTATAGAAAAACGCAAAAGAACTTTTTGGTCAACCCAATATGTGTATAACTGAATCACTTTGCTATACAACAGAAGTTAACACAACAGTGGAAATCAACTATACTACAATTTAACAAATTTTTATATTATATATAACTTATTTGTTAAATCAGAGTTTTGATTATACAAACTATTCCCTAAAAATAAGTAGGGAATTTTTTAAAGACAGTGTTTAGAGATTATTGTAAAATCTTTTAGATTCCCAGGAAAAAAAGTTTTAGGGCCCAAACTGGTATCCTTCTATTTTTAAAGTTATTCTGATTTCAAAATAGAGTACAGTTAGGGATTGGGGGCAGGAGTAGGAGGGGACGACAGAGGATGAGATGGCTGGATGGCATCACCGACTCGATGGACATGAGTTTGAGTAAACTCCGGGAGTTGGTGATGGACAGGGAGGCCTGGCGTGCTGCGATTCATGGAGTCGCAAAGAATCGGACACGACTGAGTGACTGAACTGAACTGAACTGAAGATTTATTTAATGTAATCACTCAACAAACATTTATTGAGTACCTATTATGTACCAAAAATATATTCTATTCCTTGAAAAATTTAGGCACACAAAAATCTCTGAGTACCGTCAAATAATGAAATATTTGTGAAGGGAGAAAAGTGATAAAAATAATTTTTTTCTAAGTACTCATAAATACAAGCCATCTTGGTGAAACCTACTTTAGAAAGTAGAGATTTTTTTTTTCCCACCCTGAGAATCATATCCATTGCATGGAGTGTCTGGATGACAAGTCTCTTTTTCAGTTTGGGGTTATTAATAGAGTACATTATAGTTCTTTATTTTTTATAACAAAAGTAATATAGTAATTTGAAAGCATGTAAAGTAAAACTGGAAGTGTCCCTGCAGTAATACCTCTCCCTAAGAACAGCCACTATTAACACGTTTATTCATCTAGACATTTTTTTCTATGCACTAAATTATAGTACATGATCCAAGAAAGTATAAATTTTCAAAGTACTAGGAAATTTGACAGTTAAACCTCTTCCATAATTGGCAAGTGCCAAAGAGAATCTTTTTTCCAAAAAATTATTTTTAATATTACTACTACTACTACTACTACTAAGTCACTTCAGTCGTGTCCAACTCTGTGCGACCCCATAGACGGCAGCCCACCAGGCTCCCCCGTCCCTGGGATTCTCCAGGCAAGAACACTGGAGTAGGTTGCCATTTCCTTCTCCAATGCATGAAAGTGAAAAGTGAAAGTGAAGTCGCTCAGTCATGTCCGGCTCTTAGTGACCTCATGGACTGCAGCCCACCAGGCTCTTCCATCCATGGGATTCTCCAGGCAAGAGTACTGGAGTCGGGTGCCATTGCCTTCTCCTTTTAATATTTATTTTTTAATAATTTTATTGACTTATTTATTTATGGCTGTGCTAGGTCTTGGAGAAGGCAATGGCACCCCACTCCAGTACTCTTGCCTGGAAAATCCCATGGACAGAGGAGTCTAGCAGGCCATGGTCCATAGGGTCACAGAGAGTCGGACATGAGCTAAGAGGCTAAGCATGAACGCACGTGCTGGGTCTTTGTTGCTGCTTAGGCTTTGCACTAAGGAGAAGGCAATGGCACCCCACTCCAGTGTTCTTGCCTGGAGAATCCCAGGGACAGGGGAGCCGTGTGGACTGCCGTCTATGGGGTCGCACAGAGTTGGACACGACTGAAGTGACTTAGCAGCAGCAGCAGTAGCAGCAGCAGGCTTTGCACTAGTTGTGGACAGCCAGGGCCTATTCCGGTAGTTTCTCATGTTGTAGAGCTAGGGTGAGTGGGCTTCAGTAGTTGTGACATGTGGGCTCAGTAGTTGGGACTCCAGGGCTTTAGAACACAGGCTCAGTACTTGTGGTGCATGGGCTTAGTTGTTTCGCAGCATTTGGGATCTTCCTGGATCAGGGATCCAACATGTGTCTCCTGCATTGGCAGGTGAACTCTACCACTGAGCCGTCAGAGAAGGCACAAGGATAATCTTAAGTAACCCAAATATAGCCAAAACTGTGTGCCTCTCCCAGCTGGTCAGTGGTGCGTTCAACATCCTTCCCATGCTAGGGTATAAGGGTGTGTGTGTTAGTCACTCAGTCATGTTCGACTCTTTGAGACTCCAGAGACTGTAACCTGCCAGGTTCCTCTGTCCGTGGGGATTCTCCAGGCAAGAATACTGGAGTGGGTTTGCCATTCCCTTCTCTAGAGGATCTTCCCAAGCCAGATATTGAACCCACATTTCCCACATTGTCGGCAGATTCTTTTCTGTCTGAGCCACCAGGGAAGAGCAGTGTATAAGTAGCAGGTTGCAAGAGAGGATATTTCTCCAACCCCTTCCCAGTCCTATTGATGTCCATCAAAATAAGAGTTAAAAACTTCAAAACAATCACATATTAAAATTTGGGCTTCAGTCTTCACAGGGCTTTAGCTCATCCCATTGATGATTGCCAGACACTAACTTCATGAGACCACATGTTGGATATTTCCAGAAAGGAGTCCTTTAACACACATTCCCAGCTTGTACTCTCATTCAGATCTGAGAGACTATCATAATACTGGCCAAACATGCACGTGAAAAACAGGTTAATATTTATTCCTTCAATTAATTTTTTTCAACACGTGGTTCAGTTCGATGAACTTTTAAGAAGGAAGACCCAGAGAAGACATCAAGGCCAAGTGAAAAGACTCTTCCAAATTTACGTGGCTGGCTGGTTAAGCAGTCACCTCAGGACCTGGGTCTGTACCCAGGTTAGGGTACTACTATAAGGAGAGAAACTTATAGGAGACATTAATGCAGAAAGAAAACAAAACAAAATTTGAAAAACAAGGACAACATTTTAAGATAAACAGGGACTTCCCTGGTGGTCCAGTGGTTAAGACTCTCAACACAGGGGTCCTCGGTTCGATCCATGGTCAGAGAACTCAGTGCTTCAACTAGAGATCCTGCATGGGGCAACTAAGACCTGGTGCAGACAAAAAAAAAAAAAAGTATACAAAATACAGCATGTTTAGTTGTTTAAAATTCCTTTGTGACTTCCAGAAATTACTACCAAGAGCAGAAAAGCAAAACAATGCATGAGACATCACACACAAGATTAACAATTTAGTCTTTTTTTCTGGGTAAAACATTCTAAATGCCCAATATAAACTGCTAATAAGATGTTTTAGATCAAAAGACTTTCTGACAGCCAGAACAAAACCCGGAACTAAATCCTAGGAGTACGTGAATGATGAGCCTATTGCCTTTTTTACTATTATGGAGCAGGCTCTAGTCTCAATTATGTGATAGATTAAGTTGATGCCAAAATATTTCTGTTCTAATGCTTTCTTTGCTTTATGTCACATCTTAGTCTGCAAATGTATAATCACAGGAATAAAAATATAATAGAAATAAGAGCTGTTAAAGATTTTAGTCCACATCTTAAGTGACCTTACTGAATTTTCTTACCTGATTTTGACATTGTTGTACTCCTTGAATGACAAACATCCAATTCACAAACACCAGGATGTAAACAACTGCCTTAAAAATTCATTTGTGGAAAGAAATTTTTTGTTTGTTGGAATTTGGTCTTATGTGAAGAGTATGGGAAAGAAAAGAGTTTTTTAAAGACATGTTTTTGATCAGCTGATTCCCAGTTTGTCCTTCAATATGGCAAACAACCAAGGGCATGAGACTTATGACACTTAAAAGATTTAGTCTTATGTGACTTAGATATATACAAGACTTCTGAAGACTATTGAGGGAAAACATTATAAGGTCTTTCATATTTACTTTATTTTTTTAGCTTGTCATTTCCATTGAATCCTTCTATCAGAAAACTCTGTCTCTTAAGAGGTTAATGTCTAAAATATTTCCAGAACTCCTACAACTCAATAGAAAAACAAACAACCCCCAATTTAAAAATGGGATGGGATCGTAACAGACATTTTTCCAAAGGAGACATATAGATTGATCAACAGGTATATGAGAAGGTGCTCAGCATCACTAATCATCAGGGAAATGCAAATCAAAACTACTCTCATACTTGTTAGAATGGCTACTTTCAAAAGGCAAGAAATGACAGGTGTTGGTGAGAATGTGTAGAAAAAGGAACCCTTATGTTTTACTGATGGGAATGTAAATTGGTGTAATCACTGTGGAAAACAGTATGGAAGTTCCCCCCAAGATTAAAAATAGAACTATCAGTTGATCCAGCAATTCCAACTCTGGGCATTTATTTGAAGGAAATCAAAACACAGACTCAAAAAGATATTGGTACCCATGTTCGCTGCCATATTATTTATAGTAGTCAGGACGTGGAAATAATAAGTGTCCATCAGTGGATGAATGGTTAAGGAACATGTGAGAATATACATATTTCTCCAGCTCCTATACTTCAAGAAGCACCATCTGCATTCAGTTCAATTCAGTTCAGTCACTCAGTCATGTCTGACTCTTTGCGACCCCATGAAACACAGCACGCCAGGCCTCCCTGTCCATCACCAACTCCCGGAGTTCACTCAAACTCATGTCCATCAAGTCAGTGATGCCATCTAGCCATCTCATCCTCTGTTATCCCCTTCTCCTCCTGCCTTCAATCCCTCCCAGCATCAGGGTCTTTTCAAATGAGTCAACTCTTCGCATGAGCTGGCCAAAGTGTTGGAGTTTCAGCTTTAGCATCAGTCCTTCCAATGAACACCCAGGACTGATCTCTTTTAGGATGGACTGGTTGGATCTCCTTGCTGTCCAAGGGATTCTCAAGAGTCTTCTCCAACACCACAGTTCAAAAGCATCAATTCTTCAGCGCTCAGCTTTCTTCACAGTCCAACTCTCACATCCATACATGACCACTGGAAAAACCATAGCCTTGACCAGACGGACCTTTGTTGGCAAAGTAATATCTCTGCTTTTCAATATGCTATCTAGGTTGGTCATAGCTTTCCTTCCAAGGAGTAAGTGTCTTTTAATTTCATGGCTGCAGTCACCATCTGCAGTGATTTTGGAGCCCAAAAAAATAAAGTCTGACACTGTTTCCACTGTTTCCCCATCTATTTCCCATGAAGTGATGGGACCAGATGCCATGATCTTCGTTTTCTGAATGCTGAGCTTTAAGCCAACTTTTTCACTCTCCTCTTTCACTTTCATCAAGAGGGTTTTAAATTCCTCTTCACTTTCTGTCATAAGGGTGGTGTCATTGCATATCTGAGGTGATTGATATTTCTCCCGGCAATCTTGATTCCAGCTTGTGCTTCCTCCAGCCCAGCGTTTCTCATGATGTACTCTGCATATAAGTTAAATAAGCAGGATAGGAATGCCTGTATTTGAGATCTGGATCTGCCACATAAAAGCAGATTTTATGAATTTAAAGATGTCATTTAGCATCTCTGAGTTTTCTTATCTGCTAAAAATGATAGTTGTGACATAACTCTGATTTTTTCAAAACAATGTTATTGTAAAGATCAAATGAGCTGATTGTACATCAAAAAGTTTTCTAAAGTGCTGTAAGAAATCAGAGCTATAGATTCATTTTGGTGGCGGGCTGGTTGAAGATGGAATCTACTGAGGAAGGAAAGCCTAGGTCTTCAGCACCACATGTGCCAGCCCAGAAGCGGCCGTGTGAAAACCTCTATAACATCTGCAGACCCCTAAAAATTAAGAAGACTTTGATTTGGACATTCTTAGTAGGAATGGTTAAAGGCTAATGGGACCATAGAGAGATACCAGATGCTTGATAGATCCTGTAGTTCAACTTGATTCCTAGAAAGAATCTGTTCATATGATACCAGAAAAATGAAATTTCAGGAAACTAGACTGGAGTCTCACTTCTTTCCCAGCCCGGAACTCTTGGGAGCTGTAATCCTGGATATACAGTAGATAATAATGGTGTTTTTGTTTTATGCATGAAGGTGGATGATTCTTCAAATTAGAGGTGGACACTGACTTTTCTCACCAGAAATGGTTTATAAGAATCAACTTGCAAAAATTTAAGAGGCAGTAAAAGAAAGAGTAAAATATTTTCTTCTATCATTGTTTGATTCTTTGCTAGATTGTAAACTCCGTGAAAGCAGGATAACTTGCTTATCTGCAATGCCTGACCCAGAATAGATATTCAAGAAATACTTGAAGTTAATGAAAATCTCTGTAGAATTTTTTTGTTTTGAATCTCTGGAAATGACAACCATTTTAATGGCATTTCAACAAGACTACATGGAATACCTGGGACTTAAATTTTGACTTGATAAACTACCTGGATAGCAATGAGTGTTAATAATAACTTCTCTTATAATATGAAACCTATTCTTTAGAAACCTATAATATGAAACCTATTCTTTGTTAAAGCAAATATAAATATCAAATTAGATTTAGAGTAGATGATGGTGACTATCTTAGATTCAAACATAATAGGAAGATTATTATTTCTGAAGCTCATAGAGAAATGTAGTATATAATATAGCCAGTAAGTACTTATAATATCTAAACAAGATCAAAATCAAATTTCATGGTAAAATACCAGTTAAATGGTATATGATAATGAATGCACAAATTGTGCTGTCAGAGTTTATCCAGACTTTTTATGTTAGGAAGAATGGATTAAAGGTCTGTAAATTGAAAGCAAAACTTCAAGCCTATATAAAAGCTAAGAATATGGCACTGTGAAATTGGATTAGCCATAAGGCAAAAGAAAAGACTGATAACTTTGTATACACTAAAATTCAAACTTTGTTTGCATGCCGTGTAACTGACAAAGGCTCCATTTAAATTAAGAAGATGATCAAAGGATATGAATGGGCAATTCATAGATGAGGATCCCTGAGTAGTCACATGAAAAGATGCTTAATCTAACTACTAATAAAATAACTGTACATTAAAACAACACTGAGATTCCATTTCACTGCCATCAGATGGGCAAAAATTGAAACAGAACAGACGAACTCTGACACTTAAACATGTTGTCAAGGCTGGAGTTGCTGGTTGCAGTGAAATTAATTTATTACTTTGGAGATGGTTTGGCAACATCATTTGTTTGGAAGATGATTATACCCAATCTTTGGGTATTCTTAAGGAGTTCTTGACATGTGTACTCAAGGAAATGGGCACAGAAAGTTTATTGTAGTAAAATATTTTTAGTTGTAAAAGCCTGGAACCAATGTCCATTAGAAGAATGAATAAATAAATTGTGGTTTGTAGAAAAAAAAAAAAGAAATCAGAGCTATAGTGATAAAATATTTGTTTAAAAATGCAAAGTAGTATCTCATTTTTCTTTCACTAAAATCAGAAAAAAACTAGAGAGGTTTACAGTGGCATGACATTTTTTGGCCCTGAATCCATTTTACTGGACCTTTGCTACACAATTCAGATAACAATTTTTATTAACTCATCTGATTTTAATGATGCAATGCTGTTTATAACAGATAGCACACATATGTTTGCCATTAAGAATTACAGCCAGTTTCTGTAATATATTATGTGTTAAGAGGTGAAGGATGGAGAGAACCATACTAGGCATTGATTTTTTTTACTTTACTAACAAAACTTTTACTAAGTACCTTCTGGAGAAAATATAGAGAAGGCTTCCCAGGTGACCCGGTGGTGAAGAATCCGCCTGTCAATGCAGGAGTCGTAGGTTCGATCCTTGGGTCAGGAAGATCCCCTGGAGAAGGAAATGGCAACCCATGCCAGTATTCTTGCCTGGAAAATCCCACGGACAGAAGAACTTAGTGGGCTATAGTTCATGGGGTCTCAAAGAGTCAGACACGACAGCACACGCACTTCTACTTCTACTATTCTACCAAAAGTTACAAATGGCCAACTTCAAGTACAGAAAAAAATTTTTTAAAGGAAAGAAACCAAACTTGAAAATAAAGAAAAGCCTTCAGGTAAGTCTTTTCTCCAGTCAAGAAGGATGTGCTCAAAGCTTGTTCAAATAAGGAGAGGAAGGAGCCATTAGAACAATAAGAATTGTTGATATCAAAGAACATAAGAATGGTGTCAAGGGAATAAAAAAGGCAAGGAAGATAAAGTACAAAAGTACAAGTGTTCTTAAGGGAAACAGAAGTTGAAAAATGCTTGCAAAAAGAGAGAAAGGTAATGAGTTGGGGAACTTGAGACATCCCTGAGGTTTTATGTTCAAGAAGCAGTTATTTGTGTCTGTGTCTATCTCCATCATTAGATTTTTAGCTTCTTAAAGCAAGTTGCATACCTTGGGTTTCCCTGGTGGCTCAGTGGTCGAGAATCTACCAGGCAATGCAGGAGATGCAGATTCAATCCCTGGCCCAGGAAGATCCTACATGCTGTGGAGCAACTGAGTGCATGCGCCACAACTACTGAGCCTGTGCTCTAGAACCCGGGAGCTGCAACCACTGCAATTACACTCACAGACAAAAATAAATAAATAAAACATATAAATGACGTAGCTTTATTCACATTATGCTTGTGTCTCCCAGAGCAACTAGTTCAGTTTCTTGTTCATAGAAGTTACTCAAAGAGTATTTAGTTGGAACTGAATAAAAGTTGCCTGTGCTGCAGTTTAGATTCTGGTTATGAAATACAGTGATAGAGACATAGCAAGACAAGGCTCAGTAAGTATATACAGGCTCACTTATTTATTATAGACATTCTTAGTGAACACCATGTACTAGGAAGTCTCTGAGGATAGAACAATGAATCATATGTGTTAGGATTTTGCTTTTCTTTACCAAAATATAACCCAGATCTTCCAAGTTTAGCATTAGAACAATTTCCAGATGATCAGGTGACACTTGTACCACACGGCCCTGTCTGTTTCCCCTGGCTTTCTCTAGCTATTGGCATCTTCAAACTGATTGCCATTGGGATGGCCCTGGTGGTCCACTGGCTAGGACTCCATGCTCCCATTTCAGGGGGCCTGAGTTCAATCCCTGGTGAAGGAACTAGATCCCACATGCCCCAACCAAAGATCCTGCATGCCTCCACTAAGATACAGCACAGCCAAAATAAATAAATAAGTGTTCCTTAAAATAATAGAATAAAATAAACTGATTGCCCCTGAGATAACCATGCTGAGGGTAGGGAATGGAGTGAAGATCCTCCTTTAGGCAGTTTGGTCCAAGGATAGACAAATGACCCTGTCTTCATTTCCTGTAATCCAGCTAGAATAGTTTATTAAAGATTGGTGGATAACAAAAGGTAAATAAACCTAAATAATAGCATGGATTTGGAAGATCTGAGTTGAAGCTATACTCTGCCTTCAAAGCTCATGTACTACCCTACGGGGGAAAAATGACAAAAAACAAACAGATCTTATCTGTGTCCTTCCTTCTTGGCTCCCACATGGAGGGTATGGGGAGCCACCTTTAATAGTAATTACAAAAATACATTTCCAAACATTCTGAGCCAATCTTTGGAGATCAAATTTCATTTCATATCAATTATGGGCCCACCCACTCAGTCAAACTTTCCTGTCTGAAGACTAGCTTCTCTCCTTGGCATGTATCAACAAGAAAAACCTAGTCCTTCAGACTGCATCACAACATAATAGGCTGAATTCTCTCAAGAGATACATACAGTTCAGTATAAGAGAGAAAGTTAATCCATGCAGTGTGGGTAAGATATGCTCTAGTTTCAACTTTGACTCCTAATTAAGGAAACGGGCTCTGTATCTTTTAAAATAATAACAACATAAAGCTAAAAGTTTGTTGACTATGTCCATATATCCCACCAAATTGCATATGCATGTCATGCAGAAAGAAAAAAAAACACCACCACATGAACACAAATCCAAAATTTGAATCCTGAACACTTTGGCTCAAAGCATTCTATGAAGGAAAAGAGACTGCAGGGAAAAAATTGGAGGAGGAAGAAAAGCTACTCTTCAAATTTCCCCTAGTGCTAGTATAGTTCTGCTGCTGCTGCTGCTAAGTCACTTCAGCCGTGTCCGACTCTGTGCGACCCCATAAACGGCAGCCCACCAGGCTCCCCCGTCCCTGGGATTCTCCAAGCAACAACACTGGAGTGGGTTGCCATTTCCTTTCCAATGCATGAAAGTGAAAAGTGAAAGTGAAGTCGCTCAGTTGTGTTCGACTCTTAGTGACCCCATGGACTGCAGCCTACCAGGCTCCTCCGTCCCTGGATTTTCCAGGCAAGAGTACTGGAGTGGGGTGCCATTGCCCTCTCCGAGTATAGTTCTAGAAACACACAAATAATCTCCTGTGTCCTTGTAACAGTTCTAGGAATTCAGCTCATTTTATAGGTATGGAAAACAGAATAGCAAGGATCAAAGTGAGTAAATCTGTTTATGTTTAGCTTGTAATTATTGTGCAAACTTTAGCTTCACGTCTTCACTCAATAGATATTTATTGTGAATTAATTACAT
The DNA here is from genome assembly GCF_032405125.1 of Capricornis sumatraensis. NCBI lineage: Eukaryota > Metazoa > Chordata > Mammalia > Artiodactyla > Bovidae > Capricornis > Capricornis sumatraensis. Next base: position 94,991,713 of record NC_091075.1, on the reverse strand, counting down.
ATAAGCATTATAATATAACATAGCAGAGACACAGTGACATACATTCTCTGTCCTCAAATTATGCCACTCCGGTAATGAAAGAAAAAAACACTGCACTAATGAGAAGGTCACTCATAAGTACTGAAATAATATTTTAGATGTCAATGTCAGGGAGTGAAAGTAACCCTCTAGTCATTTAAAAAATGAGTGGCTGGTGAGGAAAAAGAGGCAATGAACATGTAATTGAATACTCCCTGGACGTGTTAGTTCAGGTTAAAAATTCTCAAGCTACTTTAAAAATTGAATTTGTTCAGTTATATTGAGTCATTTATTCAGAGACAGCCTGAGGGTAGGGACATTAATTAGAACCAATTGTGGCAGATCCGAATCTAAAACAGCTCTCCACTTTAAAAGGCAGGGGGAGAAAGGAGTACGGGAACAACCTCATGTTTCCAGAAAAGAATTGTTCCAGAAAGATCAAGAAAAGAAAGACAATTATGAAGGGAAGCTGAATCAGAAGGTAAGAAAAGAACTGAGCAGAAAGAGAATGGCTGCTCTAAGAAGTAACACAAACTACGTCTGGCAGCATACGGTTATGACTAAAAACGTGGACCTAAACATTAAAAAGACCTGGATTTAGATTCTGGCTTCCCTGAGAAATGGTGTATCTGGGTATCTTTGAGCCTCAGGTTTCTCATCTGTAAAATGGGGAAAATAATAATACCTCTTTCGTTTACATGGCAGCTTAAAGGTTAAGTAACCGAATGCAAATAAAATGCCTGGGACATTGTGTGCTCTCAGTTGGTGGTTCCTATTTATGATGATTCAGTAATTTAAGGAGACTGTGTCCTTGAACTTAGTGAACATTTGGTAATCACTGGTGCCTATTAATTCAATGGAATGCTAAGCTATCTTTAAAATACATTTACAGCAGCAATCCTTAATTAGTATGTACCTACTCATGGGTGGGGGCATTTTGAGAGCTTGAAGGGAAAGTTTTAGGACGTTGTAATCACAGGAATAGCAGTGGAAAGTGATACTCCAGATTAATGGACAGGGATTGGAGATGCTAGATGTTCCGGAATTCTCTGGAAAGTTCTACACATAAAAAGATGCATGCCCTTGCATCCTATGTGATTTTCAAATGTCCTTCTAGACATTCATGGAGGAATATGATCTGAATCTAGAGCTCTACTCCATTATACATGAACATAAATGTTTTTTTTTCATGATTTTAATGTAAATTTTCTAGGAAAGCCATTATTATGTAAATAAAGGAAAGGAGGTATTTTGTTTTGTTTGGAATTTTACCAAGGGTAGTTCACCATCTTGGTAAAATCATGTGACTCATGACAGTATCACCCCGATGACAAACCAACACAGCTGTGTATCAGTCTGCTTTTGTAGTCATGACCTTAGAGTCGAAGCTACAAGAGAAAGATAAACACTATATGATTTCAGTCTTATGTAGAATATGACAAAGAAACAAATCTAAAAATGAACGAGTTAAACCAAACAAAAACAAACATGTAGATATGGAGAATAGAGTAATGGTTTCAAGAGGAGAAATGGGGATGTTGGGGAGGCCAAATGGGTCAAAGGGATCAACTGTATAGTGACAGAAATGAAATTTTTAGTAATGAGTACACTTTAGTGCATACAGAAGTAGTAATACAATGTTGTACACATGAGCTGATATAGTATTATAAACCACTGTTACCTAAATAAAAATTAAAAAAAAAAGAAAGCTCCTTAAAGGTATACAAAACCTGACTTGTTCACTCTGCCTTCCAGTGAAGTCATGCCTCAGCACTTCATATATTATTTCATTATAAATTGCTTCACTTTTAATTATCCTCTGTATTGTAGCTAAGGCATTTTTTAAATAAACTGTTTGGTCATGGTGGTTTAGTCACTAAATCGTGTTCAACTCTTATGACCCCGTGGACTGTAGCCCACCAGGCTCCTCTATCCATGAGATTTCCCAAGCAAGAATACTGGAGTAGGTTGCCATTTCCTTGTTTAAAATAAATTGTTTATATATATTTCATCTAGGATAATGAAGAAGGTATTACAAAGTATTTGCTATGAACAAGAGTGTTGGGCCTGATAGGTTGAGAACCATTTTCTAGAATGATATTTAATGTCACGAAAATATATTAACATAAGATTAAGTGAAAAAGTAGATTCAAAGAATTACCTATGGATTGATCCCAGTTTTATAAACAAAATGAACAAAATTTACAAAACTCACATTCCTTTCCCTGTAAGATGGGATCACAGTAACCCAGCTGAAGAGATCTCTATGTGCTCCACAGTTCTGTAACACTTTGATGGAATATTTTGCTTTATTTCAATTAAATTATAGTAGTGAATTATAGAAGTATATTGTTTGTGTTTGCAGGGATTAGATGGTAATGAAATATGGATTTTAACCTTGGCTTTATTATTTAAACCACGTCCTTTAACTTTTACAGGTTTATTTTGCAATCTGAAAAACTTGAAGATACATCATCAATAACACAAGATTTCCAAGCTTTCTGTTACTTTGATTCTAAAGCAAATGTTTGTTGATTACAGCTTTAAGTAATATTTCCCCAACAATGCTCTACCTGGGGACTTTTATGGTTATTAAGTAAATAGAGTTCTATGGTTAGTGTATCTTAGAAAACACTGGGCTAAATGAAGTAAAACATGTTTTTGTAGGTACGACTTTTTAATTTTCTTGTTAAGCTTAAGAATGTTGTGAGTTTTCAAGAGAAGTACAGTGTGTAGCATTTCCTGTATATATTTGACCACAGAATTTCGGTTCATATACCCTGAGACTTCCATGGAAATAATGTTTTACATAGCAAGTGCTGGGCCACACTAATTTAAGATGGTGTATGTTTTAATATATTTTACAAGATTTTCTTTTACTTTCAAAAGACTGACTCCCCATGGTTAATTTTCAGGCATTATAACAAGCAACAGAGAAAAGAGTGTATATAGAGATTCTCTTAAATCATATCATTTGAAATCAGAACGTGTAAATTCAGGTTAATAGAAAGATGCTTGCTCCTTGAAAGAAAAGTTAAGACCAACCTAGACAGCATATTAAAAGGCAGAGCCATTACTTTGTCAACAAAGGTCCATTTTGTCAAAGCTATGGTTTTTCCAGTAGCCATGTATGGATGTGAGAGTTGGAAAGAAAGCTGAGCGCCAAAGAATTGTGGTGTTGAAGAAGATTCTTGAGAGCCCCTTAGATAGCAAGGAGATCCAACTAGTCCATCCTAAAGGAAATCAGTCCTGAATAGTTATTGGAAGGACTGATGCTGAAGCTGAAATTCCAATACTTTGGCCACCTAATGTGAAAAACTGACTCATTTGTAAAGACCCTGACGTTGGGAAAGATTGAAGGCGGGAGGAGGAAACAACAGAGGATGAGATTGTTGGATGGCATCACTGACTCAATGGACATGAGTTGAGCACGCTCCAGGAGTTGGTGATGGACAGAGAAGCCTGGCGTGCTGCAGTCCATGGGGTCACAGAGTTGGACATGATTGAGCGGCTGAACTGAACTGAATAGAAAGAAGGAACCAAGAAGGTTAACAAAGAACACAAATTGTAATGTATGATGAGCACGAGTCATTTTAGAGCTAAGAGGTGACACAGAGCTCTCTTCACATCAAAAGACTGATCTATTTCAAAAATTTGTCCAAAAATACCAAGTGTGATGTATCCATTAAGTCGAAATAGTGGGTCTGAAAGTTGTTTATAGAAAAACTACACAGTGCAGATATAGAAGGAATGTAATATTATATATGGAGAAAGGAAGAAATTAGGTGATTTGAAATATTAGAAATATTGTGCTTTCTCGGTTATTTTAGGAAGATTTGGCCACCAATACAGACAACCTAAATTAAAAACTAGAGTATAATTCTAGAAAGAACATAAATAACAAGATCATCCCAGCTGTAGAAAAGAGTATAATTCCTTTAACTGATGATTATTTTAAAGGTCAGCTGGTGGAAATTCACTGAATTTGTTTTGCGTAGGTGTATCAGCAGTTGGTATTAGTCTAAAAACTCCCGAATATTTGACATTTAAAGAAGTATTTTAGATTGTATAAATTTCAAATTTCAGAATGCAAATTATTTGATGAGTGGAATATCTGTTGAAAAATTTAAGCATCTAGGTTCACTTGCCCAGCTGTATAGTGTGCTTCTGGGTCACAGTTTACTGCACAAGATGGTTTGTGAAAACTGATCTTAATAGCATACCAAGTAAAATTTAATCATGAAGGCAAGTCTACCATCAAAATAAAAACAAAACAAAACAGGTTATATATTCTAAAACCAACTTAAGGCTTAATTAACATATAAGATCTTTAAGGGCAAAAGCAATACTGTAGTATATATTTTGAAAGTTAATCAGTTAGTCATGTCCAACTCTTTGTGACCCCGTGGACTCTATCCACCAGGCTCCTCTGTCCATGGGATTTTTCAGGCAAGAATACTGGAATGGGTTTTCATGCCCTCTTCCAGGGAACCTTCCCAACCCAGGAATCTAACCAGCATCTCTTATGTCTCCTGCATTGGCTGGCAGTTTGTTTACCACTAGTGCCAACTGGGAAGTGCCTAGATGCAGAGAAACTCAGTCATACTAACTAGATGCAAAGGGCTACCAGGTCTAAAACGCAGCTCTGCACTCTTTCTCACATCAATGGAGTAGACTGTGTTTCTGGCTCCGAAATCTTAGCTGGACATCTGGGCAGAGCCTCCTCAGTGCCTCCCACCATGGGGACGTGGCCTGCCATCTTTTCTCTGTCCCACCTGTTGCTGCCTGTCCAGCAGTTTCCTTCTTGCTGATCCTGCTTCTCATGTGCCGCTGGGTAACTCAGCCAACCAGCCCTTTTTCATTTCTGTGGGAAAGAATGCCTGACTTGGGCCTCAGTCCAAAGAGTGTAGCTAGTTCAACAGTCTCTTTTAGCACAATATGGGACATAGATTTAGAGGCTATATGATAAATGTCCTTTGTTGACAGGGAAAAATCTCAGAAATATGTACTTGGTTTCTGGAAGAAATATAAAAATGCTTCAGGGAATTCGCCTGCAGTCCAGTGGTTAAAACTCTGAGCTTTCCTTGTGTAGGGTGTGGGTTCAATCCTTGGTCAGGGAACTATGATCCCACAAGGCTAGTGGTGCAGCACACACACACACACACACACACACACACACACAAACTTCAGGTAGAATGTTTAGAGAACACGGAATGTCAATTCCTTACAATTCTTCAGGAGAATTACGGTACTAATGCATATGTATGGAATCTAGGAAAATGGTACTGATTAACTTATTTGCAGTGCAGGAATAGAGACCTGGAGATAGGTAATGGACTTGTGGACACAGTAGAAGGAGCAGGGGTGATGAATTGAGAGAGCAGCATTGATATATATATATATATATATATACACACTATCATATGTAAAATAGATAGTTAGTGGAAAGCTGTTGTATAGAGCAGGGAGCTCAGTTCAGTGCTCTGTGAAGACCTAGATGGTGTGGGTGGTAGCAGGGAGGCTCAAGAGAGGGAATATATATATTTATGGCTGATTAATGTTGTTGTAGGACAGAAACCAACATAACACCACAAAGCAATTATCCTCCAATGAAAAGCAGTTTAAGAAATGATAAAATGGATAACAACAACAACAACAAAATTATGGTACTATGCATGCTTTCAGAGTAATGTGGCAGGTAGTGAAATCTTGATAAATGTAAATACACTGTCTTTTTTTCAGGCACTTCAACTTCTCTATTGAATGTGCTAATATTTTAATTCAAAAGTAGACAATACAAATAATAATAAACACAAAAATAAATTCAAAGTTTGGACATCTGTTTTTTTTTGGAAATTTGTGAATTTACGGAAACTTCTCATCTGAAAGATCATCCTTATAGCAACTGACTATAACTTTATCTACAGATTTATATATCAGTGTGAAGCCTGGGTTGATGTCATATAATCTTTCTCGGATTTTCAAGCCCTAGCTCATGCTTGCCACACAGAACTCCATGTTACCCTGAAAAACAAGTACAGGAACAACAGAAAAGCATATCCTTTCTCAATGCTTTCAGCAAGAGAATGCGATGACATTTGGTATTTTTGGTAAAGCAGTTATGTGGGTCAATCCAAGCATTAACATGTAATTATCTTCCATCTGTGAAAAAGGTTGGTCAGGTAAAAATATTAATTTATCTGACAATTGTAAGTCCTGTGCTATTAAAGGAAGAAAGGAAGGAAGAAAAAAAGTAAGGTAAGTGAGTGGGTTGGTCCTAGGGAATGGCTTAGTGGGTGCTGTCAGCAAACAAGTCATTTTAGCTGATAATAAATCGATTCATTGCAGGAAGAGAGCCAAAAGAGACATACTTTCTTAAACCATTTATTTGCCTTATTATAATAACATAATTACAAGAATTAATATATACCATTTTTTTGTTATTTTTATTTCTCAAAATATTTTCACTCAGTTATCTTCATCTTCAAGTTGTTTAGGGTATGTAATATCCTGTTTTTATTCCCCTATGTTTGATAGACAAAGAAAGTTCGAAATGAAAATCCTGGCAAACTGCCAAAGCTAACAAAACTATTTAATGACAGAATTGGAAGCAGAACACATCACTTCTGCCTCTATTCCAGTGCAAACAGATATGTGTATTTCCACAAGTTTTCAGGCTATGGTTTCCTAGAGATTATTTGCGAAGAGATTTCTTGAATTTAACACATACTCTGAATTTTTCTACTTGTGGTTTCATCTTTCAATTGTGTCAGTGTGTTTTGTTTTCACGATTCTGCACACCACCCCCCTGACCCTCTTTGGATAAAATCTTATGGAAGAAAGCACAGTAGCTATTCCTTGAAAGTATCTTTGAAAAATTCACAGTGTTAATACAAGTCAGCATAAGCCTGTATACCATATTTACTATTTTAGTCAAGAAACACTGTTTGCTCTTGTCAAGCTTAACATTTATTATTTTACTTGTTTTCATACCAACCCTGCAAGTACATATTATTCTTATGTTTCAGATGAAGTTGAGCAATTTTCCTGGGATATTAGAGTAAGTGACAGAGCCAGAATTTGTACACAGATTGGTGGTACTCTAAAAGCCATAGGATTTCTACTCCACCAAGTTAACATGCCAGTCTCTTCTCTCAAAGTGCTGTGGGTGTTCAGATGGGGATAAAGGTATATACCTGGCTGGGCAGGGATGAGGATAGTGTGGGATCTAGAAGGCTTTGGAATGAAGGAGCATTGGACCTAGTGCTTGGAAGATGTGATTCTTTTGATCATGCACAAATGCAAGGCTGAGAAGTATAAGCCAAGAACAGTGTGAACAAAGAGAGGGAAAGTCAGAGCATATGTAGAGAACAAGTTTGGATAGAACCTAAAGTGAATGAAGGAGAAGTGGGCTAAGTTTGGAAGTGTGTTTGAGGTTCTGAAGATCCTTGAACAAAAGGCGGTGGACAGTCTTTGCTATGAGTGGCTTACACAGATGGATATGAATATAAAACTCTCAGTCTTCAAATTTCGATGGTATCTGGATTAGGAGAATGACCCTATTAAGGGGAGATTTGTTTGTTTGATTTGCAAAGAGTAATGGAACCTTCTAATTGACAACATAGGACTTAAGGATAGATAGTGTTTGGGATACCAAAAACAAACTCTACTGACCTTTAGTTGAAAGAGAGAGAGAGAGAGAAAAAAAGAGACAGAGAGTGACAGAGAGAGAAGGAGAGATTATTGGTTTCTGAAAACAAATCATGAAAGTTTTGGTGAAAGTATCTAGCTTTGATTTAGATAAACGTAATTAGAAGTTTTCTAAAGTAAAAACTTTTAGTTAGGAAACTCAATGCAATGCTTTGACTCTATTTCTTTAGATACAGCAACCATCCAATCACCACTGAGGTGATGGATTATATATATGCTACACCTATACCTAGGCTTCCTTTGGGAAGCTGGGAAATGGTATTTCCAGTAAACAAGCTGCCACCAGAAATAAATTGAGGATAATTCTGCCCTGCCAGGAAAATGAATGAGATAGTTGGGATCCCAATGGCCATAGTATCTCTGATAGAAAGAAGCATCCATTCTTGTAGATGAATTAGAGAAAGTTCCTCCACTGGGTAGATGTTCCATTGGTGATCTCACTTCTTGGCAGGGTGCCTTTGCAGTAAACAAATGGCACAACCATATGAGAAGGTCCTGGCAGCCATCTCAGACTATGAGGAAGGAAAGAAAGGTATGTTCTAAAGAAGGCAAAACCAAAGAGAGAAGGAAAGTTGTTCCTACCGATCATAGATGGGCCATATTAGCCCTGAATCAACTATTTTCAGACTTCTTTTATGTGAGAGAAAAATAAAATGTATTTTGTTTGTGACTGTTATTTCTGATTTCTTTTACTAGCAGCGAATTGCTAGTAAATTGACATATGGTATGATTTGAGAAGTACTATTCTCAATTAATGAATTAAACAAATGTTCCTTGAACATTATTTGTCAGACAGTCTGTGATGCTGTGTCTGACAGCACACAGGGATAAAGACAGAGCTTACAGTCTAGGAAGTGAATGATGGATATGTACTTACATAGATAATTGCAGCATACAGTAATAGGGTGGTTCAGTTTGCATACTGCATAAAAACATCGCCTCTTGAGAAACCTATATGCAGGTCAGGAAGCAACAGTTAGAACTGGACATGGAACAACAGACTAGTTGCAAATAGGAAAAGGAGTACGTCAAAGCTGTATATTGTCACCCTGCTTATTTAACTTCTATGCAGGGTACATCATGAGAAATGCTGGGCTGGAAAAAGCACAAGCTGGAATCAAGATTGCTGGGAGAAATATCAATCACCTCAGATATGCAGATGATACCACCCTTATGGCAGAAAGTGAAGAGGAACTAAAAAGCCTCTTGATGAAACTGAAAGACGAGAGTGAAAAAGTTTGCTTAAAGCTCAACATTCAGAAAATGAAGATCATGGCATCTGGTCCCAGCACTTCATGGGAAATAGATGGGGAAACAGTGGAAATAGTGTCAAACTTTATTATTTGGGGGCTCCAAAATCACTGCAGATGGTGACCGCAGCCATGAAATCAAAAGACGCTTACCCCTTAGAAGAAAAGTTATGACCAACCTAGACAGCATATTGAAAAGCAGAGACATTACTTTGCCAACAAAGGTCCATCTAGTCGAGGCTATGGTTTTTCCAGTGGTCATGTATGGATGTGAGAGTTGGACTGTGAAGAGAGCTGTGCGCCGAAGAATTGATGTTTTTGAAGTGTGGTGTTGGAGAAGACTCTTGCGACTCCCTTGAACTGCCCGAGATCCAACCAGTCCATTCTGAAGGAATGATGCTAAAGCTGAAACTCCAGTACTTTGGCCACCTCATGCGAAGAGTTGACTCATTGGAAAAGACTCTGATGCTGGGAGGGATTGAGGGCAGGAGGAGAAGGGGATGACAGTGGATGAGATGGCTGGATGGCATCACCAACTCGATGGACGTGAGTCTGAGTGAACTGCGGGAGTTGGTGATGAACAGGGAGGCCTGGAGTGCTGCGATTCATGGGGTCGCAAAGAGTTGGACACAACTGAGCAACTGAACTGAACTGAACTGAAGAGGTCAGTGGGAGCTGTGTTCTGTCAGATTGTGTTCACCCAGAGGGAGAAGTTTTCTAGTTCATCTCCACAAATGGGACACTTCAAAAAAAAAAAAAAAGACTATAATTCAACTAATAATAATGCCTTATTGGCATTTCAGTCAGTGATTTCCAAATTTATTGTAGCAGCAGTTAGCCTTCTTTGAAAGAATTTTCATGCAAGAACAAGATGTTCAGATGTTTTGGTTGTAGAGGTCTAACTCAAATTAGTTTGGATGTAGAAGAAAATTACTAGTCAATTTAACCATACTTATTGTAGTAGGGGTGAGCACAGTGTGCTAAGAAAATACTCACTAGGGCTTCCAGAGGCGGCTTTGCAAAGGAAGTGATGCTTGAGTTAAATTGTGAAGGATGATTTCAAGAGGAGGACAAAATAGGAAAGAGCACACCATGCTGAAGGAATATCATCAGCAAAAATACCTAAGAGAGCATGCCCTGTTTCAGAAACAGCAATAGCTCACTAAAGGCCAGGAGTGACAGAGATAGTGATAGTAAGTAAGAGATCATTAAGGAATAGTTATGCTTGTGAAATTAGGTTTTAGTTTACAAATTATGGCGAAGTCACTGAAAGATTTTAAAGAGCAGAGTAATATGAATAAAATATATTCTAGGAAGATGTTGTGCTTGTGCTCATGTTTAGTTGTGTCTCAGTTGTGTCTGAGTCTTTGTGACCCCCATGGACTGTAGCCTGCCAGGTTACCCTGTCCATGGGATTCTCCAGGCAAGAATACTGGAGTGGGTAGCCATTCCCTTCTCCAGGGCATCTATCCGAGCCAGGGATCGAACCTACATCTCCTGCATTGGCAGGTGGATGCTTTACACTGTACCACCTGCAAAGCCTGATTAACAAGGAGTACATTAATGGACAAAATGCAAAAAACTCAGGCTTTAGGCGATACCACGTTATGGTGCATTGAAATGGAGGGACTAGAGTAATACAAATATTTAGTATGTCAAGCTGATTATGGGAAGAAAAGTTAAAAATGATTCCTAGGATGAATTGGGTGACCATTCATATGGTTACAGAATCATTAGCATGGTAGTACAATTTTAATGGGAAAGGTCAGGAATAGATTTTGGAGGAAAGACAACAAGCTCTGTTTTAAACATACTGATCTTGAAATATGCAGACTGTCCGAATGGAAATACCCAGGAGGAAATTAACAATATAGATGTGAATGTCTGGTGAGAACTCTAAATTGGAGACATAGATTTGGGTGTTATAAGCATAAAGATGGTAGTTAAAACTTGGAGACACGGCTATCAAAGACTCGAAGAGTGTGTTTGAGTCCAATTTAAAAAATATATGGAACTCTCAAAGAGGAAAAAGGGGTCTATTATGGTCACATGCCACCAAATATCTTCTCACTAAGCAGTGTCTTAAATTGCCATTGTTGTGATTTATATTTTTAAGTTACAGTTGTATCTCTATGTAACCACCTCTTAAAAATATCACTGGGGAGAATTAAACAAATGACAGGGTAGAAGAATGAAGAGAGTAGCTGAACTAGGTATCTAGAAATCAGTTTCTAAAACTGACTCGCCATTGACTGCCTGGGTGATATTCAGCAAGTCACTTTGCTTTAGGCTCCTCATGCGGAAAATGAGGAAGTAAGATCAGGTGACCTTCAACGTTTGGTAAACTATGATTCAATCAATAAGACTGTCCTGTTGTAGTTTAGATCAGTAACTTTCAAATTTATTTAGCAAAATTTAACCTTCTTTGAAAGACCTTTCATGCATAAACACAACATATTGATCAGGATGTTTGGTTGCAGAGGTCTAAGTCAAGTTAGTTCAGACATACAAGAGAATTTACTAGTTAATATAACTGCACTGTGAGTAGTTGGATCCCCAGGCTGACTGGAGCCTGACACTGGTGTACCCCTGGGACTTACTCTCCACACTTCTCGTCTCTGTGTGATGGATTCACTCTACACAAAGCGGAGGGTAGCCATTGGCCACTCTCAAAACTTCCTTATTCTTTCCTGCCTTCTCGTCTCAGATTACTATGATGGTGGACTAGCTCTTCTTCCTTTAGTTCTGCCTGGAAACATTCTGAGGAAGAACTCTGTTTGCTTTGACTTGAGTCATATGCCCAGAAGGGCACGGCATCCCACTCCACTATTCTTGTCTGGAGAATCCCATGGGCAGAAAGCCCAGAGGGCTACAGTCCATAGGGTCGCAAAGAGGCAGACAAGACTGAAGTGACTTAACACGTATGCACGTAGTCAGGAATTTGGGGGACTCTCTTGACATGCAACTGTCACTAGAATCATCTGTTTGTAGTACGAGGAATAGTTTTTCCAAAGGGAAGGAGCATTGTTCACAGAAAAAGGAAAATTCAGAAGCAGTCAAATAGATGGTCTATATGTAAAACAGAGGCTTTCTAGTTGTGATCCCACCTATCTGTTTCCCTCTGCATGCCCTAAGTGGTTTCTGAAGCATATTTCTTAAGACTCCATGAAGATCATTTAAGTACAACATCAAAATAATTGATTTTGTTGATTGAATAGCACACCAGGTACCTCCAAATACTTAAAAAATGGAAGCACTGGATATTTATTGGTGGTGGTCATAGAACTTACATTCCAGAACATTTCTAGAATGTAGGGAAATACTGGAAAGAATGGTGCTGTTGCTGATGGGGCTGGAGTGGAGATTCTGAATATTTGGGGTTCAAGGGACTTGAGACTCGATCCTTGGAGTATAGACAGAAGAAGCAGGAGGACATCAAAATGAATGGGGTCTACTTCATTATTTTGTCTAGGACTAGGATATCATATTGGAGAAGGCAATGGCACCCCACTCCAGTATTCTTGCCTGGAAAATCCCATGGACAGAGGTGCCTGGTAGGTTGCAGTCCCTGGGGTTGATACTAGTCACACGACTGAGCGACTTCACTTTCACTTTTCACTTTCATGCACTGGAGAAGGAAATGGCAACCCACTCCAGGGTTCTTGCCTGGAGAATCCCATGGAAGAGGATCCTGGTGAGCTACAGTCCAAAGGGTTGCAAAGAGTTGGACACAACTGAGCACACAGCGTATCATAGAGTAACCGTATTATTAAAAATGGTGGAAAATGTTTATCTTTGACCAAGAGAGTGGAATGGTCCTCGGTGTCGTCCATAATCATACTAGAGAAAGGAACAAATAGGAAGTTGATGAAAAGAGAGAGCTGATGGACTGGAAGAGGTGTGGAGGCAATGAATGAAGCCATTTTTTTCTTAGATGAACATACCCAAGGTCAAAAAATATTAGACATGAGGATAAGAGGGGAGGGAGGAAGACAAAGAAGATGAGTAAAGATGGGAAGATGGAGAGGAATATAATTCAATAAAAGATAGAATATGTCACTGGAATATAGTTTGGAGGCCCTGTCAGGAGGTCTGGGAATTAAAAATTTAAGATCACCTTGATTAATACCTATTTAAATGTTGTCATAATGAATATCAGGTAAATTATATTTATTTTATTAATTATAGTTTACTAAATAATTTAAATGTAATACTTGAAAAGTTTTACAGCTATTAGTATAGAAATGTGTACTAATATCAATAAAATATTTGATTCTTTATAAAGTAGTAATAACATTCTTAAGTTAAAATTTAAATCTTTGCCTTTTGAGCAAGCTGCTCAACAGAATTTCAGAAAACAAAGGAATATAGTTATAAGGGATTTTATAGATCTGGCTACCCATGCTACCAACAGAAAAAACATGGAGAGATCAGATTTACTCAGATAAAATATTAATTGCTAATTTGGAAAAGATGCAGGTGGTCACTAGAACATATTTTTTTTTTTTGAGAAGTAATGAACCAATTCTGTTATAATGCAAATAAACATAAGTGTTTTCAGAACAAGTTGTACCCTACACAGTTCTACTATTAAACCATTTTGGTCAAAAAGGCCTTACTTAACCCAGATTTTTACTTGAATAAATCACTTCTTTAAAGAAATATTTTCTTATTGTGTTATTAAATTTTTTTTTTTCAATATATGCCTCCTTCTCTTTCAGTTCCCTAAAAACTCAGTTTTCAAAATCGCTCTCTACTTTTTTCTATACTTTCGCTTTCATAGACTTGTGTTCTCTTTCTCTCTTCTTTTAAATCTTCATTGAAAAATTGCAACCTCTGTCAAACATGGAAAATTCTCATGAAATTAGCTATCAAAATCAGGTTACTATTCTTTTGTTAACTTTGAACTACTATAAAACTGCTTTTTAAAAATGGCTTAGGTACTACTCTTGTTATTGGAATGTCTTGGAGACTTATGAGGGAATTTTAAAAATATCAGTGAAGATAAAGATTTCTCAGATTTTGTACAGGGCCAGCTATTTGAAAATTATTATTCCTTTAATTTCAATCTTCTTCCAAATGAGAAAAACAACCTATTTTTTGGACAATATGGTTATACTCATAAATATATGAAAATATGGCTTTCCTGTTTTTTAGGGCAAGCCAATCTATTTTCCACGGTGTAAAGAGAACAGCCCTGACAGTAGAGATTATTTAAGGTTAACTTGCATTCAACTGCTCTTTTTTAATAATAAAATTCACTATTCTTAACTCTATCACAATTCTAATTACTCAGTGGATGGTGATGCATTTAGTATTTAAATTTAAAGGCCAACAATGAACATGGCCTATGTAAATCTGAACTTCCAGACCAGCAAACCCAAACATTTATCAGTGCTTCTTTACCATCCACAGAGGTTCTCTCCTCCTTCCTCACTCCAGTCACTACTGACAGTCCGCCCTGTGAGACTGGCAGGTATCACATGGCTCCAGTGAAACTGCTAGTGCCATCAGCTTTATCCTCCTGGGCCTCATTGTGACTATTAATTTTTTGTTACCTTTCAAACTTTCCTTTCTGGTGTGTTCTGTTTCCTGTTTATGGGTTGACTTCCCCTACAAAGGCTGCAAGCTACTTAAGAACAGGGACCATATATGTTTATTTTTGTATCTCTGATGAGAAATACAATGTCTGGAATATAACACACCCTCCAGAGATGTTTACTGTATGTGAATGACTACCTAGGAATCTATTGAATATACATTCACAGGTATTTGAAAAAGTTTAAATCTGTGAGACTATCCCATCATCTGATTTATGTTTTTCAGGTGTTTATTTTCCTCTTTACTTCACCATTTGGTAGTATTTCTCCTTGGGGCAAATGTTTCTATGCCAAGGAGAAATGCTGTGGCAACTTGCCACTGAGGGGGGTTTACTATTCTGGGCTCCTGAAGTGACTTGAAGAATCAAGATGGTTAGGAGTGAGTGGAACTTCTTTTACGATTTCAGACCCATTACAGAAGCTGGTTTGGGGGTGATGTTGCTAGGCAGGGAAATGGAAACAACGCAGATGGAAAACAAAGTAGCCTGCGGTATTCTACGTCTTGAGGGGCTTCTCTAATTACTCACTCACACTTCCTGGTGACAAAGCTGAAAATAGTGCAATTCTTCTTTTGGTGGACTCTTTCAATAACTGCTCCGTTGTGGCTAAATGATGATTTGCATTTTTACGGCAACTTTTACCCCAAGAGATGAAGACATTTTACATTCAATAATAGGGCCCAAGATTAATTGCAACCAACACCACGTATTTAGTGTGTTAAACACCGCCCCTGTGGGTGGGTGGGTGCGTGGGGAATCCTGAACACTGCTAATATACCCTTGGCACTGGTTAAGTGCGCAAGCCCGGAGCATGCATTGGGAAGATTATGCAAAACTCTGTAAGAGCCGTATTTCGCCTCTAGCGCTGGTTTGTTTTTGGACTGCTCGTGGTAAAAGCTGAAGCTGACTCACACAAACAAAATTAAACCCCATAAACTTAAAATGTCAAGGCCGTATACCCAAAGTAAACATTCATACTCCTAGTTTACACTTTGCCGTTTTCATTATGATGCTGGCTCGGCCAAACGTATTTCTACCGTGAGGAGAGCCTCAGAAAATAAATAGGACAGTTAACGTAGAGCGCCACAGGTTCTTTTATTTACCTCTCGCAATGCAACTTACAGATGTTACACGTTAAAGAAAAAATTAAACCACAGAAGATGTCAGGAAACATTTTCTTCGGTCACTTCCTTCATCTCACCTGGCGTCCCAATCGCCGCCTTGAGCAGCGCTGGCTGGGCTTCGCGGTCAGGCCGCCTCAGGCGAGCGCGCAGTAAACAGCGCCGAGTCCCGGCGCGAACACTGGGTGAGGCGGGATCGCTAGTGTCTTCCCGCCACCCCCCGTGGCTTTGCGGCTGTGTCTTTCTGATAACCGACCAGCCTCCCCAGCTCGGGTCTTCACTCATGCCAAGAGAAACGAGTAAGAAAACAGCAAGGGTAAAGGAGAAAATGGGCAAGAGAACTGGCAGCCCCGCGCGCACGCGCACTACGACCAAACGCGGCGCCCTGGGGGCGGGGCCAAGGCTCGGTGCTGAAGCTCCGCCTCCTCCCCCCTCACCCCACCCCTCCGCGCGGGGGAGTGACTGACTCTCGCCAGCCCCTCCACGTCAATCAACCCTCCTCCTTCACGCACTCTCCGCACCTTGTTATTAATCTCAATACCGATATCGCGCGGACGCCTCTCCCCCGACTCTCGGGGGTGTGAACGTGTGTGAGCGAGAGCGGAGGCACCGAAAGCTGGCGTCTCGGTGCAGCACTCTCGGCCCCGGCAGCAGCAGGCGCAGCAGCAACCCCCGCAGCGGCGGCAGCCCCAGCGCCAGGAGGCCAAGGCCAAGGCCAGGCTCTGAGCGGCTCTCGGAGTAAAAGCCGCGGCTTCAGCGGCTGCGGGGGCGCAGCTTCCTCGGGCAGGGGCCTTCGCGTCGGCGGCCGCGGCCGCGGGGCCTCTCCTGCGCGTCCAGGGTCACCGTCCCCGAAGCCCGGCGGCGCGGCCCTCGGTCCCCTCCCCGCCCCCCATCCGTCTCCTTCTCGCTCCCCTCAGCCGCCCTCCTCGCCGCCGCCTTTGCGGTTCCTCAGGCGGCCCGGCCCGGCCCGCCCGCCCCGCGTCCCCTCTGGCCGGTGCCTCTCCCCCCGGCGGGCTGCCTGCATGTCTTTGCTGCCCTCAGCCCCGCCGCCACCGCCGCCGCCGCCTCCCCCGCCGCCGCAGCACCAGCAGCAGCCGCCCCGCCGCCGCCGCCGCCGTCGCCGCCCGGACCCCGGCGCGCTGAATGCAGGTGAGGAGCGGGGCGCAGGCCCTCGGGGGACCCCAGGCCCGGGCGCTCTGCGCGCCCGTCCCGCGCGAGCCGGGATCTGGGCCCGGCCGCCCGCCGCCGCGGCTTCCCTTCGGGGCGGGCTGGCGGGAGCGAGGCCCGCCCGTGGGTGTTTGTGTTTGCGTCTGCGGCCGCGGCTCCGGAGGGGAAGCATCTGTGGGGGCCGGGTGCGCGCGCGCGCGCGCGTGTTTGTATGTGTGTTTCCCCTGCCGCGGGGAAATGGCTGCTGTTGCTTCTTCTGGGCCGGAGGAAGAGAATGAGGTAGAGTGTTTTCGTGCCTTCGAGTAGCATCGAGAGCGTTGGGCAGAGGAGCGCGACTCCCGGGGAAATGAGGTGGGAGAGGGCCGAATGTGCGTGGGGGTGTTGTGCGAGTTGGGACTCCGGCGGGCGAGGACCCACAGCGAGTGGGTGTGTGTCGGGTGCGGGGCTGACCCGCGTCTCTTTCGGAGGCGACGAAGGTTCCGGTGTGTGTGTGTGCGCGCGTGCGGTGTATGTGTGTATGTGTGTTGGGGGGTGGTCCGCGCCCAGGGCCCGGGACTGTGGGGGCCGATTCAGAGTGTCCGGGACCCCCGAGTGGTGCGTCCCTCCCCTCTTTGTGGCCGAGGCTCGGGAGAGCCTCGCAGGTGAGAGCTGCCCCGCGGGGATCAGGGAGGGTGAGTGTGTGCGCGGCTCACGCACAGCAACCGGGCCCGGGAGCCGCGGGTCGGGGCCGCGCCGCTGTTGCCGGGGCCGCGGCAGGAAGCGCGCCGGCCTGCAGCGCGGCCTAACCTCCTCGGCTCCCGCGCGCCCGCCGACCGGCCTCCCTGCCTCCCGCCGGCCTCCCCGGACGCCTCGCGGGGCGCGGGGCCCTGCCTCAGGCCTGGGCAGGTGAGGGTCGGAGGCGGGACGCGCGGATCGCCGCCGCCTCAGCCGCCCCCGCGTCTCCTGAGGAGAGGCGACGGCAGATTTTGGCGTTCCAACTGCGAGCTCTGCCCCTGGCCGGCGGTGGGACCCGAGGGAAAGTGAATCTAAGCAGTTAATCTCGCGAAGACGCGGTGTCGAGGTCCCTTCTTTTAATCCTTTCCTTAAGGCTGTGTGTGGAGGGACGAAGTGCATATTTCCTTTTTTCTTTTTTTCGTCGCAAATACTTTCCCGTTGATAATACTTAAACGCTTTTTTAAAGATAAAATTTTTCTCAGAGGGGCGGGGGAAGAAATGGAAGCTGGCTTCCCTGTCCTGTGGTGATGGTAGGATTGGATGGATTCTGTGTGTTTGAAATTGTTTTATCCTGCCTCCTAGGGGGAAAGGCGTGTACGCGCCGAGCTGAGGAGGTTGGTGAGGAAGAGGAAGTTACTGGAGCTGTCATCCTCCTCAGCACGGCCAACTCTCGAGCTTAGGCTGTTGGGAGATGCATTGTGTTGAGGGAGTTTGGTACACAGGGGAAGCTCGGGATTGTATTTCAGGGGATACTGCCTTACTGGCTCTAGTTCCCTTAATTATCAATCAAGACAGTCACGTATTGAGTACAAACAAGTTTTCCCTCACAGTCTCCAAAACCTAGAGCAAGCCTCCTCTTTTGTCTGCTCTAAGCGTGTGCTCTTAGCTATTTTGAGAGTAGTTTAAGCAGAACGCAGCTGTAAAGGTAGGTCTGCTGCCAGTAGGCGTACGCTGCATCTCAGAACCAAGTATCAGTGGTGTTTGGATGCTTATTTGCTATTTACTTAATCTTTCTCACTCTCTGATTACGTCTAGTTAGCACATCTAGCTGAAAGCTCAGTGGATGAAATCTTTATATAGATTCGATCCTTGCCGGCCACGCTCTGTGTCATGTACAGAGGTTGCTCCTTTCTGAACCTGGTCTCACAAAGAAACGTTTCCTGCTGTTCGTGGGGAAGTGTCAAGGGGAAGAGGACGAAGGGTGGCGAGCTGTTTTCTGTGACCACTACTGGAAAAACAACACACGTAATTTAGTGGGCAGGGGACTTGTTTCACGGACCTCAGAACTCTGGCTGTGCCATTTCTCTTAGTTCTTTCACTTTAGGCACAGTACCCAATGTCTCTTAAGTCTGTTTTCTTCATCAGTAACAAGGAGATAAGACATTCATAGTAAGATCCTGAGGATAAATTGAAAAAAAAAAAAACCAACTTTGGGACATAGTAGCTGCTTAGTTAAATATTAGGTTTTTTTTTTTTTTTTTCCTCCTGCAGCCCTGACTGTGGGCACTGAGAAACGTAAGTACGAATTCTCATTGGATTACTGAGAGCAATGTTATGTCACCATATGTTAAAAATCAAAGACAATAGAATATTTCAGATATACCTTTGATATACTTAAGGTATTGAATATATCAACACAACGTTAAATGTATGTTAGATGTCTTTTTCTTAGAACGAAGACTGTCAGTAAAATAGCCTAGTGTCCTAATTTATAGAGACTGGTCATACTTGATTTATTTTCATATTTTTGAATAGGGCATCTTTCAGTTTCGTTTACTCTTTTTTTTTGAGTTCTTGCTATGTAGTCCTGGAAAAAAATTTTAAGCTATATATAGCACATATATATTAAGACAGTCAAGTGTGAAAAAGGATCAAGGGCCTAGAGTTTATTTATAAATATAAGTGCCACACAATTCCCATGCAATTGTTTCAGTTCAAAACCAAAAACTTTTGGAATATTTTCCTGAATGGAAGCAAAAATTTTCTATCAGTAATTTCAAAAATCTTCTATCAAAAATCAGCTTTCAGTAATTTTCCATTTTTTAAAATTCTGTGAGGAGTGGTAAATGTGTTGTTCATTTAATTTTAATTGTATTGTGGTGGGAAAAAATAGTGATATGGAGTTTAAGGTAAAGGCAACAGAGAGATCAAATAGTTTTTTTTCTTATTTGCTGAAGTCAGGGTGAAAATGATGTGGGAGGAGTTTCATTAGTTTAAATTTGTAATATCTGTTTACTAACACCAGGTTTCCTTAGGCCTTGTATCATTATTATTTATATCAGCAATGTTAAGCTTAAAAAAAACCCAAGTAAAGCATTAAAATGTTAACACATTTATGAAGTATGTTTGTGAAGGATAGGGGGGAAAACTTTATTAGAATGAAAAATGTCATGGTTTTTTTAAAGTGTATATGTTATGGGTGTGTGTGCGTTTACAGCAGACAGAATCATATTTAAAGGAAAAATTATTTAAAATTAGGGATAATTTTTAATACTTTAAAAACAATAAAATGGAAATGAATTTTGCCCTTAACTCAGGCAAAATTGGATAATTTTCATTAGACATTTTGAATTATTAGATATGAATATTACTATAATAAAATAATTTGTAATTTTTTAGTTGGGAGAATCGAGGAAGACATTTTTCTATAATAATCATGAAAATAAGTGTTAATGAAATAATAAGTGAACAGTGAACTTTATTATTTACAGTGGGACTCTTCTTGCTGTCATTTAAAGTAGTTACTTTACAAGAAAATTAAGGTGGAAAATTGTTAAGGTTTTAAAATTTAATGTTACTTAAATGGGCTTTTAGATAATCTTTCCAAAATAGCCCTTATAAATGTTTTTAATTAGGGGGAATTGAAATATTTAAGATTCATGCATATTTTACTTTGGGTAATGCTAATTAGGGTAATAAATACATTCCAAAATTTCAGTGGCTTAACACATGTAAGTTTGTAGTTGGCTCACATTAACAGACTAGTGCAGGTGCTCCTTGTTAGCAGGCTTGTGGCTTTTCTCCACGTGGTAATCGAGGGACATAGACGCTTTACATCTTATGTCTCCGCTGTTCCCTGGAGCCTTGGAGCCCTTCCTGTAACCTACAGGACATTTAAGAACCCCCAAAGACAAACATCTGCCCACATTTCATCGGTAATAATTTGTCACAGAGCCTTATTTGAATGCAAGGGGGATGGGATTGTAGTCCCTGGGTGGTGAACAGCTTGGGGCATTTCATGAAGTTATTTCAGGTGGTAACATATATTTGTGAAATTATGTCTAAAAGGTGATTTATAATACTTAAAATTGCTTCCCTTCTTCAAAAAGTAAAGTTGTGTGAAGAGGTTGGGGAGCAGTGGGAAGAGAAGGGGAGGGGTAAGAGCCACAGAAGGAGGAGGAGAGAAGGACCTCTCTTCTAAGGTGGGTTTGAATGACAAGTAAATGTCAGGAGCTATTTAAAGATACAGATTTTACAAAGAGCATTACAATTAGATTTTATAACCTTTAGTGGGTCTCTCCTGTACTCTCCAGTTGTTGATTGCCGTTGTGGTCTACTGGGTTCTGGCTGTTTGAGTTATTTCTCTTTGTACTTTGAAAGCTGTTAACTTTGAATTTCAGTTTCTGAAGTATAGTTTTATGGGAAACATTCTTTGAATTTTCTTTTTCTGTTGGGATAGAGCATTATCATTATTACTTTAAAGAAATGTCATTTAGATGGACCTTACTGTTTTTTAATGTTTTCTGTTGCTGTTTTTGTAATTCTGAAGTCATTGTAATTAATATTTTGTGAGCCTTAACCCAGAAAGAGCAATAAAATCATCAAGTAAACAACAAAGACTTAATTATTAACTTGTGCTCATGTTTCATGATGAAAATACTACAACTTTCTTTGACCACCTGCACTAATACTGAACCTTTAAATTAATTTTATTTCTGGACAACTTTAATTTTAATTGAATTGCATTTTTTTCTTTTATTGTCTAGGATTGTTCTAATGTGAAAACTTGCTCTAGGTACACTTTTACTATCTTTATTCTGAAGAATTTGATTAGGAATCTGGGGAGTTTTATGTATTTCTGTATTCCCCAAAAGGAAGATTTTAGAGTAAGTCTGACTAACTTCTATATGCTAAGTAATTTGTAATCTTTTGCATTTTGAAAATTAGAAACCCTATTTGAGGGCCTATTCTGTACCCATTATTATGTTGTTGTTTAGTCACTAAGTTGTATCTGACTTTTTTGCAATCCCATGGCCTGTAGCCTGCCAGACTCCTCTGTCCACAGGATTTCCTAGGCAAGAATACTGATGCAAGTTGCCAGGGGGATCTTCTCTACCCAGGGATTGAACCCACGTCTCCTGCATTGGCAGGCAGGTTCTTTACCACTGACCCACCAGGGAAGCCCACCCATTATTGTACTTGGTTCTAAAAAGAAAGAAATAGAAGAGACTGTTGTAAAGCTTATAGCTTATGAATAAGTGAAGTAAGACATATAATTTAGTTATTTCAATACAGTAAGCGAACAAGTGGGAGTTACTACAATATAAACTCTTTACAGGCATTCTGAGAGAGAGTAACAAAATGGATTGGTGGGTGGGCCAGGGACTATTCAAAGTTGAGGATTTTTTTGGTTAACAGCTTTTTTTGAGATATAATTCACTTATAGAAGTAGCCCATTTAAAATATATAACTCAGTAGTGTTTAGTATATTCACATTTGTGCAGCTGTCCCAAAATTTATAGAACATTGTAGTCACCTGAAATATAAATCCTGTATTCTTTGAGTTATCTTTCATTTCCCCGTGTCCTTAATTCTGGGCTAACACTGATCTCCTTGTATTTCCATATAAATTTTAGGATTAGCTTATCAATTTCTGCAAAGAAGTCAGCTGGCATTTTGATAGGAATTGTGTAAGTCTGTAGCTCGATTTGAGGAGCATTGCCATCTTGACAATTTTAAATAAGTCTTCCTGTTTATGAAAATGCTTTATGAAAAATCTTTCCATTTATTTAGATCTTTAATTTGTTTTGACAGTGTTCTGTAGTTTTCAGAGTGTAAGTGTTAAGCTTCATTTGTGGTATTATTCCTTAATATTTTATTCTTTTAGATGCTGTTTTAAAATGAATTCTTTATTTCATTTTTGGGCTGCTCACTGTAAATGTATAAAAATACAATTGATTATTGTGTGTTGATCTTATATTTTGCAGCCTTGCTGAACTTGATTATTAGTTCTAATAGTTGTTTTTTAAATGGATTACCTCTGGTTTTCTGTATACCAAGGATCATGTCACTTGTAAATAAGTTTTACTTCTTTTCCAGTCTGAATTAGTTTTATTTTGTTTTCTTACTTAACTGCCCTGGCTAAACCCTTCAGTCCTTTGTTGAAAAGAAGTGTCAAGAGCTGATATTCTTGTCTTGTTTCTGGTCTTGGGAGGAAAGCATTCTTTCTTCCACTATAAACTATGATACTGGCTGTGGGGTTTTCATAGATGCTGTTTATCAGATCTAGGAAGTTTCCTTCTGTTTTAGTTTGTGGAGTGTTTTTATCATGAAGGGGTGTAGAGGTTGAGTTTTGAGGGAAATATGAAATAAATGAAAAAAAAAATGAAGATGCTAAGACCGGTAGTAAGTGGCAGATAACGATAATTAACTTGTTTGGGAAAGAGGGGCTAAGCTTTTCCCCCTTCTTTTCTCTCTTCCCTATCCCTTTCATGCTCTTTAATTGTCTTCCTATTAATCCGTATACACATTTGGAGGATCTTTAATCCTTTAGTGAAGATTTTTTGAGTAATTCATATTTCTTGATCAGTGGAGAATATTGCTTCTTTTGAAAACATTTATTAAAAACAATGTGGAGAATTTTTAAAATTAGTTTGATGGCTAGATTGGAGGGGGACACAGGAAGCAGGGAGAAACTAAATCATAAATGAATTACTAAACGTAGAACCTTGAGTATTCTTTGGAAGGACTGATGAAGCTCCAATACTTTGGCTACCTGATGCAAAGAGCTGACTCATTGGAAAAGACCCTGATGCTGGAAAAGATTGAGGGCAGGAGAAGGGGGCGACAGAGGATGAGATGGTTGGATGGCATCACCGATTCAATGGACATGAGTGCGCAAACCCTGGGAGATGGTGAAGGACAGGGAGGCCTGGTGTGCTGCAGTCCATGGGGTCGCAAAGAGTTGGACATGACTTAGTGACTGAACAACAACAAAACAATTGAAAAAAAGGGAACAAACCTTTGTGATATCAAGCGTATGTTTAATTAAGAATTCCATGTTTACTTTGAACCTGGCTGTCACCTGACTTTTTTCCCAAAACATTTCAGAATCAATTGTTTTGCTTCTGCATAGTTTTCTGCATAGTTTTCTATGAAATTTAATAGATTTTTAAAGGAAATTTTGTGCTCCAAGGTAAGGTTATATTTCACTTGATGTGGTGATTATTCCTCATTTACTTTTTGAAATTTTAATTGTTCTCATGCAGCTACATTCTGATTAAATAATGTGTTTTTAAAAAAATTTCTGTCCCTCATGTAAGCCTCAGAAATCAAGTAACTTTGGGTCTAGCTAGGAATCCTTCAGTTTACAAGGCAAAAACTGATAAGTAGTAACAGAATTTTTGTTTTGTATTCTCTTTTGTAGCAGCATTATTACTTTTCATTAATTTTTTAGTCACCTTACAATTTCTCTACAAGTAAAATTTTATTTCTAATTTTTTGAAGAATAAGTAGTTCACTTTGCTGTGAGGCTCAATATTTCATACTAAGTGGACATCTGGTAATCGGGGCTTTTAGATTGTTTTCATTTATTAACAGTAGAAATTAGTGACCCAGATTGGTGATACAAAATAGAAGTTACTACACTTTATCTTTCTTAGTATTCATCTTGAGCCTCTCTCTGTAATCTTACACAGTTTAGAATCTTTTTATTTTTCTTTTCCTAAATTACTTAGATTCCCTAAGTGAATAATATTGATCAGTTATATAATACCAGTTACAAATACTGCTACAAGAATAGAATAAATTTAAGATACACCAACCTTACTTTCTTTCTATACAAAGACTTTATTGGGATCTTTACATATATATCCGTTGCTTTCTGATCATACTGTTTATATTTAAGTAAAACCAAAAAAAAACCTGAGAGCATATGTTGAGCTATAGATTCCTATGTAGTGTAGTCTCCTGCAAAATTGACATACATATTTATGAAATAATATATTGCGATTATGTACAGAATGATAACCTTGAAATAACGAGAATGTGAATCACCAAAGTATATCTAACCTATTAATAAATATTTATTAAGCTTCTACTGGCTATGTACTGTTATATTCGGGATTCTGGGGAATACGTTCAGAATATAGTCTTTCATACTAGAAAGTGGAACTTGTGTTTATTGGACTGTTGAATACTAAGGACTGTGAAAGCCATCCCCTTCACTTTTAAATATGTAATCTAAATTAGTATTCATAAAAATCCTGTGAATTAGACAGTATGATTCTCATTCTCTTGCTGCTTAAGAATTGAGCCTTCGATCCTTACTTTTCTAGTTCTAGGGAAAATTATTTAACTTCTCCATGCTTTAGTTTCCTCATCCGTAATAGGGAGATAGTTAATTGATAGTCCTTATCTTACAGGGTTGTTGTGAGGGTTAAATGAAATAGTCATAAAGTGCTTATAACAGTGTGGCACATCCGAAGTAAAAAAGCAAAGCAAAACCAGAAAACTCTTATGTGATAGCTATGACTGTTTCTTGTTAGGAGCCATACAAGTTAAATTACAAACCTTAAACATTGGAGAAGGAAATGGCAACCCACTCCAGTGTTCTTGCCTGGAGAATCCTAGGGATGGGGGACCCTGGTGGGCTGCTGTCTGTGGGGTCGCACAGAGTCGGACACGACTGAAGCGACTTAGCAGCAAACATTGAAAAACCAGTATTTAAAACAAGGTCTGTTTGACTCCAAAATATTTACTCTTAACACTGCTTTCACTTAGAGTGGATGTAAGCCTGAATAAGTAGTAAGCTAGTGAAGGCAAGTATGCTAAGTAACAAAGAATATTAAGTGCTGTATTGTATACCAGAGTACATATGGGTATGTAGCCTTCAGGGATACAGACGGGAGGTAGAAGTTGATCTCACCTGTATAGTTAGAAGGAAGGAAAGGAAAAGTTAATGGATTACAGCAGCATTCTTGCTTGTTTCCCAACATCCATTATTGCTGTTTTAACTTCTGTTTCTTGTATGTGTTATCACCAGAGAAATCCTTTGAAGATTTATTCAGTATTTAAAATTCTTAATAATGTTACTATTTTTTGGTTGCCTATTTTGTGCTAAGAATAGGAGTTGGCAAAATTTGTATGTGAAGGGCCATAAGGTAAACATTTTGGCTCTGTGGGTCGCAAGATCTCTGTTCTGTATTCTTCTTTGGTTTCTTTCTTCCTTTTTTTGTTAAGTAAACAATCCTTTAAAAATGTAAAACCATTCATTGCTGGCAGGCCAAGCCGTAGTTTATTGACTCCTGTGCTAGGAGATTTACATGAATTAACTTCTTGTCAGAATCTTGGCAAAATTGATATTATCAATTCCTATTTTGTATTTGAAGAAACTGAAGCTTAGAGAGGCAAATTTGATGAAAGTCACATAGCAAATAAATGACACAAGAGGTCGAATTCAGCTTTAGGTCATGGGAATTCCTCAGCTTGTCTGCTTTCCAGCATATCCTGCTGCTACTTACTGCTTTTGGAATAAAATGGAGCTTTCATAGCATTATATGTGAGGCTCATTATGATATTGTCCCCTTGTACCTTTCCAGTTTCATCATTTATTACTCTTCTCTCTTCAAACATATTCTCGAGCCTGGCCAAAATGAGTGACTTTTATATAGTCTGGTTTGTGCTTTATATGTGCTTACAATACCTTATACTTTATGACCTCACGGACTTCTTTAATAATTCACGTTAGGTGCTCCAACTCCAGGAAACCTTGCCTCCCCCTTCTAGTCTTTGCTTTATGCTCTTTTTCTGTGCTCCCCTAGCATCTGTGCATCCCTCTTTTGTGACATTTACCACACTCTCTTGTATTTACGTGGTTTATGTCTCTGCTTTCTCATTAGACAGATTTTTAAAGAATATTTATTTGACTGCACCAGGTCTTAGTTGTGGCA
This sequence comes from Capricornis sumatraensis, assembly GCF_032405125.1. Lineage (NCBI taxonomy): Eukaryota > Metazoa > Chordata > Mammalia > Artiodactyla > Bovidae > Capricornis > Capricornis sumatraensis. The sequence goes on along the minus strand of NC_091075.1, from coordinate 94,964,964 downwards.
TGCAAAATCTTTAATTGCGCCATTTGGGATCTAGTTCCCTGACCAGGGGTTGAACCCTGGGCTCCAGCGTTATGAACATGGAGTCTTAGCCAGTGGACCATGAAGGAAGTCTGTGTGCTACGTCACTTCAGTCATATCAGACTCTTTGCAGCCCTCTGGACTGTAGCCCACCAGGCTCCTTTGTCCATAGGATCCTCCAGACAAGAATACTGGAGTGGGTTGTCACTCTTTCCTCCAGGAGATCTTCCCAACCCAGGGATCAAACCAGTGTCTCATGTCTGCAGGCAGGTTCTTTACCACTGGTGCCACCTGGGAAGCCAAGAGGAGTCTCCTAGACTGAGATTTAAGTATTTGTTACAAAATAGGAGCTTAACCCCTACTATGTACTAAGTGTTTAGTATATTTTAGGGGCCTAGTAACTGTTTGTTGAATGAATGAATGAATGAATGAATGAATCAAATGTCATTGCAAATCATAGAAGTTATATCTGCAAATACGTAGTAGCAGAAAGTCATGCATCCAGATTCGAGGAGGAAAGGGACATTGAGTTAATATCTGGTTAAATTCTGGAATTTCAGTGTGAACAGGGAGGTGATAAGGCAAACTGGAGTATGATTATTATGGAGAGGCTTGAATGAGGAATTTCAGTTTTCTCCTAGGTTTAACTGTAGAGCACTGGGTGGCTTTTTACATCTGTAAATTAGATTTCTGTTATTAATACATGAATTTTATGTCATGATATTGTTTGAATGATATAGGACATGACTACAGAATTGTTTTGATTAATAATTATTAATAGTTATTGCAGATATGGCTCTAGAATCATGTCGTTATCAATACTATTAAAGACATTGGGAGCATTGAGTGATTTGGAGAGATTGGGGCAGTTTGAAAATAATTATTTAAGAAGATTAATCTGGTTGAGGTATGCAGAATCAGTTGAGATCAGAATGAGAGAAGGGAGGCTCTTTTTTAAAGAGTTAAAATATGAAGTGATACGTCAGGAGAGAGATCTGTGTCAATTGGGATAGAAAAGAAAGCTTTTAAGTGACATCAGTGATAGAAAATGAAGGAAGAAGTCAGAGGCAGCTGAAAAATCTGGAGGAGGATATGATTTGGGGAAGAAAACTTTGAATTTTGTATTAGACAAACTGATTAAAATTGGAATTTATTTATTTTTGTCTGAATTTAGGCCCTGCTTACTTTATGCCTGAATAATTAGAATACGCTATGATTGGTTTTCCCTTCCTCTGTCTAATGTATTGTACTTGGCTATGAGTGGATGTTTGGTTGTATGGACTCTTTGGCAGTCTGGAGAAGACTATGGAGCCTTTTTAGAATAATGATTTTAACTGAATGAAATAAGATTAAAAAGGAATGTGTTATAAAACAAGATCTAGCGGTGAGTCTAATAACTACCATAATTTTAAAGTAGTGATATATATGTAGATGATATTTTGAGTTATATGTAACAACTAATGTGATAGGAAAATACAACTTGTATTAGTGATAAAAATCACGAGTACTGCTAATATTACTATGGTAGATTGTCTAGGTCTGGTTGAAAGAGGTACTAAACTTTAATAATTAGAGGTTAATGAACCTAGGGATAAAATTTTTTTTCTTTTACAAATTTACATTCTCTGAGATTTCTGGATCCCAGGTTAATAATCTTTGCTGTATTGTCTCCTGGTTTTAATTTGCTGTGTGTATTTTTATCATATTTTTCTTTTTCTTTGCAGATGGTAATATTTTTTCATGTTTACTTTTGCAAATAATTATGTGCTCTTTGTGTAAAAAAAAAAAAAAGATGCTAAAGACCATAATTTTCTGGTTATCCTGTCTCATGGAAATCAAGACTGTTAGTAGTATAATATGTATAGGAATAGATATCCATTATCTATTTCTGGGTAATATGACCTTATATAACCATATTAACATAATAAAATTTCTTGTTGTTCAGTCACTCAGTCGTGTCTGACTCTTTGCAACCCCCTGGACTGCACACGCCAGGCCTCCCTGTCCTTCACCATCTCCCGGAGCTTGCTCAATCTCATGTCCATTGAGTCATTGATGTCATCCTCTTCTCTTCCTGCCTTCAGTCTTTCCTAGCATCAGAATCTTTTCTAATGAATCAGTTCTTCACATCAGGTGGCCCAATTATTGGAGCTTCAGCTTCAGCATCAAACCTTCCAATGAAAATTCAGGGTTAATTTCCTTTAGGTTTGACTGGTTTGATCTCCTTGCAGTCCAAGGGACTATCAAGAGTCTTCTCCAGCATCACAGTTCAAAAGCGTTATGATCCAACTATCGTATCCATACATGACTACTGGAAAAACCATTGCTTTGACTATAGAGACCTTTGTTGGCAAAGTAATGTCTCTGCTTCTTAATATGCTGTCTAGGTTCTTCATAGCTTTTTTGTCCAAGGAGCAAGTATCTTTTAATTTCATGCTGCAGTCATCATCTGCAGTGATTTTGGAGCCCCCCCAAAATAAAGTCGGTCACGTTTCCATTGTTTCCCCGTCTGTTTGCCATGAAGTGATGGTACTGGATGGCATGATCTTCGTTTTTGAATGTTTGGGTTTTAAGCCAGCGTTTTCACTCTCTTTTTTCACTTTCATAATAAATTAAAAGATGCTTACTCCTTGGAAGGAAAGTTATGACCAACCTAGACAGCATATTAAAAAGCAGAGACATTACTTTGTCAACAAAGGTCTGTCTGGTCAAGGCTATGATTTTTCTTTCCAGTGGTCATGTATGGATGTGAGAGTTGGATTATAAAGAAAACTGAGCGCTGAAGAATTGATGCTTTTGAACTGTGGTGTTGGAGAAGGCTCTTGAGAGTCCCTTGGACTGCAAGGAGATCCAACCAGTCCATCCTAAAGGAGATCCAGTCCTGGGTGTTCATTGGAAGAACTGATGCTGAAGCTGAAACTCCAGTACTTTGGCCACCTGATGCAAAGAGCTAACTCATTTGAAAAGACCCTAATGTTGGGAAAGATTGAGGGCAGGAGGAGAAGGGGACGACAGAGGGATGAGATGGTTGGATGGCATCACTGACTCAATGGACATTAGTTTGGGTGGATTCCGGCAGTTGCTGATGGACAAGGAGGCCTGGCGTGCTGCAGTTCATGGGGTCGCAAAGAGTCGGACACAACTGAGCAACTGAACTGATACTGTTATTAAAACTTGCTTTTTGATTTAACAGCATATTATTGACAATTTTTCTATCAGTAGATATGCATTTAGAATTTATAGCTTAAAAAATTGAGATATATATCACAAACACAAAATTCACCATTTTCAAGTGTACACTTCGGTGGTTTTAGTGTTTTCACTGTGTTGTGAACCACCACTATTAATTTCAGAACACTTCCATCACCCTCAAAGGAATCTCATACCTATTAGCTGTTCAAATTTTCCCATTCATTAATTTGCTGGCAACTACCTATGTGTTTTCTGTCTCTGTAAATTTACCTATTCAAGGCATTTAATGTAAATAGAATCATATAATGTATGACCTTTTGTGTCTGGCTTTTTTAACTTGGCATAATGTTTTCGAGATTATGCCGTGTTGAACCAAGAAACATGACTTCATTCCTTTTTACGCCATTGTATGAATATGGGCTTCCCTGGTAGCTCAGACGGTAATGAATCTACCTGGAATTCACAAGTTTGATCCTTGGGTCAGGAGGATCTCCTGGAGAAAGGAATGGCTAGCCACTCCAGTTTTCTTGCCTGGAGAATTCCATGGACAGAGGAGCCTGACGGGCTATAGTCCATGTGGTCACAAAGAGTTGGATAGACAATATTTTACCTGTTTGCAGCTGATAAATATTTGGGTTGGTGCCAGTTCTTTGGCTGTTAAAAATAATTCTCCTAGAAATAGTCATGTAAAGGTTCTTTTTTGGACATAAATTTTCTTTTCTTGAGTATATCCCTAGGAGTGGAATTACTGGATCATCTGTATATCTGGGTCTAACTTTTTGAGGAACTGACAGACTTTTCCACAGCAGCTGCATCATTTTATATTTCCATGTATCGTTTGTTTTTTTTTAAGTAAAAATTTTTTTCTAAATGTATTTTAATTGAAAGATAATTGCTTTACAATATTGTGTTGGTTATGCTTTTTAATGACTGGATTGTAGTCAATCTTATTGATGTGCTGTATAATTCAGTCCCCTGTTGATTGGCAATTAATTGATTTCCTTATTTTCTGCAGTTAACAAACACCTTTGTCTACTGTTTTAAAGGGTAAATTTCTAAAAGTGGACTTGCTAGATTAAGATTTCACATTCAAAATTTTGATATCTTATCAGGTTGTACTTTTATACTCCTACCAGTTGTGTCTATTTCCCCACACTTTGATATTCAAAAATTATTCAAAGATTATTGCCATTTTGATAGTCACATGAGTAAAAGTCTTCAACTGATGATTAGTGGAGTTACATTTGTTTTACTTTTTTTGGTCATTGTATTTCTTTTGTGATTTGCATGATCATGACCTTTAACCCTAATTTTTCCTTTGGGAGGTCCACATTTTTTTCTTATGGATTTGTAAAAGCTGTTTGTATTTTGGGAACATTACCTCATTGCCCATAAAAAATATTAGAGACCTTTTGCTCCACTTTCCTCTTGAGTTTATGAATTTGCTCTTTGTTTTATGGACATTGAAAATTTTTTATGATGTTTAATTTGTCATTATTTTTCTTTACAGTCTTTACCTTGCTTTGAAAAGTCTTTTTGACTCCAAAATCACAAGATTATTATTCTTCATTTTCTTCTAGAAATGTCTAAATTAAACTTGTCTTGGTTTAGTAGAAGCAGTTTAGATTTTGCAGTTGGATTTAGCCATGTTTAAATTCTAGTCCAGTCACTCACTAGCTGTGAGGTGTTGGATGTTTCACAACTTCTCTGTATTTCAGCTTTCTCATTGGTAAAATGGCAATTAACAAGTAGTTTATAATTTTAGAAAAATTTAATGTATAATGCATGCAAATCATTTAGCACATATCTGGACATATACTGGGCTTTCGATACATGTTTTCTTCTCTCACATTTATAAACTCTTCCTTCAGCCTACTTAAAATCTAATTCTGAAGATAAGATGGGAAAGTTTCAAGAAGAGAATGGTCCTCAGTTTTTAAAACCAGAGAAACACGCAGAATGAATATTGACTGAAAAAGGGATTGAAAATCAGTTTAGTAATTTGAGTCCATATATGTTTAATAAGAATACTTTTTATTAGAGTGTAAGAGAGACAGACATATTTTAATAGGATGAGGACTAAATAAAGCCATACAATGTACATGAAGGACAAGTTCAGTTCAGTCGCTCAGTCATGTCCGACTCTTTGCAACCTCATGGACTGCAGCACGCCAGGCTTCCCTGTCCATCACCCACTCCCAGAGCTTGCTCAAACCCATGTCCATTGAGTCGGTGATATGATCCAACCATCTCATCCTCTGTCATGTGCTTCTCCTGCTGTCTTCAGTCTTTCCCAGCATCAGGGTCTTTTCAAATGAGTCAGTTCTTCATATCAGATGGCCAAACTATTGGAGCTTCAGTTTCAGCGTCAGTCCTTCCAGTGAATATTCAGGACTGATTTCCTTTCGGATTGACTGGTTTGATCGCCTTGCAGTTCAAGGGATTCTTTCAAGAGTCTTTTCCAACATCACAATTCAAAAGCATCAGTTCTTCCTACTCAGCTTTCTTTATGATCCAACTCTCACATCCATACATGACTACTGGAAAAACCATAGCTTTGACTGTACAGACCTTTGTTGGCAAAGTAATGTCTCTGCTTTTTAATATGCTGTCTAGGTTTGTCATGGCTTTTCTTCCAAGGAGCCAAGTGTCTTTTAATTTCATGGCGGCACTTGCTGTCTGCAGTGATTTTGGAGCCCCCCAAAATAAAGTCTTTCACTGTTTCCATTGTTTCCCTATTTTCCATGAAGTAATGGGACCAGATGCCATTACCTTCGTTTTTTTGAATGTTGAGTTTTAAGTCAGTTTTTTCACTCTCCTTTTTCTCTTTCATCAAGAGGCTCTTAAGTTCTTCTTTGCTTTCTGCCATAAGGATGGTGTCATCTGCATGTCTGAGGTTATTGATATTTCTCCCAGCAATCTTGATTCCAATTTGTGCTTCATCCAGCCCAGCGTTTCTCATGATATACTTTGCATAGAAGTTAAATAAGCAGGGTGACAGGCTTTGACGTACTCCTTTTCCAATTTGGAACCAGTCCATTGTTCCATGTCTGGTTCTAACTGTTGCTTCTTGGCCTGCATACAGATTTCTCAGGAGGCGGGTAAGTTTGTCTCTGAGAATTTTCCACAGTTTGTGATCCACCCAGTCAAAGGCCCTAGTGTAGTCAGTGAAGCAAAAGTAGATGCTTTAGTCAGTGAAGTAGAAATAGATCACATGAAAGGTGATTTTCACAAATGCAGCATGGATTCATCATTAGTGTATCTCTGAGGAATAGTTGTAATTCTTCCTTTTTCTCTCATAGGTAGAATGTTAAATCACTCACTCAGTTGTGTCCAACTCTTTGTGACCCCGTGGACTGTAGCCCACCAGGCTCCTCCATCCATGGGATTCTCCAGGCAGGAATACTGGAGTGGGTTGCCATTTCCTTCTCCAGGGGATCTTCCCGACCCAGGGATCAAACCCAGGTCTCCCGCATTGCAGGCAGACGCTTTAACCTCTGAGCCATGTTGGTTAGAGGATAGGATTGCAGTACAACGTATATTGTGTGTATAAATTGTACACCAACTTTTACTGCTATTAGTTACAAATTATGATACTTATAACACATTTCACAATCATCAACCCCTGAAGACTATTGCTCCATTCAAATTTTATTCTTCTTAGTAGCTTATTGTTGAACTTACACATTTCTTTATTAAACTACAGTTTTTTGTAAATAGTTAAATATTCTTTGTGGTAAGCAACTTTAAGTACATTTTAGAAAGAGATGGGAAAGATGTAAATGTTTACAATGTGGTCATCTTTTCTAGACTATAAGGTTTTTGGGCCAAGGAACACAGTTCTAGTAATTAAAGATATAATGGATTTTTGATGTGTTTTTAAAGCATTCAATTTTGTTTGTCTTTTTTAAAACAACCTCAGAGTTTTAAAAATTTGTTAATAAAACTTTTAGCTTTCATCATATGAAAAAATAAAAGACATGGATTATGTGCAACTGGGTTTTAGAAAATGATACCAAATTTTATTCCTTGATCCTGGATAACTGTCTGTTGTTCCTAGTATGTTGGAAGTATACCGTGCTCATTTTGTCAGCCTCAAAACAAGAAGGAGGAAATTCTGTATTGGTTAGCTCAGGAGGAAGGTAATGAGTTTAAGTAACAAAACAGGAAGTTTGTTCCTCTGTGACCTTTGATGCATTTGTGAATTTGGCATTTTGACTATAGGGTTGAAATTTAGAAGAGTTTCATATTTAGTTTACTTTGTTGCTTTTGCAGAGTATCTACCTGTCAGGAAAAAACAGGACTCCCAAGTTAAAGGCTCTGCTGCCTTTCTGGGAAATAATGGACATTACTCTTCATTTTGCTGACAAAATCTGGGTATCTGTGTTTTACAATGGCTGGGTTTTGCTTTCACATAGAGCCAGAGTATCCTTTTCCTGGAACCAAGCGTGACTCAAAGCCTTTGTAAGTTCTCTTATTCTTTATCCTTTTAAGCAACTATTTTAGGAACTGTTTTAAAGCTGACACCCCTCCCGTTCAAATCTTTTCCTCTCAGCACAAAGCACCGCCTTCTTGGCAGTCTTTTGTATGAGTGGAGTGGGTACTCTCCTTAGGCATTTATTTCTGTCAAAAGGTGGATTAGCTGCATTGTTTAATGCTATCTCGTTTGGATCAGTGTGAATCTGCATTGGCCTTGCCTTTTAAATTCTTTCATAATTAAGATGCTGGCACCTTGGAACCTTTTCCTGGATGGAGCTTTTCTTTGTTCCTTTTATTGAGTGTGATCCTAGAGTTTAGGTACTAAGGTTTTTCAGTTTTATTTCACTGTTTTAAATGGAGATGTGTAGATTTAGATACAGCTCTTCCAAATTCTAAATAAACTCTGGTTCTCAGATGAGTGAGACTTTTTAACACCTCTCTATGTATATTTGGCTATGTGTATCTAAGGCAGGTTGCTGTTGTTCTGTTGATAAATCTTGTCCAACTCTTGTGACCCTATGAGCTGCAGCACTCCAGGCTTCCCTGTCCTTCACTATCTCCTGGAGTTTGCTCAAACTCATGTGCATTGAATTGATGATGCCATCCAACCATCTTGTCCTGTTGCCTCCTTTCCTCTTGCCCTCAATCTTTTCCAGCATTACGGTCTTTTCCAATGAATCAGCTTGGCTGTTCGCATCAGCATTGTGTAGTTTGGTTCAGGTCAAAAAGTATGGGACAGCAATTATGATTACTCTCAGACTTTGATGTTAGTCAACAAAACTTAGTATTCAAGATTTAATTAAATTATTTCCCCCCCAAAATAGAAAAGCTATTATGAAAAAGGTTCATTAGTTAAATCCTTAGTTTTTGATTCCGCTATCATGTTCAGTTTTCTAGTAATGGAAACCAAATGTTTTCTTGAATTAGTTGTTTAAATTTTCTTGATGTAATACAACTTTCATAGTTAATACACAGATGATTTTTTTTCTTATATAAACCAACTTACGGAGAAGGCAATGGCAGCCCACTCCAGTACTCTTGCTTGGAAAATCCCATGGATGGAGGAGCCTGGTAGGCTGCAGTCCATGGCGTCACTAAAAGTCAGACACGACTGAGCAACTTCACTTTCACTTTCATGCATTGGAGAAAGGAATGGCAGTTCACTCCGGTGTTCTTGCCTGGAGAGTCCCAGGGACAGCAGAGCCTGGTGGGCTGCCGTCTCTGGGGTGGCACAGAGTCGGACACGACTGAAGCAACTTAGCAGCAGCAGCAAACCAACTTAAGACATTATACTTGCAAAATATTACTGAATTCTTTGATTGTACATGCAGCTTCCCAGGTGGTGCTAGTGGTAAAGAACCCGCCTTTACATACTGCTAGTGAGGCAGAACCTGAAATTAGAAGACAGGAGAAAGAAAAAGATGAAGTATTCTGTTTTGTTATGAAGTATTAGCGTAATACTTCACATTTAATGCATTGGACTAAGTCCAATTTTTCTAGTAGATTTGTTATTTCAAATCATAGGAACTTTCGTACCCTTGATGTGCTTACTTTTAAACAGTGTGTGACTTATCTAGATTATCTGTGATCCTTTTACAAATGCCCTTGTAGCCTGTCTCAGTTTGGATGTGAACATACTTACTCTTCACTTTCTTTATGCTGGCAAAGATGTTTTCATTTCTGGTACGGTCAAAACAACAGACTCTGCTGTGGATTCTTATTTAGTATGCTTTCAGATTGCACAGAGAACTGGTTGAGGAGAATAGTTTTCTTTGAGTAATACTTGTTACTGATTAGCAGTTTTAGGAGAATGCTTGCAGTGAATTTTCTGATCTTAAATTGTAGACATCTTTAAGAATAGAAGGGCTTCCCTTGTGGCTCAGCTGGTAAAGAATCCGCCTGCAGTTTGGGAATCCTGGGTTCAATCCTTGGGTTGGAAAGATCCCCTGGAGAAGAGAAAGGCTACCCACTCCAGTATTCTGGCCTGGAGAATTCCATGGACTGTATAATCCATGAGGTCGCAAACAGTCAAGATACGGCTGAGTGACTTTCACTTTCACTTGAGAATAGAATACTTTTGCTTGTGTTTTTTCCCCTCCCTTTAACTTTGGTAGGTTAACTATGGTGGAGAAGAGGAATTCAAAGGAGAATTCCTAGCAATCAGATAGAGTGACCTTTCATGGTTAGTATGTTAAGGACAGTGCTGGAGAATAGACCAACAACTTTGCTTGTTTATTTTTGAACACATGCCAGATGTGTTGGATAGTTCCTTCTCGACCACATAATAGCATCTTGAGTATGTAACAGTATGGAAATTTTTTTCTCATCCTGTGGTGTTTTTTTTTTTTTTTTTTTTTCCTGCTTACCTGGGTATCTTAAAACTGTCCTTCAAAGAGGGATGTGAGGTTAGTGGAATTAAATCCTCAGAGAATTTGGCAGATAAGAGTATAAAATATAAAAATCCCAAACCATTTTTCTTATTTTGTCATTGTATTTGTGATTGAAGTAGGAAATGAAAGAAAGGAACTGGTAGTGTGAGAATTCATTAGAGAAATGGGAAAATATTTTCCCTTGTGTTATCTCAAAGTTTGTTGAACAGTAAGCTGCACTATAATGGATGTTACATTTGTTGTGCCTGTGACAGAAAATAGAACTGTTTCTGAGTTACTGTGTACTCCAGGTTACTTGGATTTGGAATGTTAGGAATATGATTTCATGTTAGGAATATGATTTCAATAGGATCTGGGTAGCCCTGGAACTCTGACTGGACTCTCTCATTTGCCTACCTATCCAGCTAGTTAGAGTTGTACTTGTCTCTTTGGGGTTTCTTTTTTCCTTTTATTTTATTGGAATGTAGTTGATTTGCTGTGTTGTATTAGATCTTTTTCTGACTTCACTTAGTATGATATTCTCTAGGTCCATCCATGTTGCTGCATATGGCATTATTTCATTCTTTTCTTATGGTTGAGTAATATTCCAGCTGTAAATCTTTATCCCTTTCTCCGTCCATGGGGAAATCTTCTTTATCCATTCCTCTGTCCTTGAGGTTTCTGAGGGGACTATATACATGAAGAAAAATGACAACTGAATTAGCAATTTATTAATATACAGGCCTTGTGCTGAGCTGTTTTAAAGTCAAGACCTGTATAGACCTCCTACTCCTCAACTCCTCTGTTTTTAGATGAACTGCTTGAAAAATCAATTTTCCTAAGAATCAGTTTGCTGAAATTACCAAAATTAATTCCATTCACTCAGCAAAATTATTTTGAAATTTATTCATGTTGTTGGGTATATCAATTGGTTGGTCTTTTTTCCCATTTTCCATAAACTTCTTTTATTTTTGTTTTTATTCTTTTAACCTTTTTAAGAAATTGTCGTTAATTTACAGTGTTGTGTATGTTTCAGGCATACAGAAAAGTGATTCAGATATATATATATATGTATAGATATATATTTTCAAATTCTATTCCAGTATAGCTTATTCAGTTCAGTTAAGTCACTCAGTCGTGTCCGACTCTTTGTGGCCCCATGAATCACAGCATGCCAGGCCTCCTTGTCCGTCACCAACCCCCGGAGTCCACCCAAACTCATGTGCATCGAGTCGGTGATGCCATCCAGCCATCTCATCCTCTGTCGTCCCCTTCTCCTCCTGCCCCCAGTCCCTCCCAGCATCAGAGTCTTTAATGAGTCAACTCTTCGCATGAGGTGGCCAAAGTATTGGAGTTTCAGCTTCAGCATCAGTCCTTCCAGTGAACACCCAGGACTGGATCTCCTTTAGAATGGAGTGGTTGGATCTCCTTGCAGTCCAAGGGACTCTCAGGAGTCTTCTCCAACACCACAGTTCAAAAGCATCAATTCTTTGGCGCTCAGCTTTCTTCACAGTCCAATTCTCACATCCATACATGACCACTGGAAAAACCATAGCCTTGACTAGACGGACCTTTGTTGACTAAGTAATGTCTCTGCTTTTTAATATGCTATCTAGGTTGGTCATAACTTTTCTTCCAAGGAGTAAGCGTCTTTTAATTTCATGGCTGCAGTCACCATCTGCAGTGATTTTGGAGCCCCCAAAATAAAGTCTCTCTGTCTCCACTGTTTCCCCATCCATTTCCGATGAAGTGATGGGACTATTACAAGATGTTAAATATAGTTCTTGTGCTATATATATATGGAGAAGGCAATGGCACCCCACTCCAGTACTCTTGCCTGGAAAATCCCATGGGTGGAGGAGCCTGGTAGGCTGCTGCCCATGGGGTCGCTAAGAGTCAGACACGACTGAGCAACTTCACTTTCACTTTTCACTTTCACACATTGGAGAAGGACATGGCACCCCACTCCAGTGTTCTTGCCTGGAGAATCCCAGGGATGGTGGAGCCTGGTGGGCTGCCATCTATGGGGTTGCACAGAGTCGGACATGACTGAAGTGATGCAGAAGAAGAAGCTATATATATAGTAGGACTTTGTTGTTCACCACTATATATATAGTGGTGTGTATATGTGTATGTTAATCCAAAACACCTATTTTATCTCCCCTCTCCCTCTGATGTTCCCCTTGGTACCATAAGTTTGTTTTCTGTGTCCGTTTTGTAAATAAGTTCACATATATCATTTGTTAGATTTCACATTTAAGTGATATCATGTGATATTTTGGAGACAGGAATGGCAATCCACTCCAGTATTCTTGCCTGGAGAATCCCATAGACAGAGAGGCCTGGCAGGCTACAGCCCATGGGGTTGCAAAAAGTCAGACACAACTGGGCAACTAACACTGTCCCTGACTTTGGGCTTCACTAAAAGCTCAGTTGGTAAAGAATCTGCCTGTAATGTGGGAGACCCGGGTTCGATCCCTGGGTTGGGAAGATCCCCTGGAGAAGGGAAATGCTACCCACTCCAGTATTCTGGCCTGGAGAATTCCATGGACTACGGTCTATGGGGTCGCAAAGAGTTGGACATGACTGAGCGATCAGAACACACGTGATATTTGTCTTTCTCTGTCTGGCTTGACTTTGCTTGATAATCTCTAGTTCCATCTGTGTTGCTCCAAATGGCATTATTTCTTGGACTTCCCTGATAGCTCAGTTGGTAAAGAATCTGCCTGCAATGCAGGAGATCCCAGTTTGATTCCTGGATCGGAAGATCACTGGAGAAAGGATAGGCTACCCACTCCAGTATTGTTGGGCTTTGCTGGTTATTTCATTATTTCATTCTTTTTATGGCTTAATAACATTCCATTGTATATATGTACCACATCTTTATCTATTCCTCTGTAGGTGGACATTTAGTTTGCTTCTGTATATTGACTGTCCCTATAGTTAGGTACAGGTGTGATTTGGACCGTAAAGAAAGCTGAGCACCGAAGAATTGATGCTTTCAAACTCGGGTGCTGGAGAAGACTCTCCGGGTCCCTTGGACAGCAAGTAGATCAAGCCAGTCAGTCCCAAAAGAAATCAATTCTGGATATTCATTGGAAGGACTGATGCGGAAGCTCCCATATTTGGCCACCTGATGGGAAGAGCTGACTCGTTGGAAAAGACCCTGGTGCTGGGAAAGATTGATGGCAGGAGGAGAAAGGTGACAGAGATGGTTGGATGGCATTGGATGGCATCACTGACTCAATGGACATAAATTTGAGCAAACTCAAGGGGAAAGTGAAGAGCAGGGAAGCCTGGTGCGCTGTAGTCCATAGGGTCACAAAGAGTGGGACACAACTTAGCAACTGAGCAACAACAACAAATGGTGCTGCAGTGAATATTGAGAGGCACATGTTTCAAATTAGGGTTTTCTTCAGATATATGCCCAGGAATGAGATTGCAGAATCATGTGGTAACTCTGTTTTTAGTTTTTTAAGGAATCTCTGTACTGTTCTCCATAGTAGTTGTACCAATTTACATTCCCACCAGTGGTGTAGAGGGGTTCCTTTTTTTCCACACTGTCTCCAGCATTTATTATTTGTAGACTTGTGGGTGATGGCCATTCTAACTGTTTTGTGGTGATAAATCATTGTAGTTTTGTTTTCCATTTCTCTGATAGTTAGAAATGTTGTGAATCTTTTCATGTGCTTGTCATTTATGTCTTCTTTGCAGGAATGTCTATTTAGGTCTTCTGCCCGCCCCCTCACCCCCACTGCCTTTTGGATATTAAGCTGTATGAACTGTTTGTGTATTTTGAAAATTAAGCTCTTGTCAGTTATATTGTTGGCAAATGTTTTCTCCCAGTTTGTAGGTTGTCTTTTGGTTTTGTTTATGGTTTCCTTTGCTGTGCAAAATCTTTTTGAGTTTAATTTAGTTTTTATTTTGTTGTTATTACTTTAGGAAGCAGATCCAAAAAACTATTGCTGTGATTTATGTCAGAGTGTTCTGCCTATATTTTCTTTGAGTTTTGTAGCATCTGGCCTTACATTTAGGTTTTTAATCCATTTTGAGTTTTTTTTTGTGTATGATGTTGGAGAATTTCTGATTGCATTCTTTCACATAGCTATCCAATTTTCCCAATACCACTTACTGAAGAGACTGTCTTTTCTCCATTATATATTGTGCCTCTTTTGTTGTAGATTAATTGACCATAGGTGCTTAGGTTTATTTCTGAGCTCTCTGTCCTGTTTCATTGATCTATATTTCTGTGTGTGTGTCTCAGAACCTTACTGTTTTGATGACTGTATTTTTATAGTATATTCTGAAGTCAGGAAGCCTGTTTCCCCCAGCTTCACTTTTCTTTCTCAAGATTTCTTTGGCTTTTCGTGGTCTTTTGTGTTTCCATACAAATTGTAAAATTTTTTGTTCTAATTCTGTGAAAAATGCCCTTGTTAATTTGATAGAGATTGCATTGAATCTGTAGATTGGTTTGGGTATTATAGTCATTTTTGCAGTATTGATTCTTCTAGTCTAAGAACATGGTATCTCTTGTCCATCTGTTTGTTTCATCTCTGATTTCTCTGCTCAGTATCAAAGTTTTCTGAATACAGGTCTTTTGCCTCCTTAGATATGTTTATTCTTAGGTATTTTATCCTTTTTGATGTGATGGTAAATGAGATTGTTTCCTTAATTTCTTTTTGTGATATTTCATTGTTAGTGTATAGAAATGCAGCAGATTTTTGTATATTTTGTATCCGGCAACTTTACCAAATTCATTTGTGAGTTCTATTAGTTTTCTGGTATCATTTTTAGGATTTTCTCTGTATAGCATCATGTCATCCAAAAACAGTAAGAATTTTACTACCTCTTTTCCAATTTGTAGTCCTTTTATTTGTTTTTCTTGTCTGATTGCTGTGGCTAGGACTTAAAAAACTATATTGAATAAAAGTGGTGAAATTGGGCATGCTTGCTTGTTTCTGATCTTAAAGGAAATGATTTCAGCTTTTCACTGTTGAGTATTATGTTAGCTGTGAGTTTGTTATATGTGGTATTTCTTATGTTGAGGTATGCCCTTTTATGCCCCTTTCTGAAGAATTTTTATCATATATGGATGTTGAAATTTATCAAAAGGTTTTTTCAGCATCTATTGAGATGATCAGTTGGTTTTTGTTCTTCCATTTGTTAATGTGGTATAGCAGACTGATTGATTTATAGATATTTAAATATCCTTGCATCCCTGGAATAAACCCCACTTAGTCATGGTGTATGATTCTTTTAATGTATTGTTGGATTTGGCTTGATAATTGAGGAATTTTTCATTTATGTTCATCAGTGGTATTGGTCTGTGATTGTGTGTGTATGTGTGTGTGTGTGTTGTGTGTGATTTCTTTGGTTTCAGTATCAGGGTGATAGTGTCCTCATAGAATGAGTTCAAAAGTGTTCCTTCCTCTGCAGATTTTTGTTTTTTTTTAAAGATAGTTTCAGAGGGATAGGTGTTAACTCTTCTCTCTAAACGTTTGCTGAAATTCACCTGTGCAGCCATCTGGTCTTGGACTTTTGTTTGTTGAGAGTTTTAAAATTGCTAATTTGATTTCAGTACTGGCAATTGGTCTGTTCGTATTTTATATTTCTTCCTGGTTCATCCTTCTCAGATAGTACCTTTCTAAGAATTTGTCCATTTCTTCTAGGTTGTCCCATGTTATTACTGTTCAGTTTCTCACTGTAGTCTCTTTTGATTCATTGTATTTATGTGGTGTTTGTTACAAATTCTCCATTTTTAAATTGTAATTTTACTGATTTGAGCCCTGTCCCATTTTTTTCTGTATGAGTCTGGCTAAATAAAGGTTTATAAATTTTATTTATATTTTCAAAGAGTCAGCTTTTTTGTCTTTTCTTTTAATTTTTTTTAGTCTATCATTTATTTCTGCTCTGATCTTTGATTTATTTCATTCTACTAACTTTAGGTTTTGTTTATTCTTCTTTCTCTAGTTGCTATAGATGTTAGGCTGTTCATTTGATGTTGTTATTTTTTCCTGTGGTAAGCTTGTACCACTATAAACTACTCTTTTAGAACTGCTTTTCCTGTGTCCCATAGGTTTTGGATCATCATATTTTTGTTTTCATTTGTCTCCAGGTATATTTTTTAAATTTCCTGTTTAATTTCTTCAGTGATCCATTGGTTGTTTCATAACATATTATTTAGCCTCCACATGTTTGTAGGGTTTTTTTTTTTTTTTCTGTGTATGTGTATGTGATTTCTAGCCTCATAGCATTATCGGTGGAAAAGGTGCTTGATAAGACTTCAGTTTTCTTAAATTAACCAAGGCTTGCTTTGTGACCAGCTACATGATCTACCCTGGAGAATGTTCCATGTGGACTTAAATATATTCTGCTGCTCTTGGATGGAATGCTCTGTATGTGTGAATTAAGTCTATCTGGTCTAATGTGTCATCTAAAATCTATGTTTCCTTATTGAGTTTCTGTCCACTGATGTAAGTGGGGTGTTAAATTTCCCCTTACTGTGTTTTTGACAATTTCTCCTTACATATCCATTCACATTTGCCTAATATATTGAGGTGCTCCCTTGTTGGGTGCATGTATGTTTAGGATTGTTACATGTTTATCTTGGATTGATCTTTTGACCATTATGTAGTATAGATAATTTCATTTTATTGCTGGGTAGTACTTCATTATGTGCATGTAGTTACCAATTCTATTTATCTGTTAAGCTGTTGATAGTCTTTTCTTTTCCCCCAGTTTTTCATTCTTACAGATAAAGTAACAAGAACATTTGGGTTCAGTTGAGTCTTTGCACGTGTTGTTATTGCTGTTCAGTCCCCAAGTCGTATCTGACTCGTCACAACCATGTGGACTGTAGCATGCCAGGCTTCTCTGTTCTCTACTGTCTCCTGGAATTTGCCCAAGTTCATGTCCACTGAGTTGGTGATGCTATCTAACCATCTCGTCCTGTCCCACCCCTTTCTCCTTTTGCCTTCAGTTTTTCCCAGTGTCAAAGTCTTTTCCAGTGATTCAGCTCTTCACATCAGGTGGCCAAAGTATTAGAACTTCAGCTTCAGCAACAGCCCTTCCAATGAATATTCAGTGTTGGTTTCCTTTAGGATTGACTGGTTTTACTTCCTTGTTGTCTAGGGAACTCTTTAAAGAGTCTTCTCTAGCACCGCAATTTGAAAGTATCAATTCTTAAGTGCTCAGCCTTCTTTATGGTCCAACTGTCACATCTGTACATGACTACTGGAAAAACCATAGTCCTTTTGGCAAAGGACCTCTTTTGGCAAAGTGATGTCTCTGCTTTTCTATACAGTGTCTAGGTTTGTCATAGCTTTCCTTCCAAGGAGCAAATGTCTTTTAATTTCATGCCTGCAGTTACCATCTCCAGTGATTTTGGAGCTTTTTGCATCTCTGTCTTGATTGTATGGGCTAGAATCATCAGTACAAAGTTGAATAGAAGTGAGATCAGATATCCTTGCCTTGTTCATGGTCTTAGTAGGAAAGCATTCAGAATTTCACTGTTAAGTATGATGTTTTTCAAAGATTTCTTTTATCAGTTCCTGTAGTTTGTTATGTTGGCTTTGTCTTCCTCAGCTTCCCTACCCAACACTCAGCAATTGATGGCTTCTGCTTAGTACTCAAGACCCTGAGTTCTTGGTGAAGTTTCTTCCTTTTCTGTTGCTCTGTCCTCAGACTTTCCCATTTCCAGCATATGAAGCATTATTGGTGCATTGGCTAAGACTGAGACTGTAGGCCCAGACTGCTTGCATTAAATCCTAGCTCTGCTACCCACCAGCCATGTGACCAGAAACAAGTTCCCTTTCCTTTCAAAATAGAGGTAATTGAAACACATACAACATAGAGTATTTATAATTACCAAGTGAACATACATAAAACACTGTAGATAATGTTTTCATATGGTTGGTGCTCATTGAATACTAGCTGTAATCTAGTATTTGTCTCAAGGTGGAAATTGCTGAGATGCTCAGCCTTTGGTGGGATTGCTATCTCCTTCTATTAGCACCTAGAGACAACTTTAATTGGCCAGAATGTTTTTAGTCAAGAACTTATGAATAAATATAACTCCTAACCTTTGAGTTTTCCCTCCCTATCATGTGATTTTTTTTGTAATAGTACTTGATTTCTCCCAACACTTATTTAACATACATTATACTCTGGTCTCATTTTTGTGCAGGATTCTCGACCTTGGCACAACTGACAATTTTGAGTCAGATGTTTCTTATTTTGAGGGCCTGTTTCTGAGTATTTAGGATGTTTAGCAGTATCCATGACCTCTGCTTCCTAGATACCATTAGTGGTATACCCCCAGATCATGACAACCAAAGATAATGTTCAGACATTGCCGTATGTCTCCCAAGGAGAAGATCACACCTGGTTTGAAAACTCCTTTTTTAGAGCAGACTCCTGTTATATGCTGTGATAGGAGACTGTGAGTAGTTATTTTAGTATTTCTGGGAGATAGCTGAGATGGTTTTATTAATCAGCACTTATTTTTTAGGTTGCTACTAGTTTTATTCAGTAGATCTTTCTCATATTTTCACTTTGGCATAGCTGCTTGATTATTTGTTGCTCCTGGGATTGATCAGTATGTTCTCTCTCTGTTTTTGGTGATTTTTCAAACTGATGGCTTGGAAAAAATCTTTTCTTGCCCATATAGATGCAGTGGATTTAGGCATCTAGGGAATTTTTCTTTCTGTTTTTTAAAATCAATTTTTATTGGAATATGGCAGAAAGTGAAGAGGAGTTAAAAAGCCTCTTGATGAAAGTGAAAGAGGAGAGTGAAAAAGTTGGCTTAAAGCTCAACATTGAGAAAACGAAGATCATGGCATCTGGTCCCATCACTTCATGGGAAATAGATGGGGAAACAGTAGAAACAGTGTCAACAGAGTTTATTTTTTGGGGCTCCCAAATCACTGCAGATGGTGACTGCAGCCATGAAATTAAAAGACGCTTACTCCTTGGAAGAAAAGTTATGAACAACCTAGATAGTATATTCAAAAGCAGAGACATTACTTTGCTGACTAAGGTCCGCCTAATCAAGGCTATGGTTTTTCCTGTGGTCATGTATGGATGTGAGAGTTGGACTGTGAAGAAGGCTGAGCGCTGAAGAATTGATGCTTTTGAACTGTGGTGTTGGAGAAGACTCTTGAGGGTCCTGTGGACTGCAAGGAGATCCAACCAGTCCATTCTGAAGGAGATCAACCCTGGGATTTCTTTGGAAGGAATGATGCTAAAGCTGAAACTCCAGTACTTTGGCCACCTCATGGGAAGAGTTGACTCATTGGAAAAGACTCTGATGCTGGGAGAGATTGGGGGCAGGAGAAGAAAGGGACGACCGAGGATAAGATGGCTGGATGGCATCACGGACTCGATGGGCATGAGTCTGAGTGAACTCCAGGAGATGGTGATGGACAGGGAGGCCTGGCGTGCTATGATTCATGGGGTCGCAAAGAGTCGGACACGACTGAGCGACTGAACTGAATTGAACTGAACTGATGGTTGCTTTACAGTGTTGTGTTAGGGAATTTTTCAGTGGATAATAGCACCCAGCCTCTTTTATATGTCATTGTACTTTGGTTTCAAAAAGAAGAGACAGGAAATCACTTACCTTTTTGAAGATTTCACTTCTTATTTTATTCTCAGAGGTGGTTGGGGAAACAAGTATTTCCTAATATAAGAAAGGAAATTTTTGCTTGAAGGTAGTCTGTTGTCTTTAGGTATTCATTCTTTAAAAGAATAGTAATGCAAGGTAATTTATTTGAATTAAAATTATTGAACAACTCAAGAACAAATACATTGTAAAGTGTTATTAGTAGTAAGTTTTTAAACATAAATTTGAATATGATCTTTATGCCTCAGGCATGTGTTCATTTTCTGGGAAGAATATGGTTTTGAATCTATAAACTAAAAAACAACTACCATTTCTTTTAGATGTGGTTTGACTTAGAACATTTTTCTTAATGCCAGATCATTTTTAAAATATTAGTATTATGTTGTATATATGCATGATTGATAGAAGAAAAATAGCTTACATTTATAGTTTAAATAATACCAAGCAAAATCAAATTAATTTCCTTAACTGAAAAATGGAAAAAAATTTAGAAAAATATGGGTTCAAAGGATGAATAAACTTTAGATAAATTAGGTGCCATAGTATGCATCTATAGTCTTAGGCTTATAATAATTTAAAAAAACTAGTTAAACATAGAAATGGCTTGCATATACTGCTGGACAGTGATCTCTTTACATGACTCATTAATGTTGTAAACCTAAGTATTCTTAAATTACCTTTCTTGGCTGAATTTTATTTCTTGTTTTGTTAATCTTTGTATTTTACAGTGGGAGCTTATTTTGATATTTTTGCAGATATCTTTAGGTAAGATACAACTTTATGAGTATTGATAATGTGTGAAGTAGGTTATTATCAGAATTATGAAAAATACTGTTTTATAAAATGTGCAAGTTTTACATATACCTTCAAATATATGTCAGGTGCCTTTGAAATGTGTAATTAAAAGAACTTCCCTGATGGTCCAGTTCTTGAGACTCCACCTTCCAATGCAGGGGACATGGGTTCAATCCCTAGTTGGGGAATTAAGATCTTCCATTGCTGTTGGGAATGCAAATTGGTACAGCCGCTTTGGAAAGAAGACTGTTTGGCAGTTTCTTATATGCATGCATGCTAAATCACTTCAGTCATGTCTGACTCTTTGCGACCCCATGGACTGTAGCCCACCAGGCTCCTCTGTTCATGGGATTCTCCAGGCAAGAATGCTGGAGTGGGTTGCCATGCCCTCCTCCAGGCGATCTTCCTAGGTCTCGTATGTCTCCTGCATTGTCAGGTTTGTTCTTTACCACTAGTGCCACCAGGGAAGCCCAGTTTGTTATATAAGTAAATATATTATCATATGTTCCAGCCCAGAAGTCAGCTGTTAGATATTTACCCAAATGAATTAAAAACTTAACAGCTACCCAAAAACTGGTACCTGGATACTTATAACAGTCTTTATTCAAGATTGCCACAACTTGAAAGCAACCAAGATATCCTTCAGTAGGTGAGTGGATAAGTAAAACTGTGGCACATCCAGACAGTGGAAATATTATTCAACACTAAAAAGCAATGAGCCTATCAAGCCACGAAAGACATGGAGGAACCTTAGATGCATATTACTGAGTGAAAGAAGCCAGTCTGAAAAGGCTGTATACTATATGACTCCAACTGTATTGTTGGTGTTCAGTCGCTAAGTTGTGTCTGACTCTGCGACCCCATGGACTGCAGCACACCAGGCTTCCCTGTCCTTCACTGTCTCCCAGAGTTTGCGCAAATCTCATGTCCACTGAGTCTGATGCCATCCAACTAGCTCATCCTCTGCCACCCCTTTCTCCTGCCTTCAGTCTTCTCCAGCTTCAGGGTCTTCTCCAGTGAGTCTGCTCTTCACATTAGGTGGCCAAAGTATTAGAGCTTCAGCATCAGTCCTTCTAGTGAATATTCTAGTGAATATTCTAGTGAATATTCAGGATTGATTTCTTTTAGTTTGCCTTGACTGGTTTGCTCTCCTTGCTATGTGACATTCTGGAAAAGACAAAACCATGGAGACAGTTAAAAAGATCAGCGGTTGCCAGAGGAAGGGATGAATAAGCAGATCACAGAGAATTGTTCATACAGTGAAACTATTCTTCATGGAGCTACACTGGTAGATTCTTGTCATCATACACATGTCAAACAGCAAGAATGGCATAATGTGAAACAGCAAGAGTGAACCCTGTTGTAACCTATAAACTTTGATAATGTGTCAGCATAGGTTCATTGATTATAGCAAATGTTTTGGATAGTTGTGCTATGTGCGGACAGGAATATATATACTTTCTGCTCAATTTTACTATGAACCTAGCTATGTGTGTGCTGGACCGTAGCAGTCCATGCGGTTTCCCAGGCAAGAATACTGGAGCAGGTTGCTGTTTCCTTCTCTGGGGGAATCTTGTGACCCAGGGGTTGAACCTGTTTCTCCTGTATTGCCAGGCAGATTCTTTACCACTGAGCCACCAGGTAAACTCAACTATGAACCTAAATTTGCCCTAAAAATAAAAGTTTATTAATAATTTTAAAAGTCCTTTTGTCATAGAAAATGTGTTAGTTGCTTGGTTGTGTCCAACTCTTTTGCTACCTCGTGGCCTGTAGCTCACCAGGCCATTCCCTTCTCTAGGGGATCTTCCTGATCCAGGGATCAAACCTGGGTCTCCCACATTGCGGGCAGATTCTTTACTGTCGGAGCCACCAGGGAAGCCCGTTGTTATATATTTTATATTTGTCATAGTGAATATAACTAAATAAGAAAAATTACTTATATTCCTGTTATTGCTTTAGATATTTTTCTGCACATTGGTACGGATTATTACACATTGTTTTGTTACCAAGATAGGATTATGCCATATGGAGTCAGTTTTTGTTTTCAGTTAGCAGTACATCTTGATGTTTTCCCAAAGATTTAAATGCTCAAATTTTTTTTAAAACTTGATTTAGTGCTCTTCCACAGTTGGAGAGTGGACTGTTCTGATTTTTAGAGGTGTAGGAAATGGCAATCCACTCCAGTACTCTTGCTTGGAAAATCTCATGGACAGAGGAGCCTGCTAGGCTACAGTCTATGGAGTCGCAAAGAGTGGGACACAACTGAGTGACTTCACTTTCATTTTGCTAAATATAGATTACTGACTTTCTGGTTAGGCTACAAAAAATAAGCATCCACGCTATACTGATTATAACAATGTTATTCTTTAGGATTATTTATTAATAGAATTACAGATAGGCACAAATGTTAGATGTTAGGACCAAATGATGGTGAGACCAATTTCTGTAGTATCTATACTTCGTGCATTTTGCCATTATTTGAATATCATGTGTTTTTTTTAAGTAAATGATGGGATTTTAAGGCATTTATTCGGAGAAGGCAATGGCACCCCACTCCAGTAACTCTTGCCTGGAAAATCCAATGGACAGAGGAGCCTGGTAGGCTGCAGTTCATGGGGTCGCTAAGTCGGACACGACTGAGCGACTTCACTTTCGCTTTTCACTTTCATGCATTGGAGAAGGAAATAGCATCCCACTCCAGTATTCTTGCCTGGAGAATCCCAGGGACGGGGGAGCCTGGTGGGCTGCCGTCTCTGGGGTTGCACAGAGTCGGACACGACTGAAGCAACTTAGCAGCAGCAGCAGCAGCAAGGCATTTATTTATTAAAGGAAACTTATAATAGGCTGTTATCAATGTAAAAGAGCTACTAGTTTTACTGGAGACTAGCTTTTAAAAACAAGAATAACAAACAATGAATGTTGGTTGAAGTTAATTTTACTAAGATTGTATAGAATATATGATCTTTTGGTTACTATTGTACATATTTTTGGTCACCATTTTGGGATGACTAACATCACTTCTTAACCATCATGGGAGAGTCCATTTTCATTTTGGAATTATTCACTTTGAAATTGACTCCTGAGAATATGCAAGTTTATTATTTAATAGTTAAATTTCTTGCACTCTTAACTTTCCCTCTTCAAAGAGAATCATGAAGAAACTGAATTGTAGAGAAAACCTCCCCTGAGGCAATTCATTTGCCTACCTCAGTTCTGTGGACTTGGACTGCTATAGCTCTTTTTAATCCTGTATTTCATATGTCTTTGTAGACAATTAAATTACAGGGTTTTCATTAAATAAGTATTAATCTAGAAATCATATAGTATTTAAAATGCAGCAGTTTATGTATATATTAGATTATAGTGTTTTTCATTAAGTATGTGTTAATTTTGAAGTTTTTGAATAGAATTTGCTGGGACAACCAGTAATGAAGCATTTCTAAAATTACAGTCAACTGTTGGTAAGTAGGAATTTTAAATTAACCCTTGGGGGCATAAGCTTGAGATTTTGTTGCATTTCTTCTGTGGCATAAAATCATTCTTTTAGATGCAGTAATCTAAATCTGGATTTCTACATTACATTAATTTTCAAAACCTGAAAAAAGGATTTAGTTTAGAACTAGAATATAGGTTAGTTGCTGACCCTAAAGAATTCTGAGTTTTGAGGTAGTCATATTTAAGTGTATTCTCTCAATTTCAAAGAAGAATATGAGTGCACATTTTAGGATTGGGTCTTTATTAAGTTGGTACAGAAGTGATATCGATTTTGTATTGTCCAGCTTTGCCATTTGATATTGGAATGCATTCTTAAGTAAATATGATTATGTTATTAAAAAGAGAATTGAGTCTTAGACTAACTGAATCTGTTATGATCTAGTGACTATAATTGTGCATTCTGAAACACTTGGGTTAAATGTGGTAACAGTCAAATATTGTTCTGTAGTCTGCTTTTATGATGGGAAGAAATAAGAATATTTTCTATTTTATATGGATCATATAAGGATGTAGACTATGAGACAAGGTTTACAGATTGAGCATTCTTACTACAGACAAGAGGCAAATAAGGAACATCTTTGGCAGAAAGTCTCCTAAACTACATTCAAAGATAACTCACCTTGAGTTATAAGAACAACAAATTCTAGGGAGATTGAAGTCTTTGGAAGCTCTTAACAAGGCAGCTAAAAGAGGAAAACTGGCTATCTGAAGAAAATGTCAAGATTAGAGAAAACTGTTTTGCATCATATGAAGTTACTGTGATATAGATTAAAGAGGTTTTAAAGTTTGTGACTTTTATGTAAGGTTTTTGTTGGCCAGACTAAATTCTATGTAAAGTGAACTTCTCCTGTGTGAAGTTCTTAGTGAAGTTAAGCAAGTGTTCTAATGTTATGAACTGCATCCTGTTCTTTCTATGCTCATTTTTGAGAAAAACTAGATAGTTGTTGGGTAGATGACGTTTCATTGCTTGTTAATTTTCTAAATTTAAAGTAAAAATGTAGTGGATAAATAATATGATTAAGTCACAAAATGAGAGAACACAGATAGGTAAACAGGGGCCCAGAATAGAAGTCAGGTTGAGGAATCAGTCCTTCTTCTGCCATTGAGATGTGTCTTGAACACGTTACTTATTAAAATTCTCAGTCTCTAATTTGTAAAAGGAGGGCACTTAACTAGATCTCTAACATAGTCCGTTTCTATATAGTTTCTTCCTTTTCTGGAAGATACTTTAAATAGAAGAAGTTTTCTGTATGGTAATTTTATACTTACACAAAAGTAGATGCTGGCTAGAATTTTATACTATTAACTGTTGGATTCTTCTCAATGTATTTTAAATTCTGTGTGGCTTGACCTTTGGGCTATAACTTTTTTTTTGTTATACAGCTTCGCTGGTGGTTCAGACGGTAAAGAATCCACCTACAATGCAGGAGACCCAGCTTTGATCCCTGGGTAAAGATCCCCTGGAGAGGGGAATGGCAGCTCTCTCCAGTATTCTTGGCTGGAGAATCCCATGAACAGGGGAGCCTGGAGGGCTACAGTCCATGAGCTTGCAAAGAGTTGGACACAACTGAGTGACTAATACTATACAGGGTTTTTAAGGCCTTTATAAATTTTTCAGATAATTTATGCATTTTATTATTCATTTTTATTTTCTAAAACAAGTTTATAGTTTAAGACTGTGACAGCTGAATCAGTAGATATAGGTCCTTTTGGAAGTGAGACTAGAAGAAATGCTGTTGAGCAGAAGAAAGTAAAACGGAATGCATGAAGGAGGCAACCAGGATTGATAGTGTCATGTTTATTATTAGAGTCTCTCATGGTTGGCAGTTTTTCATGTTAGGAAAATGATCTGTAGGAAAGCATAAACAGATTTTTGAACTTTCTGTGATCTTTCCTCCGCCCACCTGTATAGCACCATCCCTCCATTCCTACAGTGATATTTTTAGCAACCCTGAACTGCTTATAATCCCCCTGTACTGTGTGTGTGCACATGTGTTAGAAGATTTGGTGGGGGAGTGGCGGGGGAGGGATTTCCTTTTCAAATGGCCTAGGTCACATAAGCTCTGATAGCATTTATTCCTTAATAATGAAGTTGACTTATTATAACTCTCTGACATTGTTACTAAGAGTTCGCAAAATGCTGTGGACTGAACTTTCCTGATTTGACTTGCTGAAGTTCACTTATACTATTTTTAGGCTAACGTGTTTATAAATGCCTTAAGATGAAGCTAGAGATAGAGAATCATATATTCTGTTTATTTTTGGTTTATACCCACTTAAGTGGTGTTTTGAATGAGAAAGCAATTTTCCCCAGATTGTTTTGCTTTACCAAGAGACAAGAAGGCTTAAGTTGTTCTGTTTCCTGAGTGTATTTCTGATGATGATATGAGTAATTATAGATTAACCACTATGCCTAGTTCATATAATCACACAAAAAAATTCCCTTATCCTCATTACAGTCCATTCGTCCCTCCACCCTTAACCCTCCATTTACCAGTTTTCTGTTCCCATAGGTTCAATTATTCTGGAATATCATGTAAATTGATTTGTATAGTACATAGCTTTAAAAAAATTGAGATGTAATTGACACATGATATTAGGTATACAACACAATGATTTGTTATATGTATATACTGTGAAATAATTGTAATGGGAAAGGTCTAGTTAACATCCATCACCTACACACACCTTTTTTGTGTGTATATGATAACTGTTAAGATCTCTCTTAGCAAATTTCAAATATATAGTACAGTATTGTTAACTGCAGTTACCATGTTATACATTATATCCTGAGGACTTGTATTTTAACTGGAAGTTTCTACCTTTTGATTCCACTCACTCATTTCACCTATTCCCTGCCCCCCCTGCATCACCACCTCTGACAGCCACCAGTCTGTTCTCTGTATCTTATGCCTGTGTTTGTTTGTTTTGGCTTCCATGTATGAGTGCAGTCATATAATGTTTTTCTTTCTCTTACTTCGTTTCGCATAATGTCTTCAGATCTGTTTGCAAATGACAGATTTCCTTATTTTTTGTGGCTGAATAATATTTCATTGTGTATTTATATCATGTATTCTTTATTCATTTGTCTGTTGATGGGCATATAGGTTGTTTATACTATGTCTTGGCTGTTGTAAATAACGCTGCAGTGAACCTTGGGGTGCAGATGTCATTTCTAAATAGTGATGTTGTTTTCTTGGGATAAATACCCGAAGCGGAGTTGCTAGTTCATATGGTAGTTATGCTTTTTAAGTTTTTGAGGAACCTCCTCACTGTTTTCCATCGCAGCTGCACCAGTTTACATTTTTTACTAACAGTACACACAGGTTCACCCTTTTCCTCCACTTTCACACCATTTATCTGGTCTTTTCAATAACAGCCATTTTAACAGGTGAAAGTTGATGTTCCGTTGTAGTTTTGATTGGTATTTCCCTGATGATTAGTGGGGTTGAGCCCCTAATCATCAGGGAAATGCAAATCTGTGTACCTGTTGGCCATCTGTATATTTTCTTTGGAAAAATGGTCTGTTCAGATACTTTGTTCATTTTGGGGGGGAGGGCTTCCCATTTTTTAATTGGACTTTTTTTGCCATTGACTAGTGAGTTCTTTACATATTTTGGATATGAACCCTGTATTAGGTATCAGTTCAGTTCAGTTGCTCGGTCAGGTCCGACTCTTTGCGACCCCATGAATCGCAGCACACCGGCCTCCCTGTCCATCACCATCTCCCGGAGTTCACTCAGACTCACGTCCATCGAGTCTGTGATGCCATCCAGCCATCTCATCCTCCGTCGTCCCCTTTTCCTCCTGCCCCCAATCCCTCCCGGCATCAGAGTCTTTTCCAATGAGTCAACTCTTCGCATGAGGTGGCCAAAGTACTAGAGTTTCAGCTTTAGCATCATTCCTTCCAAAGAAATCCCAGGGCTGATCTTCAGAATGGACTGGTTGGATCTCCTTGCAGTCCAAGGGACTCTCAAGAGTCTTCTCCAACACCACACTTCAAAAGCATCAATTCTTTGGCGCTCAGCTTTCTTCACAGTCCAACTCTCACATCCATACATGACCACTGGAAAAACCATAGCCTTGACTAGATGGACCTTTGTTGGCAAAATAATGTCTCTACTTTTTAATATACTATCTAGGTTGGTCATAACTTTTCTTCCAAGGAGTAAGCGTCTTTTAATTTCATGGCTGCAGTCACCATCTGCAGTGATTTTGGAGCCCCCCAAAAATAAAAGCTGACACCTTTTCCACTGTTTCCCCCTCTATTTCCCATGAAGTGATGGGACCAGATGCCATGATCTTCGTTTTCTGAATGTTGAGCTATGAGCCAACTTTTTCACTCTCCTCTTTCACTTTCATCAAGAGGCTTTTTAGTTCCTCTTCACTTTCTGTCATAAGGTGGTATCATCTGCATATCTGAGGTGATTGATATTTCTTCCAGCAATCTTGATTACAGCTTGTGCTTCTTCTACCCCAGCATTTCTCATGATGTACTCTGCATAGAAGTTAAATAAGCAGGGTGACAATATACAGCCTTGACATACTCCTTTTCCTATTTGGAACCAGTCTGCTGTTCCATGTCCAGTTCTAACTGTTGCTTCCTGACCTGCATACAGATTTCTCAAGAGGCAGGTCAGGTGGTCTGGTATTCCCATCTCTTTCAGAATTTTCCACAGTTTATTGTGATCCACATAGTCCAAGGCTTTGGCATAGTCAATAAAGCAGAAATAGATGTTTTTCTGGAACTCTCTTGCTTTTTCCATGATCCAGTGGATGTTGGCAATTTGATGTCTGGTTCCTCTGCCTTTTCTAAAACCAGCTTGAACATCTGGAAGTTGACGGTTCCTGAATTGCTGAAGCCTGGCTTGGAGAATTTTGAGCATTACTTTACTAGCGTGTGAGATGAGTGCAATTGTGCAGTAGTTTGAGCATTCTTTGGCATTGCCTTTCTTTGGGATTGGAATGAAAACGGACCTTTTCCAGTCCTGTGGCCACTGCTGAGTTTTCCAAATTTGCTGGCATATTGAGTGCAGCACTTTCACAGCATCATCTTTCAGGATTTGAAAGAGGTCAACTGGAATTCCATCACCTCCACTAGCTTTGTTCGTAGTGATGCTTTCTAAGGCCCACTTGACTTCACATTCCAGGATGCCTGGCTCCAAGTGAGTGATCACACCATCGGGATGATCTTGGTCGTGAAGACCTTTTTTGTACAGTTCTTCTGTGTATTCTTGCCACCTCTTCTTAATATCTTCTGCTTCTGTTAGGTCCATACCATTTTTGTCCTTTATCGAGCCCATCTTTGCATGAAATGTTCCCTTGGCATCTCTGATTTTCCTGAAGAGATCTCTAGATATATGATTTGCAAATACTCTTGTTAGATCTCTTATTAGATATATGATTTGCAAGTACTTTCTCCCATTCTGTAGGTTGTCTTTTCATTTCATTGATGGTTTTCTTTACTGAGCAGAAGTTTTTTTAGTTTGATGTAGTCCAATATGTTTATTTTTGCTTTTGTAGCCTTTGCTTTTGTGTCAAATTCAAAAAGTCATTACCGAGACCAGTGTTAAGGAATTTCTTATCCCCTGTGTGTTCTTCTAGTTTTATGGTTTCAAGTCTGCATTCAAGTCTTTAGTTTTGAATTGACTTCTATGTATGGCATAAGATAAGGATTCAGTTCAGTTTCTTTTCTTTTTTTTTTTGCATGTGGCTCTCCAATTTTTGCCACACTGTTCATTGAAGAGACTATCCTTCCCCATTGTATATTCTTGGCTCCTTTGTTATAAATTAATCGATCACATGTTTGTGGGTTTATTTCCGGGCTCTCTGTTGTGTCCCACTGATCTGTTTTTATGCCACAATCCTGCTATTTTGAGTACTGTAGTTTCGTAATATGGAGAAGGAAATGGCAACCCACTCCAGTATTCTTGTCTGGAGAATCCCATGAAGAGAGGAGCCTGGAGGGCTACAGTCCATGGGGTTGCAAAGAGTTGGACATGACTGAGCGACTAAACCACCACCACCATCACCAGCTTTGTAATATAGTATAAAATCAGGAAGCATCATGCCTCCAGCTGTGTTCTCTCTAAATTTTTTTGGCTTCTCTGATCTTTTGTGGTTTCATGTAAATTTAGGGATTGTTTATTCTATTTCTGTCAAAAATGTCACTGTAATTTTGATAGGGTTTGCATTGAATGTGCAGGTTGCTTTGGGTAGTATGGACATTTTAACAGTATTCTTTCAATCCATAAGCATAGAATATCTTTTCATCTTTTTATGTCTTTAATTTCCTTCATCAGTGTCTCACAGTTTTCAGTGTACAGGTCTTTTTTTTACCATGATGAAAGTATTTCTAAGTATTTTATTCTTCTTAATGCAAATATTAATGGGGTTTCCCCCTAATTTCTCTGCTAGCTTTGTATTAGTGTATAGAAATAAAACGAATTTTTATGTATTGGTTTTGTATCCTGTCACTGTACTGGTTTCATTTAACATCCTTTTGAGTTTTTAATGTGTCATATCGTGTTATCTGCAAACAGTTTTACTTCCTTTCTGATTTGGATCCCTTTTTATTTATTTTTCTTGCGTAATTGTACTGACTAGGACTTCCAGTACCACGTTGAAAGAAAGTGACAAGAGTGTGGGCATCCTCGTCTTTTTCCTGATCTTTGAGGAAAATTTTTTAGGTTTTTACTCATTGAGTATGATGTTTGTTGTGGGTTTGTCGTATGTGGCCTCTTTTACGTTGAAATTTATTGAATATTGCATTTTAAGTTTGCCATTTTTAATTTAGCGTAATGCATTTGACATTCATCCATGTTGCGTGTGTTAGTAATTCAGTCATTTTTATTGCTGAGTAGTAGTTCATTGTCTAGCTATACCATAGTGTTACTCATCACTTGAAGGGCATTGTATTGTTTCCAATTTTGGGTGATTATCAGTAAACTTTTGCTGAAAACATTTCTATGTGGGTTTTTTGTGAACATAAGTTTTAATTTTACTTGGGCACATGCCTAAGGATGAGATTGCTGGGTTCTGTAAATGTATGTTTACCTTTATGAGAAACTACAACACTGTGTTCTGAAGTGACAGTACCATTGTGCTTTCCCATCCGTAAAATATGAGGGTGTAAGTATTTATATACTAATACATATGTATTTAGAAGCATTCGTACAAGGATGTGGGGCACGTGTGTATGTGTGGCTTCCTTGTCAGTCCTAACTATTAAATTTTCAATGTAATTGTCCTAATAGGCAGGTAGCGATATCTCATTGTGGTTTTAGGTTGCATTTCCCTAATGCCTAATGCCAAGCATCTTTTCATGTGTTTATTTTATATCTGTATATCGTCTTTGGTGAAGTATCTGTTAAAATCTTTTGCCATTTTTTAAAAAATTGGAGTTTCTTACTGTTTTGTTTTGAGAATCCTTTATATATTCAGGAGTACTTTTTCAAATAAGTATTTTGCAAAAATTCTCAATCACTGGGCATATCTTTTTAGTTATCTTTCAAAGAGCACATGTTTTAAATTTTCAAGAAAGCTAGTTTATCAGTATCTTTTTCTTTTATGGGTCATGCTTTTGTGTTTTATATAAGAAATATTTGCTCAATCCAGGGTCACAAAGATTTTTCTCTTACATTTTCTTTTGTAACTTTTATAGATTTTGCTTTTACACTTAAACTTACGATCCTTGCAAGTTAATTTTGTGTATGGTGCAAGGTATGGATTGATGCTTCTTTATTTTTGCATATGGGCATCCAGTTGTTCCAGTACCACTATCCTTTCTCTGTTGAATTACCTTTTTATCTTCATGGAAAATCTATTGACGTTATGTGCGTGGGTCTATTTCTAGTTTTTCAGTTCTGTTTCTTTGAACTATATGTGTCTATCTTTCCATTAGTACCAAATGGTCTGGATTATCATTACTGTCCAGTAAGGCTTGATATTAGATAGTGGGCACATCCAAGTTTATATTGCTTTTTAGATGGGGAAATATTCTGAAGAAAAGAGAAAAGATGACTTAAGCCATGAAGAATGGATAGGAATTTGACATCACTGAAAAAGATGAGAATGTACATACTAGAGGAAGTAGAAAACGCAGGCCACATGAAGAAAAAAAGGCAGGGGGAAGATAGGGTTTTAGAAAAGTCATAGTCCTGGGAAAATTGGTGTTGAAATTTTTGATGTGGTCTAATTACCTCCCATTTTCTGAGATAGTTAATTGTATTCCGCATCTTTAGATTGAATGGGAGGCATTAAATACAAGAAGCATTAAGGACATTGATTGTGTGATGGAGACCAAGACCTAATTTGGAATGATAGGGCAAGAGTCATAAGCTTTGGTTGTCTAAATTGATTACTAGTGAAATAAAATGAAACTTGTCTAATAACAGCATTATTTTGGAATTTTGAAGTGCTTTGTAGATTTGTCATTCCTGGTCTTTATTTTTCCTCTTAGAAATTATGTTTTATGTTGCTGCCGCTGTTGTTTTTCTGGTATGCCACATGTGGGAGAAAATTTCTAGCTATGTAGAAAAGGAGTTATATTTTTATTCTTTCTGCTTTTCCCCCACCTTGTGATAGTACTTTAGTAGACTAACCCTAACACCTTTTACAGAGAAATAAATTATCTTTCTGGAACCCTAAACTTTTCTTTGGATTACAGTTTAAAAAAGAAGTATAACAATCATTACAGCTATCTCATTTTTATCCAGGGGCTTTATCATTATATCAGGAAGCAACAGTTAGAACTGGACATGGAACAACAGACTGGTTCCAAATAGGAAAAGGAGTATGTCAAGGCTGTATATTGTCACTCTGCTTATTTATGCAGAGTACATCATGAGAAACGCTGGGCTGGAGGAAGCACAAGTTGGAATCAAGATTGCTGGGAGAAATACGAATCACCTAGATATGCAGATGACACCACCCTTATGGCAGAAAGCGAAGAAGAAGTAAAGAGCCTCTTGATGAAAGTGAAAGAGGAGAGTGAAAAAGTTGGCTTAAAGCTCAGCATTCAGAAAACGAAGATCATGGCATCTGGTCCCCATCACTTCATGGGAAATAGATGGGGAAACAGTGGCTGACTTTGTTTTTTGGGCTCCAAAATCACTGCAGATGCTGATTGCAGCCATGAAATAAAAAGACACTTACTCTTTGGAAGGAAAGTTATGACCAACCTAGACAGCATATTAAAAAGCAGAGACATTACTTTGCCAACAAAGGTCTGTCTAATCAAGGCTATGGTTTTTCCAGTGGTCATGTATGGATGTGAGAGTTGGACTAAAGAAAGCTGAGTGCTGAAAAATTGATGCTTTTGAAGTGTGGTGTTGGAGAAGACTCTTGAGAGTCCCTTGGACTGCAAGGAGATCCAACCAGTCCATCCTAAAAGAGATCAGTCCTTGGTGTTCATTGGAAGTACTGATGTTGAAGCTGAAACTCCAATACTTTGGGCACCTGATGGGAAGAGCTGACTCATTTGAAAAGACCCTGATGCTGGGAAAGATTGAGGGCAGGAGGAGGAGGGGACAACAGAGGATGAGATGGCTGGATGACATCACCGACTCAATGGATATGGGTTGTTTGGGTAGACTCCGGGAGTTGGTGATGAGCAGAGAGGCCTGATGTGCTGTGATTCATGGGGTCGCTAAGAGTTGGACACGACTGAGCAAATGAATCGTTACTGATGCATTTGGTGGGTAAATAACTGGTTATAAAGGAGATCCATAAGGATAAACTGACTAGAAATAAAACATGTTGCGTACTAGTATTTTTAAAGAGCAGAAAAATCCTTGGTACTACTGTTTCCTCATTATTCAGTTTGTCAATAAGGATCATAGAAAAAATATGATTATTGGATTAGAAAATCATTTGCTATCATCACCTTAAGTTAAATGTACTGATGTGTATTATCCTTTTATGTTTGATCTTATTCCCCAATTTTAAGCTGTTTAAAATTTGCCATTCTTGTCCTAGGTGTGCCACTCTTTAATCCTATCCTTGTCCATTCTGTAGGTTATCTATTCTTCATTACGCTCATCTTCTGTGATGAAGATCTTTTACTCTCCCTTTAGCTGTATGTTTCCATTGTGGCTATAGGGAGAAATGCAATTACCTGATGAGGGGGGAAAAAGTACTAACAAGAAGAAATGAAAAGTTCTTTGTGAAATTATTTGAAATTAGAATATTTTATAACTTTATTTTTCACGTAGTACCATGAAAATGATGTAAGCTACATGAGGGCAAGGATGCCCTTTGTCTTGTTCACTGTTGAAGTCCTAGTGCTTGATACAATGCATGATGAAAGCAGGCCTGCAGTAAATGTTTGTTGAATAAATGTTAAACTAGTCTGAAACAGGAAATTCCAGAAGTCTGAAGGTAATTTTTTCCTTAATGATGGGTAGCTTTACCATTGTAAAACTTGAATTTTGTTTTGTTTTTATTTAGAATGGTGACAGATTGGGAGATAATGAAGATTTTGAATGGCTCTTTTTGAACGTTTCATTATTGTCATCTACAGACTTGAGCTGAATATGTCATTGAAGACAATTGTCACCTGGAGGCCCTTGGTATAGGAGTAGGAATGTGGATGAAATTGTTATTTATCACAAGATGTCTTCTAAGCTCTTGTGATTGCCATCAATCTTGATTTTTATCAGTATGATTCTACTTTATGCAGTGTGATTTGCTGGAAGCTGTTTTTTAAGTATCAGCTGTGAGCTCCTGAGCTCACAGGCAAGGTAAAAATTTTGTATGACAGTTGTAATGATTAATACTTGTGTATAGTTAAAAATAGATATTGATGAGGAAATAGAAACTTCCAGTGCTGCAGTGCAGTGGTTATTTTTCTTTATTAAAAATGGTAAACTTAGACATATTTTCTCAGAAAGGAAAGTGGTCTTAATGGTTAAGGCCAGATGGCAAGGACAGATGTTAGTCAAGGTGGGTGTTCAGTAAATAGCAAATAATGTGTTCCATAACCTTTGGAAATAAATGCTGACAGAAGATAGATTTATCTGAGAATATGTAAAATGTAATAAGACACTGACATCTTGCTCTAAAATATAAGCAGCGTAGGCTTAATTTTGTCTTCTTTTAACTTTGAGAACTCTACATCTCTGTCTAAGATTGCTCCGCAAACTGCTGTTGAGATGATGACTTAATATGTCTGTGGCTCCAAGTGCCTATCTACTGGTTTATATTTTAGGGTTGGATTCATTGAATTAGAGGCCTGGTTCACTATGAAGCGCTCTTTGGTGATTGGAGCATTGTTTCTTATTCTGAATTCTAAATGAAGTATGATTAATTTCTAAAACTCTGCTGAACTATAGACTGAGATAAAATGACCTTAAATTTAGAGAAGGGGGTAATCTGAGGGAATCTGTGGTTTAACATCATAATGACTTATATCTTTATATCCACTATAGAGTCTGCTATTTTTTTTTGTTTTTAATAAGCTTCTCCAGATAACCAAAATTAGCAGAAGCTTAGTTCTGGCCTTTAATACTTTGCTCTGATTTGGCTCAGATTATTATTTAGGGGGGAGGAGAATAGGGCAGGGAGGAGTCATGTTGCATTGTTTTCCTAGCCCCAGATACAAAACCTGAGATTTGGGGTTCCTTGGCAATAGTGTATTTGGTGGTAATTCATGTATATTTTACAACAACCTATTCATTGAACAGAATGTTATATAGGAATCTTGTATTTTATTTACAGTTTTGGAAATGTAAATTTTTTAGGGCAAAGTAGCCCTAGTGTTACATACAGTGTTACTTTCAGCCAGAAAAGGACTGGAATACATTTTCCATGAAGTTGGTATTTTACAACTTTACTTGAAGTTTTTGCATAATTTTGCAGAAGACTCTGAGAAATACACTAGTGAAAATCTTCACTGTATGTAATAATTAATCATCCTTCAGTGATGATTTTCTTTCAGGATAGTTCATGTAGGAGCTAAGAAATAATCAAGTTCTTTGTTCAGGACTGACAGTTGCTCTCAGAAATTTTACACTAGATTCTGAGAAGCCTGTGATGGTGATATACTAAGATTCAAGGAATGGAGGAGAGAGGATGGCAAGTTCAAAGAAGCTTATGTAGTCAGTATTTGGGGAGCTATGTGGAGTATTTTTCATAGTATTGAAATGGGATTGAAGAGTGCAAGTTAAAAAGGCTGTTGTGAAGGGGTTTTTAGTTTACTCTTGTTACATTATCAGGATCTCCTCCCTAGTATAAATTAGGTTGATGTAATGGGATGATCCTTTGGGAACTGATGTAAGATATTGCAGAAATGAGAAATTCTTGGAAAAACCAATTGAAAAACCTGCGTTTCATCAATTTAATAAAGTTAGAGAAAGGAATTAGCTGTTAAACTTTACAAAATAAAACATTTCTCTTCCTTGGATGAAGTGTGTCCATCCAGTATTTAAGCCTTGGACTGACCTCTATCTTAGACTGTTGAGAAAGCACATTATCAGTGTCACATTTATAGATTTAAGTTATATTTGAATTATTACTTTATACATTAAGTTATTTTGAAATAGGTTTTTGTGATAATGTTTCCAAGATGGAAGATTGATGCTGAGAAACTGAGCAGGAAGATAAAGCTGAATAGAAGTTTCAGTAATGCCAATTTCTTAAATTTGAGCTAAGTTTTTAAATAGCATGTCCTGATGCTAGGACAGTAGTGAGCACCAAAACTATAGACTCTACTACATTAGTTAATGCAAATAAGTGTTTTAACTTCAATCAGACTATCCAAATTTAGTGTCATTTTGAAGGATTAAATGACTTGTATTTTTATTGACTTCCTAATCAAATCCAAAAGAGACCTTTGACACGTAATATAACAGTATTAATTGTACTTTGGTTTTTACATATTATAGACATTGGTAAGCATTTTATGGATACGATAAACAGATTTTGTAAATTTTAATAGACTTACAAAGATGGAGACTTATAACAATTTTTTAAAAAGAAATATAGTTCTTATATAGTAGCAATTTCAGATATTAGCATTTGTGGGCCAGAAGAGATGATGACTATTAATCTCCTCTCTAGATTTTTAAATTATTTAGGGAAATTGATTAATGACCATTTCATGAGATTAATTTTTAGAAGAGCATTGACTGTTGATTGGAATAGGTGGGAGAGAGCTGGTAGTTTTTAGGATTATAAAGCACATGCTCATTCCACAAATAGTTTATTAGGTGCCCACTGTGTGATAGGAGTGCTTTGCAGTGGTAAAGAATCTATCTGCCAGTGCTGGAGATGCGGGTTTGATCCCTAGGTCAGGAAGATCCCCTTGAGTAGGAAAATTGCAACCCACTCCAGTATTCTTACCTGGGAAATCCCATGGAGAGAGGAGGCTGGCAGGCTACAGTCCATGGATTGCAAAGAGTCAGATACAACTGAGCACACACACATGTGATAGGAACTGTATAGAGACAAAGAGGGCATGCCTCCATACTCATTATCCCTTGAATAACACACTGTCCAGTGGTAGCCCTGATTAAACTGCCAAATTAAGTTGACTGATGCACTGTTTTTTTTTTTAAATTGTAGTATAATTGCTTTACAATGTTGTGTTAAGTTTCTGCTATACACCAGCTATGCGCATATATCCCCTCCCTCATGAACCTCCATCCCATTTCCCCCATCCCTCCCCTCTAGTCATCACAGAGCACTGAGCTGAGCTCCCCGTGCTGTATATATAGCAGGTTCCTACCAGCTATCTATTTTACACATGGTGGTATATATATGTCAGTTCTAATCTCCTGATTTGTCCCACTCTCCTCTTTTCCCCATTGTATCCACCTGTCTGTTCTTTATGATTACGTCGCCTTTCCTCCCCTGCTATAGGTGCATCTATACCATTTTTTGCACTATGTTTTATGAAAATTATTTGAAATTAATGAAAGATAATTTGAAAATTTCATAGTCTTAGTTTTTCCCATTGTTATTGTTGATGATGAATTTGTAGCATGTCTTTGGATCTGAATAAATTTTATTTGGTTTTGCTTATTAATCTTGTGTTTTTGTAGAATCTTACAGTAGTGTGTAGGAGTACGCACAGAGATACATGTGCCTTATGGTGCATAGTAGAAATTCTAAAAACCTTATTACCTAAAAATGTTATATTCAGAAATATTTTACATAGGCCACGTAGGGTAAAAATCAAGTTTTTCCCCTGTGAAAAATGATCATACTCTTTGTGCTGTATGAAGATCTGAGGCATTTACGGAAAATAAAACATGTTTCAGTGTTACACAGTTATGTGATAAGATTAGAGCTGAAGAGCTTAACCAGGTTTGGAAGCTAACTACTGTGAACAGATGAAAAAAACCTGGAAAACTTCCCCTTTGCTCCTTTTAGTAAATGGGAAGAAATGACGGTTTTTCCTTCAGAAATACTAGGGCAAATTATGGGATGGGAAATTTTGATTGTACTCTTATAAACTAGCTTTGATTTCTTGATACATAATAGAATTCTTCCTGTTTTTCTTTCTATGTAACAAATTTCAGACCATCTGAAAGTAACTCTTCCATTGAGATAGAGGTTCTAAACTACTTGGAAACAGTCCCAGTTTTAGACACTTGGTTTTGGTGTCTGTATGTATATCTGTGTGTGTTAAAGTGTGAGCAAAGAAGTAACTATAAATAGTATGCAGATACTGATAGATGCTTTTGAATTGTGGTGTTGGAGAAGACTCTTGAGAGTCCCTTGGACTGCAAGGAGATCCAACCATTCCATCCTAAAGGAAATCAGTCCTGGCTGTTCATTGGAAGGACTGATGTTGAAGCTGAAGCTCCAGTACTTCGGCTGCCTGATGGGAAGAGCTGACTAATTTGAAAAGACCCTGATGCTGAGATTGAGGGCAGGAGAAGGAGGGGACGACAGGGTTTGAGATGGTTGGATGGCATAACTGACTCAATGGACATGAGTTTGGGTGGGCTCCTGGAGTTGGTGATGGACAGGGAGGCCTGGTATGCTGCAGTTCATGGGGTCGCAAAGAGTCGGACACGACTGAACAACTGAACTGAACTGAGAGCATGCAGGAGTTTTAAGACCTCTTCAGTGGTTACTTTTATGGCCATTTGTCATCTGATTCATACATTGCGCACTTGAGGAGTTTTATGTCTATTTGGTTGTCACTGATGATTGTTCAGTTATTTTTGCTGTTATATAAAGAAAACTGCATAATATTACTTTAAACTAGGGCAGCCATGTAACTCATCATCCAAACTGGACACTTTTGAGAATTATATTAATAGTGACCTAAAACTAACAGATATAAACCAAGATTGGCCCATGTAAACCAAGATATATGATCTTAATTAAGATGCTTTTGATTACAAGTAACAGAAAACACAAACTAGTAGTTTAAACAATAAGCAAATAGACTGGCTTGTATAGTCAAAAAGCCCAGTGCTGAAGAGTGCTACAGGAGTGGTTTGGTGAGGACTCTGGCTTTGTTTCTCTGTTTTCTAATCTCTGACTGCTATGGCTGGTTTCCCTTCTAGTTGTTGAATGATTGCCAAGAGTAGCTGGGGTTATCTTCTTTTTCATGTATGACCAATAGGAGAAACAAGTTTGCTCTTCCCATAAATGTAAAATTAGTCTTAGGCCTAGTGATTATTAGATATTTCTGAACTAATCTCTGTGACAGGGAGAATATCTTGTGCTTATTGTTTGTCTTAGACATGGAATATTTGAATAGCATGGAGCAAGGTGGATAGAATTACCTTGGTTCTCTTAGACCAATCAGAGTCCATCAAGGAAATTCTCAAAGGGTCAGTCTGTCTTGGAAAGCACAGCAGCTAAATGAAGAGGAAGGGGTGCAGTGAATGTTTGGGAAGCAACGCCGTGTTTTATTGTGAAGTCCAGTGTCCCTGCTGCTTTGCATTTTCCTTGAGGCCTCTGTTACTAAATTCCTGCAGCCTAGCCTACTTTGCGTGTGTTTTCCTTCTAGTGAGAATTTAAGGGTAGCCTGGTAAGGGGGAAGCAAAAGAAAACTTACCGTCCCATTTTTCTCCCTCTGTTTTATGTATAAGACTATAATTAATTGGTCATCTTTTTTCTTTTTTCTCACAGACTAATAGGGATGCCAAAGGAAAAATATGATCCTCCAGATCCTCGCAGAATTTATACCATCATGTCAGCAGAGGAGGTAGCCAATGGGAAAAAATCTCACTGGGCAGAATTAGAAATCTCGGGTGAGTGAAATCTGAAACATTTAATCTGGGATATGTGGCTCAGACAGTAAAGTGTCTGCCTACAATGCAGGAGACCCGGGTTCAGTCCCTGGGTTGGGAAGATCTCCTGGAGAAGAAAATGGCAACCCATTCCAGTATTCTTGGCTGGAAAAATCCCATGGATGGAGGAACCTGGTAGGCTACAGTCCATGGGGTCGCAAAGAGTCGGACACGACTGAGCGACTTCACACTTCACATACACATGATCGCAATAATGAACAAGAGTTGAGTATTACATTTTTGTCATTGCTATACATTTTGAATTAATTGAAAAAATATAAGATGCTGAGGTACTTACTAGTGTTCAACTTACTGTTTTATCTGTGACTAAATGTCTTTGTTCCCATTGTTTCTTTTGAGATTAATATCGTGGGCCACAGGTGGCATCTAGAACTGAAGGCATTGGGAGTGCAGTTTCTAAGTAAAACCTGCTTCTTTGATATAATAGATTTTGCTTTTCTATCACAGAGTAATCATTTTTGCAAGTTGATATCTTTGCCATCATCCTATCATCCCATTGCTGGCAGAGTAGGAATCCTAAAAGCTATCTGTTTATTCTGTAAAGTGATAACTGTGTTACATGACTTTACATGTTTAGGATTTGTTAAAATAGAATCTGATTTCTGAAAACTCATAACCTCAGTCTAATAGTGAGAAAAACATCAGACAAACTGAAGGATGTTCCATAGAGTGATTGTCAGGATCCTGAAAACAAGGAAAGAATGAGAAACTGTCCTAGACAAGAGAAGACTAAAGAGACATGGCAGCTAAATGCAAAATGGTATCTTGGATCAAATCTTATAACAAAAAGGTGTAAAAATTGGTGAAATTCAAATAAAGTCTGTAAATTAGTTAATATGAAAGTAGCAATCTTAGTTTCCTAGTTTTGACAAACGTTGCTTTTTGGGCTTCCCTGGTGGTTCAGATGGTAAACAATCTACCTGCAATCCAGGAGACCCAGGTTCGCTCTCTGGGTCAAGAAGATTTCCTAGAGAAGGGAACTGGCTCCAGTGTTCTGGCCTGGAGCCTGCAGCCTGCAGCCAGTGGGGTTACAAAGAGGTGGGCATGACTGAGTAACTAATTCTTTCACTTTACGGGCTTCCCCGGTGGCTCAGATGGTAAAGAATATGCCTGCAATGCAGGAGACCCGGGTTTTGTTCCTTTAGTTGCTAAGTTGTGTTTGACTCTTTGTGACCCTATGGGCTGTAGCCTGCCAGGCTTTTCCCAGGTAGGGATTTCCCAGACAAGAAAACTGGAATGGGTTGCCATTTCCTCCTTCAGGGATCTTCTCCACCCAGGGATTAAACCCAGTCTCCTACATTGGCAGGCGTGTTCTTTACTACTGAGCCACTAGGAAACCTTTTACAAATGTACAGTGGTAGTATAATATGCTGCTGCTGCTAAGTTGCTTCAGTCGTGTCCGACTCTGTGCGACCCCATAGACGGCAGCCCACCAGGTTCCCCCATCCCTGGGATTCTCCAGGCAAGAATACAGGAGTGGGTTGCCATTTCCTTCTGCAATGCGTGAAAGTGAAAGGTGAAAGTGAAGTCGCTCAGTCGTGTCCGACTCTTAGTGACCTCATAGACTGCAGCCTACCAGGCTCCTCCATCCATGGGATTTTCCAGGCAAGAGTACTGGAGTGGGGTGCCATTGCCTTCTCCAATATAATATGCTAGTAGTAGGGAAAACTGGCTGAGGGGTATATAGGAACTGTGTTGTCCTGGTAACTTTTCTGTAAATCTACAATTATTACAAAGTTAAAAACTTATTAAAAATAAAAGTATTAAGTACAGTTTTTCTTTTATGAATCGATATAATACAGACTATACATAGAATGTAATTTTTTCCTCAGTATGCTTTCATTGGAAGAGTTAAATAAACCCACATTAGAGTTTGGCAGGAACTATGTGTATCTTCGATAAAAGGTAACTAACTGGGTGGATAGGTGATTGGTAATTTTAAAATAATGAATATGAGCAAATCCTACTAGGTTAACCCAGGATTTCTCAACTTGGCACTGTTGACACTTCCTGGTAGACAGTTGTTTGTTGTTGGAAGTGGTTTGTGTGCATGTCGATGTTCAGCAGCATTCCTGGCCTCTACCCACTAGATAGTGGTAGCACTCCTCTGGTTTTGACAAGCTAAAATGTTTCCAGATTGCCGGAGTCCCAGTGTTGTCTCTGGTTGATAATCCCTTGGTTACCCCTAGGTAAAAACTTAAGTGTTTTATTTATTAGAACCTCTATCACTTGAAAACTTTGTTTCCTATTAAAATGCAAAATCCTAGTTAATACTTAAAGCCTGATTATAGACAAGGTCAAGGAACCTGTGATAGAAAGAACCCTGGACAGAAGATCTAAATTTGAGTCTGCTGCTTGATAGCCACACGAAAAGCAACACTTCCCTATTAAGATTTTTTTGCCCTCTGTACCTTCCACTGCTCTTTTAATCAGAATCTTTTACCATTTCACTTTGGTAAAAAGTTTTAAAAGTCTCTTCATATAAGTTTATTGTTAAGATAATAGCACGTTTTACAGAAGTTGAAACTCTGTGATTTGCTTATGCTTAATATGGCTAACAAATGTTAGAAATTAGGACTCTGAACCGAGTCTTCTTTTTCCAGTATGTGTTCTACCCTAGCTGTCGGATGCTGACTCATTGGTAAAGCTTAATGTGTGACCATTTCCTGGAGTGTGTTGCACTTAATGCAGAATCTTAAACCAGATTTATTAATGTATAATTGAAATATGAGAAAGCTGGGGAAGATATCTCCTTTGGGAGCAAAATGATTTTCCTGGTGGCTAATCTAAGATTAG
Organism: Capricornis sumatraensis; assembly: GCF_032405125.1. NCBI lineage: Eukaryota > Metazoa > Chordata > Mammalia > Artiodactyla > Bovidae > Capricornis > Capricornis sumatraensis. The sequence goes on along the minus strand of NC_091075.1, from coordinate 94,921,924 downwards.
TTCTAAATCGTAGCAATTACTCTTGTCTGTTTAAAGTATGTAGACTAATTCAAACCCTAGGTGTAGATTAGCCTTGTACTGTTAATTTTCATGAAGTATGTGAGAAGTTAGTACCATGACTTAAAAAAACTTCAGAACCATTCTACTGCAAAAGCTCAGGTGAGCCCCATGCTTTCTCCTTGAGACATGTGATCACCCTTAATCTAAGGGTCTCCTTGTTATGTTGCAGCTTATTTTAATACATGGTAGATTCATGAGAAAGAATGGTTGTCAGACAGAAGTTGCATGGAATTAAAGAAGGACCAGTTGTGTTTGGAAGAAGTCAAAAGCATTTAATGCAAAATTAAAATGTCACAGTCAGAGTATCTGTATGCATTTATGGGCTTTTCTCCCACTTTTTGGTGCTCGTAGCTCAGTTTTTGTCTTGGCCCTAGAGTTTGATGAATCCAAATCTTGCCTTTTAGGTAGAGTGCGGAGCTTAAGTACATCACTTTGGTCATTGACACACTTGACAGCGCTGCACCTAAATGACAATTACCTTAGTCGCATTCCACCTGATATTGCCAAGCTTCATAATCTGGTTTACCTGGATCTGTCATCCAATAAACTCAGAAGTTTACCAGCAGAACTAGGAAACATGGTGTCTCTCAGGTGAGAAAATGTAAATGTGACTCAACTGTTTAAAACTGTAAATTTACCAAATGCAAATATTTACGGGAGGCTACTCATCTTACAGTAAGCAGGCTTTCCATATGTATGTGAAGATTAAATGATATAAATTGCCTGAGCATAGTACTTGAGTTGGCCTCCATAGAGTGCTTCTTTTCCTTCCTTCCTTTAAATTTGGAGTTTTCTGGCTGGAAATGGGCATGTATTACCAATTTCTTTGGACAGACTTGAGGTGGGATAGGCTAAAATACTTTATTCTTGCTTTACACTCAGGTGACAAATCTCATCAGAAGTATTTGGGGCCAGACTAGTCTAGACTAATCAGAAATAATTGGGAAAATATGATTTGCTTACTAGTAAAGCTTTTAGGAACATATTTTACGAGCAAGGTATACTTACACATTACAACTCCTTAGTTAGTTAGTTAGTTCAGTCATTCAGTCATGTCCGGCTGTTTTTGACCCCATGAATCGCAGCACACCAGGCCTCCCTGTTGATCACCGACTCCTGGAGTTCACTCAGACTCACGTCCATCGAGTCTGTGATGCCATCCAGCCATCTCATCCTCTGTCGTCCGCTTCTCCTCCTGCCCCCAATCCCTCCCGGCATCAGAGTCTTTTCCAGTGAGTCAACTCTTCTCATGAGGTGGCCAAAGTACTGGAGTTTCAGCTTTAGCATCATTCCTTCCAAAGAAATCCCTTCAGGGGATCTCCTTCAGAATGGACTGGGTGGATCTCCTTGCAGTCCAAAGGACCTGCAAGAGTCTTCTCCAACACCACACTTCAAAAGCATCAATTCTTTGGCGCTCAGCTTTCTTCATAGTCCAACTCTCACATCCATACATGACCACTGGAAAAACCGTAGCCTTGACTAGATGGACCTTTGTTGGCAAAGTAATGTTTCTACTTTTCAATATGCTGTCTAGGTTGGTCATAACTTTTCTTCCAAGGAGTAAACGTCTTTTTAATTTCATGGCTGCAGTGACCATCTGCAGTGATTTTGGAGCCCCCCAAAATAAAGTCTGACACTGTTTCCACTGTTTCCCCATCTATTTCCCATGAAGTGATGGGACAACTCCTTAAGGAAACCTTAAAAACCTGATAATAAATGGATTTATTTCTAGTCTTTCAGGATTCTTTAAGAAACCCTGGTGGGTCAGATGGAATCTGCCTGCAATGTGGGAGACCTGGGTTTGATCCTTGGGTCAGGAAGATCCCCTGGAGAAGGGAATGGCAACCCACTCTAGTATTCTTTCCTGGAAAATTCCACGGCTGAGGAGTCTGGTGGACTACAGTCCATGGGGGTCTCAAAGAATTGGACATGAATGAGTGACTAACACAAACAAAAACAGGATTCTTTAAGAATTTCTTCATAGGAGAAAATTTTATAGGCATCTTGAGACCTTGTATGTGGTGTGCTTAGTCACTCAGTCGTGTCCGACTCTGTGACTCCATGGACTGTAACCTGCCAGGTTCCTCTGTCCCTAGAATTCTCTGGGCGAGAATATTGGAATGGGTTGCTATTTCGTCCTCCAGGGGATCTTTCCGATTCAGGAATTGAACCCACATCTCCTATGTCTCCTGCATTACAGATGGATTCTTTACTCATTGAGGCATGGGGGAACCAGTGAAAATCAGGATTACTTTCCTGCCTTTTTACTGTTGAGTAGTAATGTTAAAAAATTGCTATCATGTTTAAATTTAAAATTTTAAAAATCTTGTTTTTTCACCATCCCTTTACTATATGTTTTTGTTATTTTTTTATACTTCTTAGGTGTCTGATTTTATACCTTTTAGTCATTAATTAATAACACTGGCCATTTATTTTCTCTATAATCTGCCCCAAATTTCACAGTCAAATTCAGATCTTCATGTGTGCCATCCTGTTTATACTATCCTATTTATTTTTAATGTTTATATTTTCTGTCAGTGATTGTTGTATCTTGAAGTGATTATAGTTGTAATGCTGTAAAATTTGAATGGGTTACTGGCTACTGTGTAGTGAATCCTGAAGTTTATTTAAAAAAATTTTTTTTTTCTGTGATTGAGGAGGCTAGGTTCGAGGATATCTGTTGTCTTTGAATACATAAAATATCTGTCTCTCTTGATTTGTATCTGAGAGGAATTTTGGGTGAGCAAGAAAAGGGAGTGGATTTGAGAGTGATACACAATTCCTATATCTTTAATTTGTGTTTGAGAATGAGTAAATTCATAGAAACACTTAATAAATGTGGTAGTTACAACATTTTGGGATGAATATAGAGAAATAATGGCTTGATTGTAGATATCACTCATGGTGTCTTAAAAGGCAGGTTAAGAATAGCAACTGTGGGTGTGTTAATAAAGTTTGATATGTTAAAATAGTTTTTTTTTTTCTTTTCTTTAAAACAGGGAATTGCTTTTAAATAACAATCTGTTACGGGTTTTGCCTTATGAACTTGGTCGGCTCTTCCAGCTACAAACTCTAGGTTTGAAAGGTGAGTGATTTTTCTTTTCTAAATGATAGCATTGACACTCAGTATTGAAGCTGTCTTAACCTTTTAAAGGCCATTTTGGTTACATTTAGGTCAGGTTTTAGTATAATTTTGAGGCTATAACTATATGTTCCTCTTAAGAGAAAAGTGGTTCTTCTGTATCAAATTGAGCTTCAGGATTTAAACAAGCTCCCATCATTTTTACAAGCTTGTATGGAAGGAAAATTTTTTAATTTTATTTTTAATTTTCTGTAAACCTTTGAATTTTCTTAGAGGAGATATTTTAAGTTAACACTTGGCGCTATAGTTTTTTTTTCCCATTTAAAAAAATTTAAAAACAATGATGTAATATAATAAATTATAACCTCAGTCAGAATGTCTGATTTTGATAGAGTAGATAGCATTAACATATTATATAAGGGAAAAGCATAACAGTGAAAATGAGCCACACATAGTAAGAGCAGTTGTTTATATATAAGCATATTAATCCATCCTCTGATGGTATCATCTCAGTTTGGGATGAAAGTCATACTCAAATCACATAAATACTTGTTTTGTGTATTTTTCTCTTAGCATAGCATAGGAAGAAAGGCTTATTTTGAATGCAGAGGACTAAATGCAGATTTACTGTATTGGTTAAACATTTTTTGTGCTAATAAGGAATGAACATTAATCAAAGCCTTATAAAATATACACTTTTGTATGTTTTATTTTCCTTCTTCAAAGACTACTAAGTCTCATGAACATGTTCTGTTTGTGTTTGCTCAAGTCATACAATGGAGCATTAAGAAACAAGCTTGAATAAGAGTGGTAGGATTGCTGATGTTATTTGTTGAAATGAATGAAATGAAGAAAGTGGTATTAGGCTTCCTTATACAATTGCTGCTAAGTCACTTCAGTCGTGTCCAACTCTGTGCGACCCCAGAGACGGCAGCCCACCGGGCTCCCCCGTCCCTGGGATTCTCCAGGCAAGAACACTGGAGTGGGTTGCCATATCCTTCTCCAGTGCATGAAAGTGAAAGGTGAAAGTGAAGTCGCTCAGTCATGTCCGACTTTTCGCAACCCCATGGACTGCAGCCTACCAGGCTCCTCCATCTATAGGATTTTCCAGGCGAGAGTACTGGAGTGGGGTGCCATTGCCTTCTCTGCCTTATACAATTAACCCTTTGTAAATTGGGTCATTATATGAATGGTCTAACTTGTGATTTTAGTTTCTTTGTAGGATTTTACTGCCTTTTTTTTTTTTAAATCATGTAAGAAGTAAACAGACAGGGGGATACTTATCTAAAATATTTTCTTGAGGATTCACCCAAGGTGTGAATTTCACCTTATTCTCTGTATGTTAAATCTTATTCTTATAGTTGAAACAATTATCCAGCTAGAGTTGGAGTGGGGGCTTCTGTTCCTCTTAATAAGTATGAATGGTTATCATTTTGTATAATTTTAGATTTCAAAAAATATGGAACTCACAATTTCATACTGATTATAATAATTGTATATTTTTTGTCTCCAAAGATAACCATTGTTTCTTACTTTGAAGAATAATCAGAAGAGCTGTTTTCCTCTTTCTCATATTGATGCAGAGCATGTTAATGACAAATGAATAATTTGCTATTGAACCCAATTGGACTTACCCTTTATACTGTGTAACATTCCTAAAAAAGCAAATATTATATATCTTCTGTTTCTCAACTCTATTCCATGTTATCTCATGTAGAGATGTGTTCTCAGAAAATTTATACTGTGTATCAACTGAATGAATCATCCTGAATATCTGTTGTCTCCTTAGTCTTTGCTTCTTTTTTATTGGTTAAATGTTAGTCTTCCAAACTATAATCTTTGGTCGGCCTTTAGTTTTAGAGATTTGTCTGCTGATGATTTACATTTATTAAAATCTCCGTTTAGACTTTCAAGTCAGGCACCAGTTAGGCTTTACTAGATGCAACTTAGTTTTCTCTGTGCTCTCGAATAAATTCCTTTTCAGTAAACTTCAGTTTGTTCTATGGGAAATGCCTGTATGCAGCCCTTTCCTCTTCTGTGAAGATTTGTTTTTCTGGCAGTGCTATTTTATGTTCAGGTAATCAGTATGGAAGAGTAAGGACCTTTTAGAAATGAAAGAAAATCAGAGCCCTTCCAACCTTCTTTCATAACTTTAAGATGGTAAAAAACAGGGTTGGCTTTATGAAGGAATTGAAGGAATAAAGTGTCCCTAATGAATGGTAGCTCTATATTCTTAGGGAGGTAAAACTTGAAATAATTCATCATCAGTTTTAATAACCACATAGTAGTATTTTGTGTCTAGAAAAGGGGGAGGGGGTGGAATGAAGCATTTAAAATAGTGTTGTGATATATTTAAAAGAAATAATGAAAATGGATTGCCTCTGGGATTCCATTTTGTCTTCAAACTAGAAAAAGGAGTGCCTTTCTTCCATTTCCTGTCTTCCTCTGAAGCATAGATACTGACATTTTGATAATGATTTTGATCATCCTGGCTCACCAAGTTAATTTTTAGAAATTCTGTTTTGAGACTTGAATATGAGTGGTGGGTTGGGTATTTTAGGAGTTAGGATATGAAGAAGGCCAATTTAAAAACTACATACATGGCCAGTCCAGTAAGCTGGAAATGTTCTGTTAAGTCACTTAAAAGACAAATTCAAACTGTATTAGTTTTATGAAAGAAAAGGTGTAAGTTTTAAATAATTTGAAATTCATGTCCTAAGGTAAAGCAATACTTTCTGTGACATACGGGCCAAAGAGTTCCTCAAGCATTAAACATTTATGTCCTCAAATAATAAAAAATTTCTGACTTCAGTAACTGAAAATTTCTACCTTTCTCCCACGAATTGCTCATCACCCTTGAAATAAAAAGGAGTGTGACAGTTGAAGATTCTTTTACTATGTGAACTTTTAAATTCACTAAATATATCATAATATAAAAAGAGTAACATTTTAAAGAAAATAATATAATGAATAACTACATACCCGTTTATCTAACATTCTCAGTACCTTTTTACAAGTGGCATTTTAAAAATCTAGTTGTCACTCATATAGGAGGCAAGGTACTTACTTCTGTATTATCTAATGAGTGTCTGTAAATCAATAAGTGAAAGATAATCTATCAGAGAGCATTGTTGTTCAGTCACTAAGTAGTGTGTGACTCTTTGTGACCATGAACTGCAGCACGCCTGGCTTCCCTGTCCTTCATTATCTCCCAGAGTTTGCTCATACTCATATCGATTGAGTCACAGATGCCATCCAACCATATCATCCCCTGTCACTCCCTTCACCTCTTGCCCTCAATCTCTTCCAGCATCAGAGTCTTTTCCAATGAGTCGACTCTTCACAACAGATGGCCAAAGTTTTGGAGTTTCAGCATGAGTCCTTCCAGTGTGTATTCAGGGTTGATTTCCTTTAAGATTTGACTGGTTTGATCTCCTTGCTGTCCAAGGGACTCTCAAGAGTCTTCTCTAGCACCACAGTTCAAAAGCATCAATTCTTTGGTGCTCAGCCTTCTTTATGGTCAGGCTCTCACAAACATGCATGACTGTTGGGAAAATACTGTCTTTGACTATATGGACCTTTGTTGGCAGAATGATGTCTCTGGCTTTTTAATACGCTGTTTGTCATAACTTTTCTTCCAGGGAGCATCTTTTAATTTCATGGCTGCAGTCACTGTCTGCTGTGATTTTGGAGCCCAAGAAAATAAAATTTGTCACTGTTCTTACTTTTTCCCCATCTATTTGCCAGGAAGTGATGAGACCAGGTGCCATGATCTTAGTTTTCTGAATGTTGAGTTTTAAGCCAGCTTTGTCGCTCTCCTCTTTGACTTTCATCAATAGGCTCTTTAGCTCCTCTTCACTTTGTGACATTGGAATGGTATTGTCTGCATATCTGAGATTGTTGATATTTCTCCTGGCAATCTTGCTTCCAGCTTGTGAATCTCCTAGCCCAACATTTCCCATGAAGTACTCTGCATATAAGTTAAATAAGCAGGATGACAATATACAACCTTGACACACTCCTTCCCTAATCTTGAACCAGTCTGTTGTTCCATGTCTGGTACTAACTGTTGCTTCTTGTCCTGTATACAGGTTTCTCAGGAGACAGATAAGGTGGTCTGGTATTCTCATGTCTTTACGAGTTTTCCACAGTTTTTTGCGATCCACACAAAGACTCTAGCGTAGTCAATGAAGCAGATTTTTTTTAGAATTCCCTTGCATTTTTTAGGAATGTTGGCACTTTGAACTCTGGTTCCTCTGCCTTTTCTAAATCAAGATTATACATCTGGAAAATCTTGGTTCACGTACTGTTGAAGCATAGCTTGAAGGATTTGAGCATGACCTTGCTAGCAGGTGAAATGAGTTCAGTTGTATGGTAGTTTGAACAAGCTATTAAGTTAGCCAATTATTGTTTCATGGATAGTGGTAGAAGACATGAGACTCTTGGGTCAGAGACAAAGAACATTATCATTGAAGCTACAAGATGGGTCCAGACACACGTTGTGTACACACAGTTTGCATTGCAGTTGAGTAATCCAAGTCCAAAGGTCCAGCACCTTGCAAGCAAGCCACAAATATTATAGCTAACTACAAAAAACTGGTCCTGCTTCCCCAGAGGTGCAAAGAGTTACATGGAAGTAGTGCTCTGGCTGCATTGACCTATTTATTAATAGTTGCCTATTTAGCTACAGAACCTGCTCCATATCATGAGACAGATAAACCTCACAATCAGTTACACTCTCGAAGACTGAGGAACGGAACACAGGGACACTGATGGGTTGCCTTTCCCAACAACTTTTTAAAGAGTTTTCTTATCTGTTCACGAATAAGATAGACCTGTATTTTACTGTTCTTATTTAATTTTCTCAAAGAGTTTGTATAGTATGTAATTAATCCATTTCTTGAAATTTTTGTGGAACAAGGCCATAAACTATCATTGCCTGGTGAAACTGTCATCTCAATGTATTTGTAGTTATAAGAACCGTCAAGTCCTTCTAATTGTTCATGAGTCAGTTTTGCTGGACCATATCTGTAATATTGAAATTTTTTAGCTTTTTAAAGTTTTCAGATTTGTTTGCATAAAAGTGTTCATGATATTCTCTAGATATATTTTTAGGCTCTGTTTATATTATCCCTTTCTTCATTAGTAAGATTATTTGTGTCTTCTATCTTTTTTCTAATTTATTTCCCCAGGGGTTTGTCAGTTATGTTCTTTTCAGTGAATCAGTGTTGCTTTTTATTTTTTAAAAACTGGTTTGTTTTTGTTTTTCTTTATTCTATTGTTCCATTTATCAGTATTACAATTTTTTTCCTTTTTAAGTTGGATATATGGCTTATTCATACTTAGAGTTCCTTATTTGAAAATAAATAAAAGTATTTAAGATCATACTTTTTTTTGTCAAGACTATAAATTTACTTGGCAGTTTTTTGGCATCCTATGCTTTAATATGAAACATTCTCATTATTTTGGCCTAAGTATTATTATGCATGTGTGCCTGCTAATTCTCTTCAGTTGTGTCCAACTCTTTGTGACCCTATGGACTGTAGCCTTCCAGGCTCCTCTTTCCATGGGATTCTCCAGGCAAGAATACTGGAGTAAGTAGCAATGCCCTCCTCCAGGGGATCTTTCAAACTCAGGGATTGAACCTGTGTCTCTCATGTCTCCTGCATTGGCAGGAAGGTTCTTTACCATTTATGCCTCCTGGGAAACTTTATTATTAATATAGGTTATTATACCTTCTTTGACTCATCAGTTATTTAAAATTTCCATGCATGTGTGACTTTAGATTAGCTTTCTTTTTTTGTTAGCTTTAAACTTAATTGCATTATAGGCAGTTAAGGTAGCCTGTATGAATCAGTTCTTTGACATCTTTGGATTCTTGCTTTATGACCTTGTATGTGATCAATTTTTATAAATGTTTTACTGCATCTGAAAAGAGTATTGTTTCTCTAATTGTTAGACTCATGTCTATAAATATTTCTCTATTATATCAAATTTGTTGGTGTTCCTCAGATTTTCTGTATCTTTATAAATTTTAGGCTGTTTGCTTTTTGAATAATTAAGTTGTATATGCTAACATTTCCATTTAAATTCTGGATTTGTTCATTTTCCCCTTGCAGTTTTGTCAGCTTTTGCTTTATAGCCTTTGAGATTATTTTATTAGGTATACCATCTATGCCTGTATATTTCTCTTGTTGTTCAGTTGTTAGGTCATGTCTGACTTTTTGCGACCCCATGGACTGTAGCATGCCAGCTTTCCCTGTTCTTCACTATTTTCCGGAGTTGGCTCAAATTTATATCCATTGAATCAGTGATCCTATCCAGCCATCTCATCCTCTGTCTCTGTCTTCTCCTTTTGCCTTCAGTCTTTCCCAGCATCAGGGTCTTTTCCAGTGAGTTGGTCGTTCTTTTCCAGTGAGTTGGTGGCCAAAGAATTGCTCTACCTTCAGGTAAATTGAACCTGATAGTATGTCTGAGCCTTTTGTTAGTGTTTTCATCTTATAGTCTTGTTATCTAATATAATAGCTATGCAAGTTTTCTTTTGGAAATTGTTTGAATGTATCTTTTTTTCAGTTGTTTACTTTCAACTTTTCTATGTACTTATGCTTAGATAGATGTCTCTTACAAATAGTATATAATTGGTCTTTGTTCTTAATCTAGTCTGACTTTTTTTGTTTTTAATGTGTGGGTTCAAACCAGTTACCTTAACTCTATTCCAGTTGTTGATAGTCTTGTGTTGTTGCCATCCTACAATTTGCTTCCATTCTTTGTGTGATTTTTCTCTTTTTGCCTTTCTAAAACAGACTTTTTTCCCCCTTTGTTCATTTCTTAACCTGTATACTTCTTTTGGTTTGGGATTTGTACATTTTATTTCTGAATTCTTAGTGGTCACTCTTGAAATTGGATCTTGAATATAGTTTTGAAAAAATTAAATTTTTATCAACTTTTTACTAAACTATTTGGAGTGAAAATGACCTCTTTGTTGCCAGACATTCACATTTGGTAAATGTTGACAGATGTATGTAGTTGCATAACCACCAGTACAGTTGAGAGATAAGATTGTTCTTGTATCGTCCAGAATTCATTTGTGTTAGTTGAAGTCAACACCTTCTCCTACTATCATCAGCCCTCGGCAGGTACTTTTCCAGAAATGTCATATATGAAAACATAGTATGTAAACATTTGAGTCAGGATTCTCTCATGTAGCTTAATGTATTTGAGGTTCATCAGTGTTGTCTATTTTGATAGTGCATTTCTGTTGCTAAGTAGTTTCTGACTGTGTGGATATACTACTAAATGTTATCTGTTCACAAGTTGAAGGACATTTGGGTTGTTTCCAGTTATGGTTGATTACGGATAAAAGCACTGTAAACATTTGTATAGATTTCTATGTAAAGTAAGTTTCTCTTTTCGTTGGGTAAATAGATAGGAGTGGAACTGCCAGGTGGTATGGTAAATGTATGTTAAACCTCGTAAGAAACTGCCAGACTGTTTATCTGGCTGATAATGGAGTATAGTGGATGTTTCATTTTGTATTTCTGCCAAATATATGAGACTGTTTTATTTGGCCGTACCTTCTTGTCAGCACTTTTTGGTATTATCAGTATGTTCTATTTTTTTTTCATCCTAGTAAGGTATAGTAATATCTCATTGTGGTTTAAATTTGTCTTTTCTCTGATGAGTAATTATGGCAACTTTTGCCTAATTGATATTTTCTAATTACTGAGATTTTGAGAGTTCATTAAATGTTCTAGATTCAAGTCCTTTTTAATGTATGTTTTACAGATGTTTTTTCCAGTCTATGGCTTGTATGTTTATTTCCTCGATTAGAAACTTTTAAAAAGCAATTTTCCATTTTGTTGCAGTCCTATTTATCACTTGTTTTCATCTATGGATTGTCTTTGGTGTCATACCTAAGATGTATTATTTACCTTATCCAAGTACATGAAGATTTTCTTTTAGAAATTTTATAGTTAGGTTTTACGTATAGGTCTGTGGTCTGTTTTGCATTAATTTTTGTGTATATGGTGCAAAGTTTGTTCGTTTATGTATGCACACCCAGTCATTCCAGCTGTTTATTGAAAAGGTTATACTTTCTACATGAGTTTTCTTGCAACTTTGACAAAGATATTGTTTGACCCAAAGATATGTGGGTCTACTGTTAGATATATTATCCTGTCCACTGATCTTTGCCAATACCAAAATGTTTGATTACTGTAGGTTTATGATAAGCTCTGAGATTATATAGTATGAGTTCTCCAACTCTGTAGTTATTTTTCAAAATTGCATTGACACATATAAATGCTTTGCGTTTCCATGTAAATTTTAGAATCAGCTTATAATTTTTGCAAAATATCCTGCTGGAATTTTAATTGGAATTGTATTGCATATGTAGATCAGTTTGGATGAAGAATAAATATCTTAATGTTAACCCTTAATATTGAGTCTTCCAATCTATGAATACTGTGTACCTCTTCATTTATGCAAGTTTTCTTTATTCCTTCAATGTTTCGTAGTTTTCAGTATGTAGATCTTGGAAATATTTTGCTAGATTTATATATTTTTGCTGGATTTGCTGGTTATTTGATGTTATTGTAAATGATATTGCCTTTTAAATGTCCAATTATTCACTGATGTTTTATATAATTAAAATCAGTTTATTTAAATGTATATTGACCTTGTCCCTTGAAACATTTGTAAACTTATTACTTCTAGGAACTTTTACAACCTTTTAATCTCTGAGTACAGATCTTTTCATTTCTTTCTCTGTGTGTGTGTGTTTTTTTTTTGCTTTATCACACTGCCAAGGACAATATTAAATAGAAATGGTGACACTGCACATTGTTGCTCCATTCTCAATTTTATGGAGAAAAAGTGTTCAGTCTTTCATTGTGAATTATATTATTAATAGCTGCAACTTTCTGGTAGATGCTTTTTCAGGTTAAATAAATTTCCGTTCTGTTACTTTGGGCTTTCCTTGTGGCTCAACTGGTAAAGAATCCTTCTGCAATGCAAGAGGCCTGGGTTTGATCCCTGGGTTGGAAAGATCCTCTGGAAAGGGGATAGGCTACTCACTCCAGTATTCTGGCCTGGAGAATTCCACGGACTGTAGAGTCCATGGGGGGCAAAGAGCCGGACATGACTTTCACTTTTCACTTTTCTATTACTTCACTTTTGCTGAGGATTTTTGTCATTAGTACAGGTTGAATTTAGTCAAATTCTTTCTCTGCAGCTGTTGAGATGTGCATGACTTTTCTTCTTTATTTGCTGAATTACATTGGTGGTTTTCAGTAATAATCAGCCTTCTGTCAATAGATAGAACTCACCTTCTTGTCCCATTTTAAATACCACTTGACCATAATGTGTTCTGTTTTTAATATATTGTTGAAATACTGTATTGCTAGTATTTTGTTGAAGATTTATACATTTATGATAATAAGACATTCTGTAGTATATTCTTTGGCAGTGCTTTTGTCTGGCTTGATACCAGGATACTGCTGACTTTGTAAATTGAACTGAAAAGTGTTACTTAGACATCTTGAATAGTTTCCATTTGTATTATTGCTTTCTTACCTTATGGGATGACTCTTCCAGTAAAAATATATGGGCCTGAAATTTTTTTTGTTGAAAAGTTCTTAACTACTAATTCAGTTTTTCATTAATACAAGACATTGAGGTTATCCTTATCTCAGTGTAGCCACTTCTGCTCTTTTGGTTACTGTTTGTAGGGTGTATCTCTTTCTGTAAAAGATTACTTTCAGTCTATTTTTGTCCTTATAGTGTGCCTTTTCTAGACAGCATATAAGTCTTGTTTTATTAGTCATTCTGTAGTTCTCTGCTTTTTAATCTGAGTTTAATCCACTTACATCTAACGTGTTTGCTGATAAAGTGGGATTCATGTCAGTTATTTTGCCATTTGTTTTCTGTATGTGTTATGTTCTTTTTGTTCCACTTTTCCTCAATTAATGCCTTCTTTTGTTCTAGATGGATGTTTCCCAATGTACCAATTTAATTCCTTTGTTTCTTTTGCTGTATTATTTTGAGTTATTTTCTTAGTGATTACCTTAAGGATTACAGTTAACATCTTAGTTTACAGTAATTTAATTTGGATTAGTAGCAGTTTAATTTCAGTAATATAAAAGAACTTTGCATCTGTATCTCCATTCACTTCTCTTTTATGCTGCTATCATTACAAATACCATCTTTTTATGTTGTGTGCCTGTCAACATAGATTTATAATTATTGCTATGTGCATTTATCTCTTATATTAAATAGGAGGGAAAAAGTTAGAAAATTAAATTTACACTGTCTTTAATATGTTACTGTGTGGAATACTTTTACTGGTACTCTGATTTTTCATATGGATTCAAGTTACTGTTCTGTTTTCTTTCAGTTCAGCTAACAGAATCTGTTTAGTATTTGCTGAGGGCTTAGTATGCTAGTGAGAAACTCAGGTTTTGTTTATTTGGGAATATCTTTCTGTCCCCTTTATTTTTGAAGGATATTTTTGCTGGATATAGAATTCCTAGATTGATGGTTCATTTATTTTTCCTTTAGTACTTGGAATGTGTTATTCTACTGCCTTTTGGCTTCTATAGTTTCTGATGAGAAATCAGCTGTTAATCTTATTTTGAGGCTTGGTACACCATGTGTCACGACTGTCAGATTCTTTGACTTTGCAGTTTTATTACAATTTGTCCAGGGCCTCTCTTACATTTTATTTTACTTGGAATTTATTTGGCCTCTTCTATTAATGTTTTTCATTAAATATGGGATGCTTTTGACCATTATTTCTTTTAGTTTTTTTCCTGTTCTTTTCTCTCCTCCTCTTCTGGGACTCCATTGTATATAAGTTGGTATACTTGTTGTCTGATACATCTCTGAGCTCTGTTAATTTTTCTTCATTCCTTTTTCTTCCTTTTCCTCAGACTGTGTAATTTCAAATAACTTCTCTTCAAGGTCACAGATCTTTTCTTCTACCCATCCGGTACTGCTCTTGAGCCCTTCTAGTGATTTTCAAAAAAATTTAATAATTTCTATTTTGTTCCTTTTATAATTTCTGTTTATTTTAGGGTATTCTTTATTTGGTGAGATGTCATTCTCATACTTTAATTCTTTAGGCATGGTTTTCTTCAGCTCTTTAAGCATATTAAAATAGTAGATTTCAAAGTTTTTTCTAGTAAATCCTTGGGTACAGTTTTTATTGTTCTTAGGGACAGTTTTTATTGATGGATCTCTTCCCTGTGTTTAGGACATACTCTCTTGTTTCTCTGTGTGTTTCATAGGTTTTTGGTTAAGAATTGTACTTTTAAAATAATGTGGCAACTTTAAAATTAGACTCTTTCCCCTTCCCGGGGTTGTCTGTTGTTGCTGCTTGTTGTGTATGTTGTTTGTTGCTTTAGTGATTTCTCAGAACTAATTTTGTGTGCTTTATCATATGTGGCCATTAAGGCCTTTATTCAGTTTATGGTCAGCTAGTGCTTGGCCAGAGATTTTGATAAATGCCTGTCACTAGTAAGTCTCCCACTCTTGGCCAAGTGGCTCAGTGTGTGTTTGGGGGCGTACAATCAGTAATCAGCCAGGAAGTTTATAATTCGGCTTTGTCCTTCACTTCTTTCATTGCATAACCTCAGGGTCAGACAGAGGTGAGAGCTTAGGCTGTTTTTAGGTGTTTTCCTAAACATGAGCATAGGTCTCCATATACATTTTATCTTCTAGAGTCCCAGGAATATGTCTGGGCTTTTCAGAGCCCATATTTACATCTCATTTCCAGCGTTTTCTTTTAAACCTTTTGGTTAGTCTGCTATTTGCTCCAGGTGTTTCCTTATCTTGGCCACCTACAAATTTAAGACATTTGCCAATGATAACTTCCTCCCTCTCCTCCAGGAAGAAGTCTCTTAACTCTCAGCAAGAATCAACTTCTAATCTCTTTACATATTGGAGCAGAAAACAAAGTACTGATCTACCCAGAGCTCCAATTTATTGTGCATTAAGATTTCTTGCTCTAAGTCCCATATTTTTATTGTCTTGTGCTTTACATCTTTTTGATGCTCAGTGGTGCATTCTGGGTAATTTCTTTGGGTATAGTTTTCCTGTTCATTTGTTTTATTTTCAGCTGGTGTAATCTACTACCTAACTCATTCATGGTTTCTTGTTTTGTTTCATTTTGTTTTTGTTGTTTTTTGGGCTTCCCTGGTGGCTCAGATGGTAAAGAACCAGCCTGCAGTGCAGGAGACCTGGGTTCAATCCCTGGATTGGAAAGATCCCCTGGAGAAGGAAATGACAACCCACTCCAGTGTTATTGCCTGGAGAATTTCATGGGCAGAGAGTATCCTGGTGTGCCACAGTCCCTGGCGTCACAAAGAGTTGGACATGACTGAGCAACTAACATACTTGGGCAGCGCCACACAGCATGTGGGATCTAACCTACACCCCTGAAGTGGAAGTGTGGATTCTTAACTACTGGACTCCCAGGAAAGTCCCTCATTCATGGTCCCCACCCCTAGTACTTTATTAGTTATGATTACATGCAGTGCGTGCTTGCATGTACACTCAGTTGCTTCAGTTGTATCCAACTCTGTGACCCTGTGGACCATAGCTAGCTAGGCTCTCCAGTCCATGGGATACTCCAGGCAAGAATCCTGGAGTGGGTAGCTATACCCTCCTCCAGGGGATCTTCCCAACCTAGGGATTGAACTTGGTCTCCTGCAGGTGAATTCTTTAGCACTGAGCCACCAGGGAAGCCTGATTGCATATAGTAAAATACCTAAATACTTAAGGATGCTGCTTGGCTAGTTTTGACAAAAAATTAGTGGTTACATCTGTGTAACCACTACCTAGCTCAAGATGTAGAACATGTCCACCAACCCAGAAAGTTTCCTTTTCCACTTTCAAGTCAGTTGGAAACCGCTCACCAGGTTTTCACCATGGTTGCATTATTTTACACTTCCACCAGTGTCCTGCAACTTCTGAGAGTTCCAGGTTCTCCATGTTCTTTCTAACCACTAAATTGGTCAGTGTCATTTAATTTTAGATATTTGTGTTGGTGTATGTTGTATTGAAGATTTTGTTTAATAGTTGGAACTTCATTTCTGGAAGTTCTATACTTTTTGTTTTTTCAAATCTGTTTACTGTTTTTGCATGCTTGTCTTAACAAATACTGTCTTTATTCCTAAGTAAACATTTAGGCTGTTAACAGTAGCTTGTTTTGTTATAGTATTCAGATATCCCTGATCACTGTCATTAAAAAAATTGTTATTTCCTTCTATATTTCACTAACTCATCTTGGTAATGATAAGTTTTCTTTTCACTTGAAGGATCTTCCTTTTCTCCATGTATAATATTCTAACTAGGAAGACTCTCCTTTTTAATAATATCATTCATTCTTTCTCACACAAGGCTGTTTTTCTTTCATTTAGAATATTGCCTTCAAAGATACATGTGGAACCTATGGGGTTACTTCAAAGTGCCAGTTTGTGATATTACTTCAGAATTGACCAAGATTAATATGTATATTTGTGTGTGTATGTATGTATATATGTGATTTTGAGACACCCAAATTATAGATATGCAGTATAAACAGTGAAATCTAACTAGATCTTTTGAAGTTTTTCTTTATAACTGTCTCACCAGAATATTTAATTCATATGACTTCTTTCAATTTATGTAACAGACTGAGTACAGTAAAATTCACTTTAGAAAATTAGAATTTTGTTTTATCATGTATGTTTGTTTTGTCTTCCAATTGTAACTCTTAACAGATTTTATTTTTCTGTTCTTTAGGCAATCCTTTATCACAGGATATTCTCAATTTATACCAGGACCCAGATGGAACCCGAAAGCTACTGAACTTCATGCTTGACAATCTTGCAGGTAGATGTTAATTACAAAGCAGTAAACTCAACAGCTATTACTGTTAGCTAAGTATCCCATGTTGCTTAAGAGCATCTGATCAGTTTTTAAAACTGCTTATATGATGGAAGTTCCTGGCATTAGTATATCCCAGCATTAGTATTGTAGTGGGACAATCTTTCTTGCACACAGTCAGTGCTTTATATTTACCAAGCAATATATTAGGAGCATTAGTTAACATTATCTTGTCAAATCTTTTAAGGAATCTAGGAGATAGGAATTTTTACTGGCATTCTGAAATTGAGAGAATAAAGTAATTAACTTAAATATGTGGCTGACTAATGTCAAAAGCTGTGAACCCAAGATGGTCTTGCTCTTAACCACAAAGATACCTAGTTATCAGTTGTTTGAATTGGATGGAGATTACTTGGAACCCACACGTGGTACACATTTTTCATGAATGAAATGATTTGTTTGATTCACTCACCTTTGTGGAAATTATGCCAGCAAGATTTTAATTAAGTACATAACATTTATCTGATTAATATAGTTGTATTCCAAATGAAAAATCTTTAATATAAGAAAGCTTTTAAGTATTTTGACTGAATTTTTTTTTTTTTTTTGCTTAAACACTCAAAATACAGGTAAAATAATGGAGATGCTGCTAAATCCAAATATTTTTCTTGGAATAATGCCTTTCTAAAATACAGAATCCTGAAACAGTGCTAGAGAAATCTAGATTCAAGCATAGAGGCCATCATCACAATATTTTTGCAGTACTCTTTTAAATTCTGTCATAGAAGACACCCATCTACATATGAAAATTTTAAAAAAATACTAAGATTTACAATAAGGGGAAATCAAATTAATGTTATTTAAAATTTTTTTGGCTAAAAAGACAAGATTGATGGAGAGAGACATCAGATTTATTAAAGAAGTCCTTTTAGTATGAAGAATATGTGGTTTTTAGGTTGTATACAAAGCATGTGTTTGTTATTTTCTTCTTTTTTTGAAATAGTATGTGTTTTATCTGTATGAATATAGCCTGTTGACCCAGCCATATGGCATATGTGGTGTGTGTGTACGTGATTTTTAAAGAGTTTTTCTTGTGTTTTATATATAAGCTGTTTGTTGCTACATATGTTGCAAATATCTTTTCCCATGCTGTTATTGGTTTTTACTCTCTTAATTTGTCTGTTGATGAACAGCAGAAGTTTAACATACTTTGCTTTATTGATCTTTTTAGTATGATACTGCTTTTGTGTCCAATTTTTCCCTACCTCATGCTTATGGATGTATTCTGTGTTATTATCTAGAAGCTCTGTTTTTTACTAGCAACATTTAGAGCTATAAGCTTCCCGGAATTGATGTTTGTGTAACACAGGATTCAATTTTTGTAACTTTTCCAAATTTGTATATTAAATTAACCCATAGCCATTTATTGAAAAGGCTGTCCTTTGATTACTATTTTTTGTGCCCTTTTGTCATGAACCATCAACATGTGTATGGATCTATTTCTAGAACCTCTGGTTTTTGTTACCTTTTGTTAGTCTTTATTGCAATATAAGGTTGTTATTTATGGTAGCTTTGTAAAATGTTTTGAGATGCAGTAGAGTAAATCTTCCCTCTTGATTTGATTATAAAGTCTTGGCTTATTTTGGCCCCATGCTTATTTTGCCTTACAGTGTCATTAAAATTGCTAGAAACAGCCTTTCAAATTTCTCCACTCCCACAACTGTAAGTGTAGGGATTTTGGGGGGGATGCAATAGACTGTTGAGCAACACAGGTTTGAACTGCACAGGTCCACTTAGGTGCAGATTTCTTTTCAATGAATAGTACTATAGGATCTAAATTTGGTTGAATATGTGTTGCGGAACCGAGGATACACAGGGCTGTAAGGTTATATGTGAAGGTGTTGACTGTGCAGGGGTCAGGGTCACTATCCTGTTTTTGTTCAAGAATCTACTGTAGTTTGTCTTGCAAAGAATCAGTATATTTACAATAGTGCATTTTCTTCTTCTTCCTTTTTTTTTTAAACTTTTCAGTTCAGTGACTCAGTTGTGTCTGACTCTGCGACCCCAGGGACAGCAGCAAGCCAGGCCTCCCTGTCCATCAACAACTCCCAGAGTTTACTCAAACTCATGTCCATTGAGTCAGTGATGCCATCCAACCATCTCATCCTCTGTCGTCCCCTTCTCCTCCTGCCCTCAATCCCTCAAAGCATCAGGGTCTTTTCAAATGAGTCAGCTCTTTGCATCAAATTGCATCAGCTGGCAAAAGTATTGGAGTTTCGGCTTCAACATCAGTCCTTCCAGTGACACCCAGGACTGATTTCCTTTAGGATGGACTGGTTGGATCTCCTTGCTGTCCAGGGGACTCTCGAGAGTCTTCTCCAACACCACAGTTTAAAAGCATCAATTCTTTGGCACTCAGCTTTCTTTATAGTCCAACTCTCACATCCATACATGACTAGATGGACCTTTGTTGGCAAAGTAATGTCTCTGCTTTTGAATATGCTGTCTAGGTTGGTCATAACTTTTCTTCCAATGAGTAAGCAACTTTTAATTTCATGGCCGCAGTCCACCATCTGCAGTGATTTTGGAGCCCACAAATACAAAGTCTGTCACTGTTTCCTCATCTATTTGGAATAATGTGATGGGACCAGATGCCATGATCTTAGTTTTCTGAATGTTGAGTTTTAAGCCAACTTTATCAGTCTCCTCTTTCACTTTCATTAAGAGGCGCTTTAGTTCTTCTTCGCTTTCTGCGTAAGGGTGGTGTCATCTGCATATCTGAGGTTATTGATATTTCTCCCGGCAGTCTTGATTCCAGCTTGTGTTTCTTCCAGCCCAGCGTTTCTCATGATGTACTCTGCATATAAGTTAAATAAGCAGGGTGACAATATACAGCCTTGACTCGCTCCTTTCCTGATTTGGAACCAGTCTGTTGTTCCATGTCCAGTTCTAACTGCTGCTTTCTGACCTGCATACAGATTTCTTAAGAGGCAGGTCAGGTGGTCTGGTATTCCCATCTCTCAGAATTTTCCACAGTTTATTGTCATCCACACAGTCAAAGGCTTTGGCATAGTCAATAAAGCAGAAATAGATATTTTTCTGGAACTCTCTTGCTTTTTCAGTAATCCAGCGGATGTTGGCAATTTGATCTCTGGTTCCTCTGCCTCTTCTAAAACCAGCTTGAACATCTGGAAGTTCACAGTTCACATACTGTTGAAGCCTGACTTGGAGAATTTTGTGGATTACTTAACTAGTGTGTGAGATGAGTGCAATTGTGCATTAGTTTGAGCCTTCTTTGGCATTGCCTTTCTTAGGGATTGGAATGAAAACTGACCTTTTCCAGTCCTCTGGGCACTGTTGAGTTTTCTAGATTTGCTGGCATACTGAGTGCAGCACTTTCACAGCATCATCTTTTAGGATTTGAAATAGCTCAACTGGAATTCCATCACTTCTACTAGCTTTGTTCGTAGTGATGCTTCCTAAGGTCCACTTGACTTCGCATTCCTGGATATCTGTCTCTAGGTGAGTGATCATACTTTTGTGGTTATCTGGGTCATGAAGACCCTTTTTGTACAGTACTTCTTTATATTCTTGCCACCTCTTCTTAATATCTTCTGCTTCTGTTAGGTCCCTACCATTTCTGTCCTTTATTGAGCCCATCTTTGCATGAAATATTCCCTTGAAAGTGAAAGTGAAGTCGCTCAGTCGTGTCCGATGCTTTGTGACCCCATCAACGGTAGCCTACCAGGCTCCACGGTCCATGGGATTTTCCAGGCAAGAATACTGGAGTGGGCTACTATTTCCTTCTCTAGGGGATCGTCCCATCCCAGGGATCAAACCCAGGTCTCCTGCATTGCAGATAGATGCTTTACCATCTGAGCCACTATCTCTAGTCTTTCCCATTCTGTTGTTTTCCTCTGTTTCTTTGCACTGATCACTGAGGAAGGCTTTCTTATCTCTCCTTGCTATTCTTTGGAACTCTGCATTCAAATGGGTATATCTTTCCTTTTCTCCTTTGCTTTTAGCTTCTCTTCTTTTCACAGCTATTTGTTAGGCCTTCTCAGACAACCATTTTGCTTTTTTGCATTTCTCTTTCTTGGGAATGGTCTTGATCCTTGTCTCTTGTACAATGTCACGAACCTCCGTCCATAGTTCATCAGGCACTGTGTCTATCAGATCTAATCCCTTGAATCTGTTTCTCACTTTTGCTTTATAACTGTAGGGGATTTGATTTAGGTCATACCTGAATGGTCTAGTGGTTTTCCCTACTTTCTTCAATTTAAGTCTGAATTTGTCAATAAGGAGTTCATGGTGTGAGCCACAGTCAGCTCCTGGTCTTGTTTTTGCTGCCTAATATAGAGCTTCTCCATCTTTGGCTGCATAGAATATGATCAGTCTGATTTTGGTATTGACCATCTGGTGATGTCCATGTGTAGAGTCTTCTCTTGTATTGTTGGAAGAGGGTGTTTGCTATGACTAGTGAGTTCTTTTAGCAAAAATCTATTAGCCTTTGCCCTGCTTCATTCTGTACTCCAGAGACAAATCTACCTGTTACTCCAGGTCTTTCTTGACTTCCTACTTTTGTATTCCAGTCCCTTATAATGAAAAGGACATCTTTTTTGGGTGTTAGTTCTCGAAGGGCTTGTAGGTTTTCATAGAACCATTCAGCTTCAGCTTCTTCAGCATTACTGGTTGGGGCATAGACTTGGATTACTGTGATACTGAATGGTTTGCCTTGGAAATGAACAGAGATCATTCTGTCGTTTTTGAGATTGCATCCAAGTACTGCATTTCAGACTCTCTTGTTGACCATGATGGCTACTCCATTTCTTCTGAGGGATTCTTGCCCACAGTAGTAGATATAATGGTCATCTGAGTTAAATTCACCCATTCCAGTCCATTTTAGTTTGGTGAGTCCTAAAATGTCAACGTTCTTGCCATCTCCTGTTTGACAACTTCCAATTTTCCTTGATTTTTATTTTTATTTGCATTTATTTTTTGCAGCCTCCCCTACCCCTGACCGTAAGTTTTTGTTTCTTCAGTTTCTTTTAGGATATCTTTTTCTTGTGTGCAACCTCCTCTTTTGGTTTAGGAACAATGTTCATTTTCAGTTCAGTTCAGTCACTCAGTCGTGTCTGAATCTTTGCGACCCCATGGACCACAGCACACCAGGCCTCCCTGTCCATCACCAACTCCTGGAGTCTACTCAGACTCATCTCCATTGAGTCAGTGATGCTGTCCAACCATCTCATCCTCTGTTGTCCCCTTCTTCTCCTGCCTTCAATCTCTGCTTTTTAATATGCTGTCTAGGTTGGTCATAACTTTTCTCCCAAAGAGTAAGCGTCTTTTAATTTCATGGCTGCAGTCACCATCTGCAGTGATTTTGGAGCCCCCCAAAATAAAGTCTGACACTGTTTCCACTGTTTCCCCATCTATTTCCCATGAAGTGATGGGACCAGATACCATGATTTTCGTTTTCTGAATGTTGAGCTTTAAGCCAACTTTTTCACTCTCCTCTTTCACTTTCAAGAGGCATTTTAGTTCCTCTTCACTTTCTGTCATAAGGGTGGTGTCATCTGCATATCTGAGGTTATTGATATTTCCTCCAGGAATCTTGATTCCAGCTTGTGCTTCTTCCAGCCCAGTGTTTCTCATGATGTCACTCTGTTTATTTAACTTATATGCAGAGTACAATACACAGCTTTGATGTACTCCTCTTCGTATTTGGAACCAGTCTGTTCCATGTCTAGCAAAGAGTTCCAAAGAATAGCAAGGAGAGATAAGAAAGCCTTCCTCAGTGATCAATGCAAAGAAATAGAGGAAAACAACAGAATGGGAAAGACTAGAGATCTCTTCAAGAAAATCAGAAATACCAAGGGAACATTTCCACTCATTTAATTTGTATATTTGTTAGACTGTTTACATTTAAAGTAAGAATTGATATGTAGAACTTGAAATCAGTCATTTTGTTATTTGTAGTCTGTTTCCTTTGTTTCTCCTTTATTTGTCGTTTCTTGGTTTCTTATGGGCTATTTGAACATTTTTAGGATACCATCTTGTTTTATTTATACTGTTTTAGAGGATACTGTCTTGTATAGTTTTCTTAATGATGACTTTTTACATATCACAATATACATACTTAACACAGTCTATTGATAATAGTGTCTTCTCATTTTAAGCCAATTATTGATGCCCTACTTCCATTTGTGTCCCTTTGCCTTGCTGCTGCTGCTGCTAAGTCACTTCAGTCGTGTCCGACTCTGTGCAGCCCCATAGATGGCAGCCCACCAGGCTCCACCATCCCTGGGATTCTCCAGGCAAGAACACTGGAGTGGGTTGCCATTTCCTTCTCCAATGCATGAAAGTGAAAAGTCAAAGTGAAGTTGCTCAGTCGTGTCTGACTCTTAGCGACCCCATGGACTGCAGCCAAATATAACTGTCTCCAGTATGTCCTCTACTTACACTGAGTACCACATAGATGTTACAATTTTTGCTTCAGCCATTAGATGCAATATAAGAAGCTCATGCAGAGAAGGTTAATCTGTTATGTTTATCCTTTCACTCTTTCCTTGTTCTTTCCGTTTTGATGTTCCATTTCTTCTGCTGTTAACATTTTCTTTCCATCTTAAGGAGCTTCCTTTAGCCGTTCCTTAAGGGCCAGTCTGCTGGCAATGAAGTCTTTTAGTTTTCCTTTGATAACATCTTTATTTTTCCTTGATTTATGAAGGCAAGTTCTGTTGGCCACAGAATTTGAGGTTGACAGTTGTTTTCTTTTAGCTCTTGAAAAAATATTGTATCACTTCCTCTGGCACCATGGTTTTTAGAAAGAAACCTGTTGTTTCCTTTTAGGTGATGTGTCATTTTTCTGGTGTTTTTGAGATTCTTTGTCTTTAGTTTTTACCAGTTTTGTTATGATGGTGTTGGTGTCTGATTCTTTGGGTTTATTTTTTTTGAAGTTTGTACATCTTCTTGAATGTTTAGATTTATGTTGTTTGTTAAATTTGGGAATTTTGGGTCATTATCTCTTTGAATATTTTTTAAGTCTACATTCTGTCTCTTCTCTTTCTGAACTTTGATTTTATGAATCTCAGATCTTTTGAGGAACCCACAGGTTCTTAAAGCTTTCTTCATTTGTTTTTTCTGTTTTCTTCTTCTTGTTGAGTAAATGCTCTTGATTTGTTCTCAAATTCAATAATGTTATGTTTGGTTGTCTATATTATTGTGCCCGTCCACTTCTATTGTGGGCTTCCCTTGTGGCTCAGCTGATAAAGAATCTGCCTGCAATGCGAGAGACCGGGGTTCGATCCCTGTGTTGGGAAGATCCCCTGAAGGAGGGAAAGGCTACCCACTATAGTATTCTGGCCTGGAGAATTGTCCATGGAGTCGCAAAGAATTGACACAACTGAGCTACTTTCACTTTCCACTTTTTTGCTGGGGTTTTCTATTTTTTCATCTGTTTTAAGAGAATTGGTAATTACTTTATGAAGCAGTTTTATGTTGACTACTTTAAAATGTTCTGTCAGATAATTTCAACAGCTGAATCACCTCTGTGTTATTGTCTGTTGGTAGTCTTTTCTCAAATAAATTGTGATTTTCCTGGTCTTTGGTATGACCAGTGGTTTTCACCTGTGCCCTGGATATTTTTTAATACTATGTTAGGAAACTCATGACCTTTTAAAAACCTCAGTAGCAGGCAACTGCCCAGTTTAGGTTTAGCATGTGCGTTTTGTTGGCTCTTCAGGCTCAGCTGGCACCCTCACTGTGGGAATCCAGGCCCAGTGCTGTTGATCACTGTGAGGTGTGGAAAATCACACTTTTCTCACCCCCTCTCCCCGTCTCCCTCCAGGTCTATTCCTCATGGCTTCAGGGCTGTCTAGCACTTAGTGTGGCATGTATGGAAGATAAAAATGGGAGAATTGTTTCAGATCACATATTTAGGTATGATGTTGAAAGATGTTAACTGCTGTCTCTTCTGTTCATGATGAGAGTAGTCTTCAGTTTTGATCCACATTCTGGTACTGTGCTAGGACCTTACAGATTTAGCTATTAAACAGTCTTTATTTGATTGTTGGCTTATATAAATATAGTCCTATCGTTTGGAGTTTGAGTAAGCTCTGGGACTTGGTGATGGCCAGGGAAGCCTGGCATGATGCAGTCCATGGGGTTGCAAAGAGTCAGATACAACAGCGACTAAACTGACTGATCCTTTGTCAAATCATTGGCCATGCAATTTTATCTTTGAAAAAAGTCAATGTTAAGTAAATATATGTTACATATGAATATATTATTCTCTTTGAGAGAAATACTAAAATTCTGGTTAAGACCAGAATTTCCTTTGACCACTACCTTTAATTCCAGTCCCTTCTGTGTAAGTAAGCACACTTAGAAGTTGGGTGTGTATCCTTATAGACATTTCTAGACATTTATATATAAAAATTAAACCAGTAGAAATTTTCTTGCATTGTATTACTTTGCATATGTGTTTTAAATTTTTCCTAATAAAATATATCCTACTATATTATCTAATTATTAATAAAATATATTTTATCATTATATATTTTCTACTTTTCCCTCACCCAGCAGAATGTCTTACATGCCTTTCCACTTTAGCATGCATGTATCTTTTTTCTTTTAAACATTGACATAATGAATATGTTTGCTGCTTTAAGCAGATAGGGCTGATCCCAAGAAATAGAATTGCTAGGTCACAGGGACATGAATGTTTTAAATTTTAAAAGATGATGCCCATTTGTCCATCCAGATAGCTGTACCAGTTTGTATTCCCACCAGTTGTATGTGCAAGTATCTATTTCTTATCACCTTCACCAACCCTGGATATTATTAAACTTAAAATTTTTTGTCAACCTAGATAAAGACATGCTATCTCATTTTTAAGTTTTTCCTGGTTACTGGTGAGATACAGTATCTTTTCCTATGCTTTTGTTCTTCAGTTATTTTGGGGGAATAGTATATGTTTTACTTACACTGTTAAATTTGGCTGTATTAAGATATGGGAAGCGTCGAATGTTGACATCACTTTTATTTTGATAATTTTCATGCTTTCTGAGTTTTTAACTATTTGCTAATAAGGATCCCAGCAGCTGAGGAGTTCTTTGTTTACTCTCCATTATATTTCTATAATGAACTTCTGTTTTAGAGAGTGTTGCCATAGTTCTGGCACGGCACTCCTAGGAGGCAAGGTTATTTTCCAGGATTCAGTGTGTTGAACCAGCTGGATGGTTTGTTATCTTATGATGACCTTCATTACTTTCTTGGCAAGATACGGACTGTGCAAAATAACATTCATTTAACTTTGTGAACAATATGGCTGCTAAAAGAGGCATCCTTTAGCTAGACTTTTGGAACACTAAAATGGTTAGTAAAATGACACTTTTTTAAAGATCTTGGATACTTGGTTGAAAATTTCTGTGGCTGGGTGATGATGGAGTGTTTCTGCTTAAATGGGATACATTTCTTAGCCACTAATTCGCTGGGTAAATCTGCAAACTTGAATCAAACTGACCTGTAATTGCAATTGTGTTTAAAAGGGAGAAGAAAAAAGAGGTAGTTAAATCTTAACTTAGTGCATTTTCTTTCACCTGATAGTTTGGTAGAATTTAGTTCCATTAGTATTGACAGTCATATCTGAGCAATTAATGTTTAACCAGTGCCTTCCTTTTTTCTATATGTATAGCGTCATTCTAATCTCTGGCTTTGTATCAACATTATAAAAGAAAGATTAAAATTAGGAAATGAAAGCCCTATTAGAAAATTCAGTAGTTTTTATTATGCATGCATTTTTTTTTTCTGTTTTAAAAATATTTGAGTAATTTTGTTCATCAGTGTGTTGAAACTTCACGTAGCTTTCATTTTCCCTCTGGGAACAAGACTGAGTCAGTACAGTTTACATGTATAATTAAGACATAAGCCTCTTACTTAAGGATTTAAATAGGTACTTTTTAAAATAAATACTGTGTAAGTATAAATGCCATTAATGAATTTCTTTGTGTTCTTTTCAGATGTTAGTTTTGTGTTTTCTGCATAACTCTTCATCAACTTCCTTCAGCTTTTAAATCTTCACTATATTTCAGTACTAGATTTTTAAGACCATGTGGATTTCCCAGGTGGTGCTAGTGGTAAAGAACCCCCTGCAGTGCAGGAGACATAAGAGACAACGGTTCAGTCCTTGGGTCGGGAAGGTCCCCTGGAGGAGGGCATGGCAACCCACTCCAGTATTCTTGCCTGGAAAATCCCATGGACAGAGAAGTCTGGTGGGCTACATAGCGTCACAAAGATTTGGGAGGACTGAAGTGACTTAGCACGTACACACATGAGCTATTATAACTGAAGAGAAAACAGAAGCTGATTTGACATTTTAAATTAGTAAATAATACTAATTTTAGAAATACAGGAAATTACATTTAAAAAAAATATTTTTTTTTCCAGTTCATCCAGAGCAGCTTCCTCCGAGGCCATGGATTACATTAAAAGAACGAGACCAAATTCTGCCATCAGGTAAAATAGTTTTTCTTATTCTTTCTTGACTTTTTTCAGATACACTTGAAATGCCATTTGGGCTTTGTGATGAAATTAACCTTCAAATTAGGCCTTCGTTTTACCTCCCCTGAGTTTAGATGAGTTTAGAAATACTGATGGGTAGAGTTAAAGTCCACCCTGAGGCTTATGTACAAGAATCTCATATCTTTCACAATGATGGGCTCTTGGTTTGAAAATAACTTCTTATAATAGAGCTTTCCAAATGGCATCTTCACATAAGGTTTGGTGATTTAAGAAAAATGAGGAGTAATGAATTTTCTTCTGAAAAATTTCAAACTACTTAGATTTATCTTTCTTTAGTGGGTAGACTGATAACTCTTGTAGAGGGATAATTTATACTGAATCAAATTTACTATATTGGAAACAGAATATGATACCAGGCCAGGGGTATAGAAATGGTATAGGGTGAAGATTTGAGCAGTTTAATTACAGGATTCAGCATTTCTTGAACTGCAGTAAATGTAGAAAATATAAACCTTTATCTTTTTGTGCAGACCAATGATAATTTGACATTTATAGTCTTCTTACTGTTTATTAGACATTTTATAGTTCAGAATTCTGCTTAAAATAAGTTATTATTAATATTCCTCTTACAAGTCATAGTTTTTATGATACCTAATTTTATTTTGAAGATGAAAACTTTACTGTTTTAATATGAAGCAACCAAATGCTGATACTTAATTTTGGGGACGTTCAATTGTTAAAAGGGTGATTTATAGCCCCAAAACTATAATGGTAATTAAACTATGTAAGAATTAATCCTAGATGGTGAAAGAGGTACCAGTGTACATAATGACCACCAGTCAGATCCCCAGGAGACCTCTGAACTAAGTTTCTCATAATATCTTCCTATCATCTGACGCTGAATCAACTTCAGTTGAGCGTTACTTCATTTCTTGTATTCCTTACCATTGATTCTCACCCATACCTGCCCATTGTAATTACCTGGGACGCTTTTTTAAAATATTAATGCCCAGATCGTAACATACTAAATTAGTCTGGAGTGATAAACATTTTTTTTTTAAGTTCTATATCATGATTCTAGTGGATAGATAGGATAGAAAATTAGTGATA
This sequence comes from Capricornis sumatraensis, assembly GCF_032405125.1. Classification (NCBI taxonomy): domain Eukaryota; kingdom Metazoa; phylum Chordata; class Mammalia; order Artiodactyla; family Bovidae; genus Capricornis; species Capricornis sumatraensis. The sequence goes on along the minus strand of NC_091075.1, from coordinate 94,893,285 downwards.
AAAATCAGGGATTTTCAAACTGGTGTGCTTCTGCATAGAATCACCTTAGGATTTTGTTAAATTGCAGATTCCAATTCAGTAAGTCTTTGTGAAGCCAGAAATTTCTGCATTTCTGAGTTCCAAGGTGATAACTGATGCTGCTGCTTCCTAGAGCACACTTTTGAGCAGCAGTGGATACAAGCTGTGTTTTCCTGTTAGTTTACTTGTAGTCCTTTTACTGGCTTCCTTGGTGCCTCAGTGGTAAAGAACCCACCTGCCAATGCAGGAGATGCGGGTTTGATCCGTGGGTCAGGAAAATCTTCTGGAGTAGAAAATGGCAGCCCACTGCAGTATTCTTGCCTGGGAAATCCCACGGACAGAGGAGGCTGGTGGGCTGCAGTCCATGGGGTCGCAGAGAGTCAGACATGACTTAGCAACTGAGCATGCACACAGTCCCTTTACGGTTTAAGGGAATTTTAAAATGAGAATTAAAAATTTAAAAATGAGCATTTGATTTGGTTAAAAAGGTTTTTCTTATAACTAAACTTTGTTAGTCTGTGTTCTTCTGGCTCAGAGCAGTGAGAGAAGTAAGAGACTCAAAAAAGTACTAAGTATGAAAATTTTGTTAATGAAAGGTAATGAAAGCCTTTTAAAGAGAAAAAAATTAAAATTTACTTTTGTAATTTACTTTTATTCCATTTATAGAGAAAAGTTTTGCTCAGCAAATTATGTGTCAAAAAGTTAGTATTGATTTAAAATTAGATTATTTTTGGCCACACCGCATGACTGGCAGGATCTTAGTTACCTGACCAGGGATTGAGCCTGTGCTCCCAGCAGTGGAAGTGCAGAGTCCTAACCACTGAGCAACCAGTGAATTTCCTAAAACTTGAATTTTTATTTGTTGGAATACCCTTAAAAACAATCCCAAATATGAGCTATAAGTCTGATTCTGGTAAAAGAACTTTGGTATGGTGGATGGACTCTGGTGAAGTTTTTTATATAGTTTAATAGAATCTTGCCCAAGGCTTTTCACAGTGGTGATATTTGAGTTATGTTTGTGTGGCATGTATGATTGTATAGGTGTACATGTGATATTGCTTTAGAAAAGGTTGCCTAATTTTCTCCCTTTTGTCTTGTTTTTTTCTCCCACTTCTTAGCATCATTCACGGTTATGTGTTACAATGTGTTATGTGATAAATATGCCACCCGGCAGCTATATGGCTATTGCCCATCCTGGGCATTAAACTGGGAATACAGGAAAAAGGGAATTATGGAAGAAATTGTTAACTGTGACGCAGATATCATTAGTCTTCAGGTAACACTATAGAGATTGAATTGTCTGTAACTTAAAGGTGAATCTAAAAATTACAAAAGATCTTACTTTTGGGAGAGATTTTGTGTTTGAAGAAAAATCCAAAGGAATTATTTTCTCTCTTCTTAAGAAAAAAGGATATTTCCACAGTGAAACAGTTTTGTATAAGCCGTAAACTTATACTCATTTACTGATTGCTTAAGTGAAAATAATTTCACCACGTTATTCATGTTAATTCGTGTTACGAACAAATCATTGGTATTGCTGAAAGAAAACTACTGAAGATTGAATCTTTAAGAAATATAAATTTAATTTATAGTGGGATCTGTAAAAAAAAATTACTTGTCTACCATTGTTCCTCAGTGATATACATATAAAAATATTGTACTATAAATCATGCATTTTTGCCTTATTTTTAAAAGCAACCTCAGAAATTTAGATACTTTATTGAATTTAACTGACAAAGCACCTTTTGATTGAAATAGTGTTTTACTACTTTTCAGTGCTCAGCTAATGAATGGCCAAGAAGGTTTACACATAGTTTTTAGTACATTTTTTGTTAGCAGTTTTCAAGGCATATTAAATGCTTTAAGGTACTTTAAAATTTTAAGTGTTATAATTTCACACCTCCTTTTCTGCATAGCTTAAGAATAAAGTCATTACTTTTATAATAAGTTTTTTTGTGTTAGAGTAGCTTTATTATTATATTTGTGTTATTATCCATGATTCATTTGACTCTGGAAAATAAGGAAGTAGTAGAAATCTTCAAAGGCTAAATTTTCTTTTAAACACTAAGAACTGACACAAAATGAGGGGAGGAGGAGGCCAATATGGGCTTACCAGGTGGCGCTAGTGGTAAACAACCCAAATGCCAGTGCAGGAGACAGGAGACACGGGTTCGATCTGTGGGTCAGGAAGGTCCCCTGGAGGAGGGAATGGCAACCTGCTCCAGTATTCTTGCTTGGAGAATGCTATGGACAGAGGAGCCTAGCGGGCTACAGTCCATAGGATTGCAAAGAATCTGACACAACTGAAGCTGCTTAGCACACATGGAGACAAATAAGCATAGGCTTATGTTATTTAATTTCCTTCTTTTTGATTCAGTATTTATAGTAATAACAGCCTCACACTCTTCCTTAGTAAAGTATAGTATGAAGCATAGAAGCATCATAATTTTAAAATGTAAAAATGTAATAATGTAATAAATGTAATACTATGTTATAAGGTGTTCATTCGAGAGAAGTTCGAAATATGAAAAGAATATAAATAATAATAGAGTAAAACATCTAATCCTGTACCCCAAAGAAGGTTGCTTCAACTCCAGGGTTAAAACTTTTGGAGTATTTCTTATATTCTTTTTAAAACATTCACTTGCCTATTTATTTATAGGTATGTTTTCAAAATAGAGATCACACTATTAATGTATTTTATTTCTTGCTTATTGCATTTAATATACATTTTATGCATTACTGAAATTTCTCAAAGCCAATTATATGAATATATACTAATTGATTTAGCATTTTCCCTGCTGTTGGACATTAAGGCTGTTTTCATTGTTACAGTATCACGTTTTTATCAACATTGGCACACATAAATCATTATCTTCATGCTTGATTATTTCATTTGGAAAGATTTCTTAAAAGTATGTTGTGGGTCAAGTAATAAATTAGTCAAACTTAATAACTGCCAAATTAACACAGACCATTGGATTATTGGTATTCAGGTAACTAAAAATTCCTTGAAGTAGGATTTTTTGTTGATCTTAAACTTCTCAGTTTTGACTATCATTCCTTTCCACCACAGTTGAGAAATACAAAATACTTTTAAAAAATTACCTCCTAATGTAAAATTTTCAATTCCCTACTGCTTAATCTGTAATATGACCAACTTTCATATTTTGTATTTCAATTTTGTTCAATTACCAGTTGAGGAAGTGAAGTACAGTAGTTGTTGTTCAGTCACTAAGTCGTGTCCCACTCTTTGTGACTGCACAGACTGCAGCATGTCAGGCTTCCCTGGTGAACTCGAAATTGGAAGTCAAGAGATTTGGGACCAACTAACTACCTGTGTAAACCTGAGAAAATCATATTATTTTTTTATTCTTTTAGGCTTTACAAAGCTGCCATTGTTAAATGGTAGCTGCTATCAATAAGGCAAGGTAGTTAGATAATGTTTGTTAAGTGAAGTGTTTAACTTAGTCGCACTTCACTCACAGTGTTGCACAGTTTTACATCTTAGTTTTCCTCTATCATGTCGGTGATAATGTATCTTCCATCTCAGGAAGTGGAAACAGAGCAATACTTCACTCTCTTTCTGCCAGCATTGAAGGAGCGTGGATATGATGGATTTTTTTCTCCAAAGTCACGTGCCAAAATCATGTCTGAGCAGGAGAGAAAGCATGTGGATGGTTGTGCAATATTCTTCAAAACAGAAAAGTGAGTTACGGAAACAAAGCGTACCACACATTTGAAATTGTCTTTGGTTTGACCCTAAAATAGACAAAAAGCTAAAAAACAGTTAAAACTATTGGTAAGATTTTATTTCTTAGGGTGTGTATTGGAAATTAGAATGTTTATCATATTCTTTATGCTTTTTTACCAACTTGCACTAAAAATATTAAAAGGAGTATATACTTAAATATGATATTATCATAATTTTATATATATTTCCATGAAGTAAAATATTAGTTTTGGTGTAAAAAAAGAAAGTAGTACTCTTTAAGATTGGAACTAAGTGATCTGAAGTTTCTTTTAGTGATTTTTTTTCTTTTGTTGTTATCGTGTCTGACTCTTTGTGAGCCTATGGACTACAGCATGCCAGGCTTCCCTGTCCTTCACTATCTTCTGGAGTTTGCTCAAACTCATGTCCATTGAGTCAGAGATGCCTTCCAACCATGTCATCTGTCACCTCACCCACTTCTCCTCCTGCCCTCAGTCTTTCCCAGCATCAGGGTCTTTTCCAGTGAGTCACCTCTTAGCATCAGGTGGCCAAGTATTGGAGCTTCAGCTTCAGCATCAGTCCTTCCAATGAATATTCAGGGTTGATTTCCTTTAGGATTGACTGGTTTGATCTCCTTGCAGTCCAAGGGACTCTCAAAAGAGTCTTCTCCAGCACCACAATTCGAAAGCATCAATTCTGTAGCACTCAGCCTTCTTTATGGTTCAGCTGTCACATCCATACATGACTACTGGAAAAACCATAGCTTTGATTAGACAGACCTTTGTCAGAAAAGTGATGTCTCTCTCTGCTTTTTAATGCACTGTCTAGGTTTATTATAGCTTTTTTCAAGGAGCCAAGCGTGTTTTAATTTCATGGCTGCAGTCACCATCCTCAGTGATTTTGGAGCCCAGTAAAATAAAATCTGTCACTTCTTCCACTTTTTCCCCTTCTCTTTGCCATGAAGTGATGGGACCAGATGCCATGATCTTAGTTTTTTGAATGTTGAGTTTTAAGCCAGCTTTTAGTTGGCCCTTTTCAGAATCATTCTTTTTTTTTTTTTTATCAACTTTTCACCTTTTCCAGTTAATATTGTGTATGTTTATTTCCTGTTTTATGAAAAGTTGCTCAGTTATGTCCCACTCTATGGACCTCATGGATTGCAGCCTGCCAGGCTCCTCTGTCCATGGAATTCTCCAGGCAAGAATACTGTAGTGGGTAGCTGTTCCCTTCTCCAGGGGATCTTCCCAACCCAGGAATTGAACCTGGGTCTCCTGCATTGCAGGTGGATTCTTTACTGTCTGAGTCAACAGGAAAGCTTAGTCACTTTCTTATTCACTAAATGTTTACTGAGCATTTGCTTTATGATGAGTGCTGTGCTAGTCACTATAGACCCAATAATACATGGTTTCTGATCCCACTCAGAGCTCCAGTAGGAAAAGGAAGGAGTAAATATCACAGTATAGTATGGTATATATGTGTTAGAGATATGCCTCGATAGATAAGGGAAGGTGAAGAGAAGCACAGAGCTTACAGAGGTAGGGAGTTAAAGGATTGATTGAGACAAAACAATGGAAAGTGGTCATGACCTGAAATGGAAAACAGAAAACATGACCTTTTTGTTTTTTCAGGGCTATAATATAGTTGATGAAAGTATGGTCAAAGATAAACCTATTATGACTGCTTATTAAAATATGTGGACAATCTTGTAGAGGCCTTTGTGCTTTAATATTCTTGAGTTTAAAATGGAAAAAAGTATACAGAGGTAGTTACAAGAATTAGATGAGGTAATGGATGGAGAGGTACTTAGTGTCCCAGAAATATTTTTATTATTGTCATATTTCTCTTTCTGTAATCCTTTGCAATTTTAGTATTTCTCTCTTACTAGGTTTATGATGCTCTGTGCATTGAATTTAGGAATTGCATTTCTGACTTGAGGGTTCAAAACTGTAACAAGCTTAGAAGGCTATGTCTGTTTCTGTTTCTTTTTTTTTTTTTTGGTTTGGAATTATGAAGAGTTATTATATTACTCTGTTTCATTCTTTTATTTATCATTTTATTGAAATATAGTTGATTTACAATGTGTTAATTTTTGCTATACAGTAAAGTGATTCCATTATACATATGTACATTCCTTTTTAATATTCTTTTTCATTGTGGTTTATCACAAGATACTGAATATAGTTCCCTGTACTGTACAGTAGGACCTTGTTGTTTATCCATTAGTTTGCATCTGCTAACCCCAAACTCCCAGTCCATCCACCCTCTACCTCCCCTCCCTTTTCCACTTGACAACCACAGATCTCTTCCCTGTGTCTATAGGTCTGTTTCTGTTTCATAGATAGGTTTGTTTTTGTCACATTTTAGATTCCACATATAAGTGATATCGTATGGTATTTTCCATTCTCTTTTTGACTGACTTGACTTAGTGTGATGATGTCTGAGTCCATCGATGTTGCTGCACATGGTCGTATTTCATAGAATGCTATCTTTTGACTAGCTGACTGAGTGACTAGATGGTTAGAGGCAGATTCTTTTGGTTATCTTCTTGAGGAAAAGAGAGAAGTATATTTTTGCCTCATAAAGGCTGCCAGTTTTACAGTAGACAATTTGAAAGCACCTCCAGCCTTCAGAAGACTGGAATGTATGGAGTGAGATAGAGGTGGTATTATATAGTTAATAACTTGGGTTTGATACATTAGATAAGAAATCATCTACTAATAGAATAGGCACATAAACACTTGTGACTGTTTTACTGTTATAACAAAGCATTTCAATGTCTCTATTAATATAGGCCTATTTATTACCAGCATGACTTCTTGTTTTGAGTAATAAGTGAATATGAAAGCTGTTTGAGTCACTTCTCATTTATTTGTCCCTACTTTCATATCTTTTCTGTGAATTTTTAATAGAGATTTTTCATTTGTTTAATAATTAGTACACAGCCCTGTAGTATTTGAGGTCAGAATATGCTGTATACTCTTCTAGTGGGTTGATGTGATATCTTTTTTTTTTAAACAGATTTTAGCCTAACAATAGCCATTACTTTGTAGTATTTGCATGTCACCCTTTTTCTTTTATTCACACTGATTATCTTAATTTTTAAAGCAATCCTCAGAGTTAGGAATACAACTGTTTCCTCGTTCTTACAGATGAGGAAACCAAGACATGGAAAGTACCTGGCTTCACAGCAAGTGCTTTTAACCACTGTACTAAACTGACTCTTTAGACTTCTTTTATATATATACAATTTGTATATTTATGAAATATAGTTGATTTTCAGTGTTGTGTTAGTTTTAGGTATGTAGCAGAGTGATTCTGTCTTACATATATATATCCTTTTTCAAATTCTTTTCTCATATAGGTTATTAGAAAATACTGAGTATAGTTCCCTGTGCTGTACACTAGGTCCTTGTTGTTTAGGCTTATTTCAGCTTCTGATATCACTTGTACCTCTTAAAAGGTTATCTCATTTGGAGAAATTACCTTGAATTTCATATTTGTTGCCTGTATTCACACACAAATTTCCTTGAAACATCATAATTTAAAAAAATTACTGATAACACTGATGAGATGTAATGAGATGTAACATCAGCTCGTTTTTCCATTTGCCATTGTTTCTTTCTGAAGGATGATATTATCATTTTTCATTCCTTTCACAGTTTTGAGAGGGAAATCTAAAATGCCTTGGTAGTTTATTAGAGGTAAATAAGATTTGAACTAACAGTTATAACTGTTATTTAGGAAACTTTAGACAACTATTTGAAAACAGACTTGAATTATTTAAAATGCTGTGAATTCTTTTCACTTTGAAATATTTTGTAAAACACACATATGCATAGAGGCATGTATTTTGTCTCTCTGTGTTGGGAAAACTTATAATAGGTAAATTTTTTTAAGTCAAAAAGTTTCTCTTTGCCATATTTTGTCCTGTAGACTAAACAGTTAGTAGAAATGGAGTCTTGGAGTCCAGTGCACGACTTGAAGAAATCAAAAATGTCAAAAAATGGAGCTGAAAGCAGGCCTAAATACTAGACATACTTGCTGTTCCTGAGTTTAGCAGTTCTGATATAATCATACTTTGCTTCAAATCAGTGAGAAAGGGAAAGATGAAAACAGCAGTTTTAGAACAACGTGACCATTGCACTGTGACGAGGCAGTCTCTTCCAGTAGGGTTGGTGACTAGGTTGTCGTGGTGCTTAGTCCTTGTTACATTGCCTCTGCTCTCTGCCTCAGAGATACCAGGTAAGACCAGGTCCTTGTTTTGCCTTGCATTTTATAACAGGTTGTTCTGTGGCTAAGAAAAGGGCATTCATTTATAGATTATATAGTATCGTCCCCAAATGACCTATTCTGATAATCCTGTCTTACTAGTTTCTCAGTTACTAATTTTGTCTGTCATAGGTGGTGGTTGCATTTAGAACTTTAAAATCGGAGGTTGTGATTTCTAGTTTCCAGTGTTAGCTTTCCCATTTATTTAATCTGGAACATTGCTTTATGCCAGTTTCATTACCTGTCCAGTATGGATGTTAATAATAACTGTTCTGCCTGACTTCAGAGGTTTTTTATGGGGCTAAAATGACCAAAAATGTGAAAATACTTTCAGTGGTTAAAAGAGTTGTACAAATATATCTAGAATGGTGAATATCCACTTTTCTTCCCTATTTATCTCACTCTCTAAGCTTACCTTTTCTAGCAGATTGTTTTTTGGAACTCCCATGATTATTTTGAAGGGACCCAAGAACACATTTTATAGCATCTTATACTGAAAATACAATAAAAATTTCTATTTGGTTTAGGTTTAAGAGTGAGTTTAATGTGATTAGAAAGGGTCATGGTTCATAGAAAGGAGAAGCAGAGTAGAGGTTATTTGGTTGAGGTGAGAGGGGAGAAAGTAAGAAGTATTATTCTTGCAGTATGGAATAGAATATAGGTAAACTGTTTCTTACTATATTATAGATGTATTATAAATATAGTATAAAATAAACACAGAAACAAGATGAGTTGTAGGAGATTATCTAGCTCTACTGGTGCTGGAAATCTTATTTTCTAAAAGCAGAGTCCCTGAAAAGTTCTTATAGCCCAAGAAGCATATCTATGCCCTTACTTAATTCTCACTGGAAAAAAAGGAATTTTGCCTCAGTTCTCAGCTATCTCTTTGATTCTTCAGCTGTTGGTGAAACTGAAATAATAAGATTGAGAGTATCATTCTGACCGTTTCTGTATCTCTAAGCACTAAAAAGGGGAGTGTTTGGTTATAATGACATGTGCTCTATTTAGGAAAACTGATTTTATTTTTCTGAACTTTTTGAAACCAAAGACATTAGAAAGTAGATACCTCAAGAGGATTGGGATGTTTATGTCAGGAATAGGGCAACACAGTAATAAAGCATACCAATGAGGAAGAAAACTGAAGGGGTAATTTGAGGCAGTTAATGAACCAGGTAATTGTTCAGGATTCATTTTAAAAGAAGTATTTTTTTTTTCCCAATAAAAAACTCAATAACCAAGCATGTATTAAAGAAAAAAAAAAAGAGCTTATGAACCTATTTTCTTTGCCATGAAAATTAAGAAAAAAGGGAAAATTGGATGAACGTGCTAAGGCAACAAGGAGAATATTTTAAATAACATCTGCACTATACCCATGTGCATTGTGCAATCGGTAATTAATGATCAAGCAAAAAAACTAGAGTCTTGCAAGTTCTGTTTTGCTTTTATGGTCTTTATTGAGGAGAATTCTTTTCAAACTGAAAAGACTAAGACGAAGTAAGGAGGAGATTGGGAAACCAAGAAGAGGAGCTTGGGAAGCCAAGCAAATCACTAAACTGCCTTAACTAGTTAGGTTTCCAAATCAATATAATTATATCCCGTGGTATTAAAATATCTTGCCAAAGTGTGATTAGAGAAGTAGATGGCATGAGTCATCTATAGTGAGCATTGGAGTATAGGAGCAGTTCTAGTATATTGGAGACGAATAAACCACCTCATTTGCAAGCCTCAGTTTTCCTCATCTTTTTAGTGGTAATGAACATTGGTTTGACCAAAAAGTTTGGCTTTTTCCACAAGATATTACTCAAATGAACTTTTTGGCCAACCCAGTAGTATTGTCTGTCACAATTGAGTTCTCCAGAAACAAGACTCCCACGTTAGTTTGGTGTTCAGGAGTTTATTAGGGATCAAAAGCTGTGACGAGGAATGGGGGAAAGAAGAAATGAACAGAGAAAGTAGAACTGTGTTGCACATTAGACAGCCTCAGTTGACCCCACCTGTAGCTTTGGAGCTGAAATGGTCTGTGAGAGTTAATCCAGGAGGAACCAAAATCCCCAGACCTTTATCTTTTGTTTCTCATCTGTAATGTGCCACTCCCAGAAGTACTTGGACTTTGGTGAGGCAGCCCTCCGCAACTGGAGCAATTCCTGAAGGACTGATGAGGCATCCAGGCAGCATCTCTTCGTGTCCACACTTTGCAAAGTTTTAACAAAGTTTTAGGACTACTATGAAGTAATTTCACAGGTCTTGATACAGAGTAGATCCTCAATAATAGATGGCTTATTGTTTTAAATTTGTTCTGCACTGTTCAGAATTTTGATTATATAAGACATATGCATTCATATTCATTATATGAAGACATATGCATACATATAAGATTTATAAAAACACAAAAAGCTGGCAAGGATATTTTAATCCTTTGGAAAACTAGAATGTTGTTTAAAAGTGCCCTTAATATCTGAAAGGGTGAACTAATGAGCAGAACTCAACAGAAATAAAGTCTGCAATTCTTCAATTATTAAAAGAAAGAGGAAGAGAGAAAATTATTTGAGATCACAGAAAAATGTTTATATGTAAAACAACTTATTACTTCACTAATGAATCTGTTACTATAACTAATCTCATTAATTATAATAGCTCATATCAGAAGTACCTTAAATGCCTAACAGAATAGTTCAATCATGGTGAATTTATTTAGTGGACTATAATGCAACCATAAAAATTGGTTGTTGAAGCAAATATATATATATATATTTTTTTAATTGTAGGCTAATTGCTTTATAGAATTTTGTGATTTTTCTGTCATACATCAACAGGAGTCAGCCATAGATATACCCAGGTCCCCTCCCTCCTGGACCTCCCTTCCATCTCCCTCCCATCCCACCCTTCAGCCTGTCACAGAGCCCCTGTTTGAGTTCCCTGAGTCACACAGCAAATTCCCATTGGCTATCTGTTTTATATATGGTATTGTAAATTTCCATGTTATTCTCTCCATATATCTCATCTTCTCCCTCCTCCTCTGCCCCCATGTCCATAGGTCTGTTTTCTATGTCTGTTTCTCCATTGCTGCCCTAAAATAAATTCATCAGTGCCACCTTTTTAGATTGCATATATATGTGTCAGTATGCAGTATTTATATTTCTCTTTCCAACTTACTTCACTCAGTATAATAGGCTCTGGGTTCATCCACCTCATTAGAACTGACTCAAATATGTTCCTTTTTATGGTTGAGTAGTATTCCGTTGTATTTATGGACCACAGCTTCTTTATCCATTCATCTGTTGATGGACATCTAGGTTGCTTCCATGTTCTAGCTATTGTAAATAGTGCTGCAGTGAACTTTGGGGTACATGTGTCTCTTTTAGTTTTGGTTTCCTCAGAGTATATGCCTAGGAGTGGGTTTGCTGGGTCATATGGTGATTTTATTCCTAGCTTTTTAAGGACTCTCCATACCATTTACCATAGTGGCTGTATCAGTTTGTGTTCCCTTTTCAGCACACCCTCTCCAGCATTTATTGTTCGTAGACTTTTTGATGATGGCCATTCTGACCCGTGTGAGGTGATACCTCATTATAGTTTTGATTTGCATTTCTCTAAAAATGAGTGATGTTGAGCATCTTTTCATGTGTTTGTTAGCCATCTGTATGTCTTCTTTGGAGAAATGTCTGTTTAGGTCTTTTCCCTATTTTGTGATTGGGTTGTTTGTTTTTCTGGCAATGAGTTGTATGAGCTGCTTATATATTTTGGAAATTAATCCTTTGTCAGTTGTTTCATTTGATATTACTTTCTCCCATTCTGAGGACTGGCTTTTCACCTTGCTTATAGTGTCCTTTGCGGTGCAAAAGTTTTTAAGTTTAATCAGGTCCCACTTGTTTACTTTTGTTTTTCTTTCCCTTACTCTAGGACGTGGGTCATAGAGGATCTTGCTTTGATTTATGTCATCGAGTGTTCTGCGTATAGTTTTTGGTCTTACATTTAGGTCCTTAATCCACTTTATCTTTGTCTGTGGTATTAGGAATTGTTCTAATTTCATTTTTTTACATGTAGCTTGTCGTTTTCCCAGCACTCCTTATTGAAGAGGCTGTCTTTGCCCCATTGTATATTCTTGCCTCCTTTGTCAAAAAGAAGGTACCCATAAGTGTGTGGGTTTATCTTTTGGTTCTCTGTCTTGTTCCATTGGTCTGTATTTCTTTTTTTGTGCCCGTACCATACTGTCTTGATGACTGTAGCTTTATAGTATGGTCTGAAGTCAAGAAGCTTGATTCCTCGAGCTCCATTCTTCTTTCTCAAGACTGCTTTGGCTATTCAGGGTCTTTTTGTTTTTCCATATGAATTGTGAAATTTTTGTTCTAGTTCTGTGAAAAATGCCATTGGTAATTTGATAGGGATTACATTGAATCTGTAGATTGCCTTTGGTAGTATAGTCATTTTCACAATATTGATTCTTCCTACCCAGGAACATGGAATATCTCTCCATCTGTTTATGTCGTCTTTGATTTCTTTCACGAGTGTCTTACAATTTTCCATGTATAGGTCTTTTGTCTCCTTAAGTAGGTTTATTCTTAGATATTTCATTCTTTTTGTTGCAGTGTTATATGGGATTGATTCCAATTTCTCTTTCTGATTTTTAATTGTTAGTATTTAGAAATGCAAGCACTTTCTGTGTATTGACCTTATATCCTATGACTTTGCTAAATTTACTGATTAGCTCTAGTAATTTTCTAATAGTTTCTTTTGGGTTTTCTATGTATAGTATCATGTCATCTGCAAACAGTGAGAGTTTTACTTCTTTTCCGATCTGTATTCCTTTTATTTCTTTTTATTTTCTAATTACTATAGCTAGGACTTTCAAAACTGTGTTGAGTAATAGTGGTGAGAGTGGACACCCTTTTCTTGTTCCTGATCTTAGAGGGAATGAAGCATATGGTATTTTATAGGGAAATGTTCCTGTCTATATTAGAGTATTACTTAGAGTATTATTAATGAGTAAAACTTCGAGTATTATTCTAATTGTACAAAAAATGCACACACATGCTTGAGAGAAAAGTCTGGGGAAATATGTTGAGATCTTGATGGGGGTGTTGGGTTGCAAGTGACTTGACTTTTTCTTTATTTTTTTCTCCTTTCCCAATCTCTGTATGTTACTTAATAAAATAATTTTTTTTTCACTTTTTTTGTTTTTAAGCAACTATAAATATGGAACTGAAGAGACCTGGTTTAAGAACTAAAATATCAAAAAGTTGTGGAGATATATTATTACTTATTTGGCTTACAATTAATATGGCCTTCCCGAGAGAAGGCAATGGCACCCCACTCCAGTACTCTTGCCTGGAAAATCCCATGGACAGAGGAGCCTGGTAGGCTGCAGTCCATGGGGTCGCTAAGAGTCAGACACGACTGAGTGACTTCACTTTCACTTTTCACTTTCATGCATTGGAGAAGGAAATGGCAACCCACTCCAGTGTTCTTGCCTGGAGAATCCCAGGGACGGGGGAGCCTGGTGGGCTGCCGTCTGTGGGGTCACACAGAGTCGGACAGGACTGAAGCGACTTAGCAGCAACAGAAGCAGTCCAAGATGAAGAAGACAGTAGTTCATTTATCTCCAGTTCTAGATACTGCACCCTTGAGTTTAAACTTGAGTTTTTCAAATGAACAACTGTTTTACACCATATATCATGCAAAGAATTGATTTATTTTCTGGAGAAGACTTGGGAATTATATTTAAAGTAGTGTCAAATGGAAAAGAAATTCTGTGTTCCTTTAAAGAAATGGTCTAGATTTAAGTTTGATTGAAGAAAGATACAGGGAAACAAATTTTAATAAAGACAGTTCTATAATTAGATAGTCTCACTCCAGCACCCCTACCAAATAATATCCTGACTCTGGTAGAAGAAAAATATTACAATATTAAGCTTTTAAACAGCAATTTCAGACTTTCCTGCAGGACCCTAGATTCCTATCAATAAGCCTTAAGAACTCTGTAAATATTTACAAAATATTTCAAAAGTTAAATCCAAATTAAGTAATTTTAAAATAACACTCAAATTTCCAAATACCAAATTTTAACACTTTGGAAATCAATAACATGTTCTGATACACTGCTTAGTTGACTTGTTGCAGACCTCTGAATTGAGTTTTTGCCTACTTGCTTGCTTTTTTTCTGAGTTCAAAGCCAGTTATTTACCACTTGTATCTGTGTGTTTGTGTGAATCAGGGTTTTTATTAATACTATGTAACCAAAACAGAATAGAGAAATAAACTGGATACTGAGACTGATAGAAGACTATAATTATCATCTATACCCTCTTGATTTCAAATTTTTATAAACATCAAAACAGATTCATTTTTAATGATTGATTTATTCAGATATAATACTGCTTTTATCTATTTTATATATGATAATCTTATGAAGAATTGTTTGAGAAAGAAATTCTACTGCTTAAAGACGTTTTTAAAAGTCCTGATGTTGAGGATAATCCATTATATCTGTAGAACCTATTTTGTATCTGCCTGCTTCTCTTTATTTCTCTTGCCTTACCCTAAGCCATCATTATCAGTCATCCAAACAACCTGAGAAACTTTCTAATTCATCTCACAGTTCCCAAACTTTGGCTCCTGCAATTCACTGTCTACAGTAGAGCTGCAGTGATCTTAAAAAATATAAATCAAATACTATCATATCCTTGCTTAGAATCTACTTCAGTCACTTCTCTTCCTCTTAATCTCCAACATCATTTCATACCCTTCCATTCTTTTCTAACCCATAAACATACAAAGTTCTTTGCTAGCCCAGAACCTCTCACTTCTTCCTCTATCTGGAATGCACTTAATTCCATTCTTCACCTTGGTAATTTCTCATCATTCATGTTCCAGTTTAAATATCACCTCTTTAGAGGGTGGAAACTCCACTCCTTTAATCACTCTGGCTTGGGAGTAGACACATGACCCAACCTTATATTCTTCTCAGCCCATCTGAGACATTCATACTTGGAGTCGGGAGCGCAGTATTATTTCATCCAGCACAGTGTCCTGCAACACAGCACAGTGTTAGTATTTTTGAATGAATGTGTGCAGGCTTCACTTTCAAAGCTAGGAGGATGATGGGGTAGGGCCCTTTTATAGAAGTAGAGATGTCTTTTTCTCCTCTTAAAATCTAGGGAAAGGCAGACAGTATATTTGGTAGGTTTTGGCTGTGTATAAATGCTTTACAAACTTAGTAAAACTTGACTAACAGAGGTTAAATGGCTTGACTAAAGTCATCCTGCTATTAAATGGCAGTGCTGGACTCAATTCTGTTAAATCCTACAATATCTGCTTTGGCACTAAGGAAAGAAAATACTGTTAGTACAGATGCACAAGTTGTAATCCCAGAGAAAGCCATCCCTCATCTTATAGAATCATTCCTTCTGTTCACTTATATTCACCCAATGCCAACTTTCTAGTGGAAGCCAGATGGAAAAATTGGCTTCGCCTTAGCTGGAATAAGGGTGTGTCCCTGCATTTTCTTGACAGATTTCTTGATGTGGTGAGAATAAAACTGCCAACAGGGTAGGTAGATTTTTTTTCTCTTCTGTCTTATTAACTTGCTAAGTTAAGGTTGTGTTTACCTTTGAATACCAGAAAATCCCAACTGCCACTTAAAGAAATAGGAGAAGAGTAATTTTCTCACACAGGGCAGTCCAAGCTGCTTCTCCATTCGTAATGGGCTGTGTTTTGCCTTCCTGTCTCTTACCACATGGGTAGAGATGGAAAAGGGTAAAGGAGTACACACATACACACCATCTTTGCTAGGTGGCACTTCCAAGAAGGTTTCTACAGTAATCAGACTTTTTTCCTCTCATTGACCGTATCACAAGACCTGTTGGCAGCTAGAAAATGACTAAGACATTGAGTAGTGTCTATATCTTGTGCTCTTCTCATACCTGATACCATAATACTAATGCATTGTGACCTTTTAGATTTACATTGGTGCAGAAGCATACAGTGGAATTTAACCAAGTGGCAATGGCTAATTCAGATGGATCCGAAGCTATGCTGAACAGAGTGATGACAAAAGATAATATCGGTGTTGCTGTGGTATTAGAGGTCCACAAAGAACTATTTGGAGCAGGTGAGTATGATTTAAAATCTTCCTACTAAAAATAAACACCATCTCAAGTGCAGCCTGTCACGCTGGTATTTATTGCATAGTTATTTTCTCATCTTTTGAGGAAAGTTAAAGGAGATGGGGAGGAAAATAGTCCTAATTTGTCATTTATGTCTTGGGATATTACTTGCCAGGTACTCTGTAAAAAGGAAAGTCTTTAATATGCCATTAATTCCAAAAGGTTATTTGAAATAAGAATTGTTTTAAGCTGAATTTGAAAATTATGATGACTTTTTAGCTGTATTTTTAGCTTCTTGACTGTGAAATCTTTTGTCTTTAAGGTTAAGTACTTGGCACCTTTTCTTTTAATTTCTTTGTTATATCTCAGTCATTGTCAGGGTAAGAGCAGGATCTTTTTTCTACCTGGTACTTTTCTTTTCTATTTTAGATATTTATAGCTTCCTTCAAAGTCAGAAACTCATTATGTACTTTGCATATCCAGACCTTTTTCCTCCCCTTCCTACCGCCTGCCTTTAAGCATTTCATTGCTTACCTTACCATATTTCAGGTAAAACCAGGGAGAACGTGTCAAGACTCCATCAGGGCATTTATTTAAAATGTGTTTCTTTACTTACTATCTGTAGAAGAAAAGATTTTTGCCTTAAGTATTGATTTGAATTATTCAGACCATGTATATTTGTCATATCTCCTTTTCTCACTGTTCTTCAGTTTATCTGTCATCAAAGATGACCAGTCTTTGATATATGATTTAAAATTCCTTCTTCTTTTTTAGCCTCTTGTACTTACTTTTATATCCTTTCCAGTCTCATTCTTCTCAAAAGTTTGGTACCTTTTTTCTGGTAATGCGAACATTGAATTTCTTTTGGAGTTTTACTCCCCTTTTAATCTGTAGAAGAGTAATTGTAAATTATACAGTTGACACTTTCATATTCTGAAATATCTCTCATACTCCTAGAGGAGGAATTTAATATTATAGAAGGTGCTTATGGCTTCTTTAAAGGGGCAAGTTTTTAATATTTAATATAGTGAATATTTAATCTACAGCCACAAATGACACTATAAAACTTCTAGGAAAAGATGATAGCTTAGAGAATTTGGGCTGCAGGTTTTTTGTCTTATGACAAAATTGCTTTAAAATGACTGTTTCTATCACATATAAAAGATACTTCAGTTACTTGTTTACTCAACATTAAAGATAATTATAGCTTGGTAAGATGGAAACTTAACTTTACCAAAATAATAGACTGAGAAAATCCAGTCTTTCTGCAGAGTTTATATTTTCAATAGAAAAATTTTTAAGAAATCTGTTACAGAAATTTCAATAGAAAAGTTAATTTTGTATGTATCTAGTATTCCAACAGTACCAGAGTATATAGAGTAAAACATGAGCGTCCCATCTTATTCATACACTCTAGGAGTAACTCTTACTCATTATTTACACATTACTAGTGTATATGTGTATGAAAGTGAAAGTGAAGTCGCTCAGTCGTGTCCGACTCTTTGCGACTCCGTGGACTGTAGGCCACCAGGCTCCTGCATCCGTGGGATTTCCCAGGCAAGAATACTGGAGCGGGTTGCCAATTCCTTCTCCAGGGGATCTGCCCGACCCAGAGATTGAACCCGGGTCTCCCACATTGCAGGCAGATGCTTTAACCTCTGAGCCACCAGGGAAGCCCAATGGCATCATACCATGTATATTGGTTTCCCTGGTGGCTCAGCTGGTAATGAATCTACCTGCCAATACAGGAAACATAAGAGATGTGGGTTCCGTGTCTGGGTTGAAAAGATCCCCTGGAGAAGGAAATGGCAACTCCACTATTCTTGCATGGAAAATTCCATGGACAGAGGAGCCTGGTGGGTGACAGTTCATGGGGTTGCAAAGAGTCAGACACAACTGAGTGTGCACACACACATACACCCCATGCATATTGAGTTTTATGCCTTAAAAATTTTATGGATATCTTTCTCTGTCAGTGTATCTTAACTGAGTTGAATTTTCAGCTTTTCCCTCCAAACATGCTTATCGTCTCTTTCAAGTGGCAAATTTTTAATGTGTTATCCTTGCCCACCATGTTAATATTTATTTTGGCAGAATTATAAAACAGTATTTTCGGGGAAAAAATAACCTCAGAAATTTTGTAGTTGAATATCTCATAGTCCAAATGAGCCTGAATACCAGAATGGTTAAGTTATTAGTAATAAAGGTTCAGTTCAGTTCAGTTGCTCAGTCGTGTCCGACTCTTTGCGACCCCACGAACTGCAGCAACGCCAGGCCTCCCTGTCCATCACCAACTCCCGGAGTTCACTCAAACTCACGTCCATCGAGTCGGTGATGCCATCCAGCCATCTCATCCTCTGTCCCCTTCTCCTCCTGCCCTCAATCCCTCCCAGCATCAAGTAACAAAGCCACATCTGAAAGCCATGCCAGACTTTGAGAGCATACTTCCTAATTCTCATTTTTAAAATTACTTCTTCTGAGTGTATGGTATGAAGATTTTGGGAGCAGATTCATAGCAAATTCACTTCCTTCCTTTATTTTGTGTAGATTAATATCATGTTCTTGCATTTAGCTACTGACTTTGTCACTGATGTGCTCAGAAAATGCAAAGTGAATGAGTACTGGGCAGTGGGAAGGATTTAAATTAAGGCTTAGGTGATTCAGATAACTAAAAACCTACTTCACTAGGTTATTGTGATATTTACGTGACAGATATTTAAACTACTTTTTTACACTAAACTCAGCAAATCAAGCAAATCAAACTAGTATAATCAAATACTGGTTATATGATGGGATAGATCCTAACTTGGATAGAGAGCAGGATTTGGCAAACTTTTTCTATAAAGGACTAGGTAGTTAATTAACAGTTTAGGTTCTGTGGGACACATACAGTCTCTTTCACAGTCTCCTTTTGTAGAACCCTTAAAAAATGTAAAAACAGCTTCAGCTCACACAGGCTATACAAACACAGGTGATGAGCTATGGGCTACAGATTGTCTACCCCCATATTGGGATTATCAGAATCTCAGCACTTTAGCTTCTAAGAACTGTTTTATGTTTTAAAGGGGGGAAATAGAAATTAATGGAAAAGAGTAAAGAAGTGATTATGGGTTTGGGGGAAAAACTTTTTAAGATACTGCTTTTTTATAATAAAGTATAATCTTACCTTTGTTTTCCCTAATGCTTAAATTTAGGTATGAAGCCTATTCATGCTGCAGACAAACAGCTGCTTATAGTGGCAAATGCCCACATGCATTGGGACCCAGAGTATTCTGATGTGAAACTCATTCAGACCATGATGTTTGTCTCAGAGGTTAAAAACATTCTGGAGAAAGCCTCAAGCAGGCCTGGCAGCCCAACCGCAGATCCTAATTCCATCCCGCTGGTGCTATGTGCAGATCTTAACTCATTGCCAGATTCAGGTATTGATAACACGATTTACTCTTTGCGTTCAACTTTGCTTTTACTTCTAGTTGAAAGGTCAGCTGGCTCCTAACTTTTGAGCAGAGAATTTCTCTTCTATATTCAAGAGTGTATCTGTAAGAATCCCAGGAATAGGATATGGGGTAATTGAGAAGAGTTTATTCAGCTAAGCTATTTCCAAAGGTTAAGGGACACAAAACAATGAATGACACAGTACCCTGCTCCAGGGGGAATTAGGGAAAGGGGTGGGAGCTGCTATCAGAACTTGGAAACAGTAGTTATGAGGAGAGGGCCATGTAATAGGAGCCACGGATTTGAACTGGGATGCAATCAGTCACTGGCAAACCAACAAGAAGGGAGCCAGGGGAGTATATATCTTAGCCTCTCTCTGCTTCTGTCCTCTGATCTCTCACCACTGCTGTCCACCGACCAAATCCAAGAGTGGGGAGGGGTTTGCAGTTGATGTAAGTCAAGGTCAGCCTCCTGTGTCAGAGAGTGCAGTGGAGAAGGGTGACCTGAGAAGCAACTAGAAAATATTCAGCACATATAGCTATCTAGTTTAATAACGTTGGTAACCTTTGAGTGAGTTCATTAAAATCCTTTAATTCTGATATTAGGTGACAGAAGAATGATCAGAATTATCTTAGCATTTCACATTACATCTTGAGCTCCTTTTAACCTCTTTATGTCCTAACTTAAATTATTTTAGATCTTTGTTAATAAGAAAAAAATCAGTTCTGCACTTAGATATTAAAATTCAAATGTAAAACATTATTGTTGTTTTGCTGTTACCAAAACATATTCTAAATTTTGTATATATTCAGTAAGCTACTTTAAATTGTTTAAAACAACCACTCAATAATAAATGTAAAATAACCCAAACACTTAAAACTGTAATATAAATAAAAGTCTCACATGTAGAAAATACCTTTGCTTTCTCTCCTTAGCAAATAAATGCCGAAATCATCCATTGACAAAAGTTTGTTTCCAGCTCCTGGCCCCTTTGACACCTTGCCCATGTCCTCCTCTTTTGCCCTCCTGCACAGGTTTCTCCCATCTTATTTGACTGTCATTTGCCATCACAGCAGAGTGAGTTGGCTCAAGCCAGACTCTCAGGGCTGGATCCTGGTTCTCCCTCTTAGGATATATGCAATGTATGACTTAAGTTCCTCATTTTTAAATAAAGGGATAATCATTTTATCCACTTCATGGAGTTGTTTGTAAGGTTTAAATGTGTAGGGCTCTTACAGCAGTGTAAGAGCATGTAATAACTGCTAGATAAATAATAGCCCCTTTTCAGCTATTCACAGTACTGATGTTGTGCTCATCATTTTTTCTTTATGTATGTTATTGCCTTTCCTGACTCACAAATAGAAAGAGATGTGTGACAGCGTTAACTAATCATCATCATCAGAAAGGTTGCGGTATTTTTTTTCCATGTTTACTTACCCAATGGAGGTGGTATTCTGTTTTTGAATGCTTCTACTCTCTTTAGCTTTTTAGACACGTCCAATATTTTTGACCAAGTGATCTATCTCCAGCATATAATGTCTTATTTAGTGTGACTGAAAAGTCTCACTGTAGCCTGAAACAAAGATTGATGTTGCCTTCCTGAAGCTAGACATTGCAGTGTTGAAGATGCAAAAGTCTATTTTTGTTGTGAATGATTTAAAAATTTTTATAATGTAGTCTAGAAATTGTTAACTGACTGGATAGAATGGTGAAATATTAAAGAGAGGTTGCTTTGGAATGATATTCTACAAACATATAGGGTCAAGACTTTCCTAGTGAATGCCGCCCTAGACCCTGGGAATCATGTTCATCTTGAAGAGCCATTAAGAAAACTGAAGCTGTTCTGTTCCAGGGTGATCCAGATATTTTGCTCTGAAATAGGCAAATAAATACCCTTCAGTTTGATTGAACCATATGAAATTGATGATATTTGATTTCCTAACATTAACAGGGATATTTAGGAAGTGAGATGATGAACGGGGTCAGATAACTGACAGAAGAGGGGTGGGGGTGAGGGAAGAGGAGTCAAAATGACTCCCAGGCTTGGGGCTTGGGTCTCTGAGCACATGATGGGCCCATTACTGGGTTAGGGAAGGAGGGGAAGAGCAGGTTTAGTAGAAAAAATGAGTTCGGGGCAAACTGTTTAAGGTGTACATAGGGAGGTGTCTAAGGGGATTGTCTAAGAGGATATAGAAGGGTGTGGCCTGGGAGAGGGGTCCAAACTGGTCAGGACAGAAATGGAGAGGAAGCCAACAACAGTGAGAAATGGGAGAGGTTGCTTGGAGAAGGCAATGGCACCCCACTCCAGTACTCTTGCCTGGCAGATCCCATGGATGGAGGAGCCTGGTAGGCTGCAGTCCATGGGGTTGCTGGGAGTCGGACACGACTGAGCGACTTCACTTTCACTTTTCACTTTCATGCATTGGAGAAGGAAATGGCAACCCACTCCAGTGTTCTTGCCTGAAGAATCCCAGGGACGGGGGAGCGTGGTGGGCTGCCATCTGTGGGGTCGCACAGAGTCGGACACGACTGAAGCGACTTAGCAGCAGTAGCAACATTAACCTAAACAAGGTAATTTCATAAGTAAAAATAAATGTTCAGTGTAATAAATCCACTCTGAACTTGGGTACATGTACTGTGAAGATTGTGAAGATTTTGTCTGTGAAGTCTTCTGTAAGGTCTAAATGCTAAATGGTAGTGTTTCTTCTTTCTTTATTCTGCCAGGTGTTGTGGAATATTTAAGCAATGGAGGAGTAGCTGACAACCACAAAGACTTCAAGGAACTAAGGTACAATGAATGTCTTATGAACTTCAGCTGCAATGGGAAGAATGGAAGCTCAGAAGGGAGAATCACACATGGCTTCCAACTGAAGAGCGCCTATGAAAATAACTTGATGCCTTACACCAATTACACCTTTGATTTCAAAGTGAGTGAAGCCTCTGGGCTGGCATAGAAATTATGTCAAATACAAACATGTGACAAGAAAGAGCTGGAGATATGTTACTTACGTTTAATTGTATAATGTTTAGGAGTTTTTACATTCTCTAAATGTCTTGGCTAAGTGTACACCTAAATATGTAAGGAGGTTTGTTAGGTTTTGTGGCTGTTATTGTGGAACTGAGAATCCTCTTTGAAAACTCATTTCTTCAAATTTCAAATAACTGATAATAGCAGAAATTTCCAAAATACTGTGTATGTGCCAGGTACTGTTCAAAAGCACTTTGTGTTTATTAATATAATAATAATAAACCATACCATCCCTGACTTTCAGTAAGGATCCAAATAGTAAGCAACTTGATAAAGCTAAACTCATCTTGAATGAATTGTAGAGTATTCCCTCAAAATTTTCTTAGTCCTTTCCATTGATACTTATCTTAAAATTTTCCAGGTTTTTTTGGGGAGATGTGGCTAGAAAGGTTGTACTTAGGGTTTATTTTATATCCACGTGGTCATACTAACAGATTACCAGGCAGTGGACCACCACTCTAGCATAGTAAAAGAACAAGAAAGATTTTTTTGCAAAATAAGAAAAAAAATTAAGAGGATCAGCTTTATAGGATCAGTTGTTCTTTTGATACATTGATTGATAGTGGGTTTTCTGTAGTTAATCCCTTTGCATTTGCAAATTTTCTGATCATTCTCTCTGCTTGTAGCTCTTCTCTTGTACCGTTGTTTGACTTTTTGTCATTTCAGGAATCTATCCTAAAGTCTTATACTATTCTAAAAATGCAGATGTTGGAAAATAGGAGTAAGAAGCCTAAAGGGAATTTAATAAAACACCAAAGGAAATTTATGAATTGGGCTCTGGCACATCTCCAGTAACCTTTTTCCATTTCAGTGCTTGTTAGCCTGTTTCCAAGAAACAGAGGGTAGGAAGAAAACAGGAAATTTATGTGCTGATGTTATTCATCAGTTTTTGTAATCAAGAAATGGAAACAAATTGTTTATAGGTTGAATCTAATTTTAGTGTTTTAACTGTTAGAGTAGGTAATACTATGCAGAGATAATTGATTTTGTTCAGATCACTCATATGCAATAATGTGCTGATGAATATTTAACAACCAGCTTTCTGAGAAAAAAACCCAAATTTGTAGTGTTTGCAGATTTCTGTGGTACAGGTACTCTCATTGTAGTACATTTCAAGCTCCCAACATCATACCATTGAACACTTGAGTTGGGATGAAATGTCCAGCTGACTCTATCACTCCCCTGCTCCTGTGTAAGCCTAAAGGAAAACCTCTGGACTTAATGATACACAGTTAAATATATAGGTTAAATCCTATACAGTGGTATATAATACATCTATGCCAGCACAACCCAGAATACCTACAAAAAGGCTCCGTACGGTAAATATTCAGTGGTTCTACAACTCTTGGTGTTGTTTTGGTATGTGTGTACTTAAAAAGACTTAAATCATTTCTCCCTTAACTAGGCTTTTATAAAGGTTACTTTTTCCTTGTCCATAAAGTAAAAATTAGGGAAATAAAATCTAGAATGTTAATTTAAGCCGTCTTCCTCAATCATCTGAGTAGTTTTAAAATCTTTTCTTGATATTTCTTCAAAAGATCTAATGTATTAGTATTGAATTAAAAAATCTTGTTGAACCATTTATACTGTTTACAGAAGTACAGCTAAAGAATCAAAAGTGCATAGCTCAGAGAGTGATGTTTGCATATATATGATAGGATGAGAAAGGACAGAACTATAAGCATGTGTGAGAGAGGCATGAATGGGAAGATAAATACGATCTCTGGCTAGTAGATAGATGGGAGGGTGGAATAGAGTGGAAAAGAAGAATGATCAGAGAGAAAAACTAAGGGCATACCTGACTAGAGAGAATTAATTTTGGAGTAAGTAGCAGACAATAAACTTCAGTTTCATACAAAGAATTTTATGTAACTGGTGATGTACCACTTTTGAAGGCAGTTGGTAGAAAAGGATAGGTAACCTCAAATATAAAAATGTCATGTGCTTAGTGTTAAATACAGATCCAAGTCTAGTATCCTGCCATTGCATCAGTGGAGAACAGTTAAATTTTGTTCATTTTGACCTAGCATTTGTCTACTTTCTTGGTTCTTGAATAAATTAGGAATGTAGAAAAGTGGTACTTGGAACTGAGTCATTTAATCTGGAAGTAATTTGGAGTCACTTGAAGCAGTTAGGAGAATTACTTGTAGACCAGGTATCTGAGTGAGTTTAGGTTGCCATGACAGAATACCATATAGTGTGTGGCTTATAAAACAACAAACTTTACTTCTACATTTCTGAAGGCTGGAAGTTTAAGATCAGGTGCCAACATGATCAGGTTCTAGTGAGGCTTGTTCTCTGGGTTGCAGGCAGCTGTTTTCTCATTGGATCCTCACGTGGTGAAGAGAGAGCTCTCTGGGACTCCTTTTTATAGAGCACTAATCCCATTCATGGGCTTCCCTGGTGGCTTAGCTGGCAAAGAATTCGCCTGCAATACGGGAGACCTGGGTTTGATCCCTGGGTTGGGAAGATCCCTGGACAAGGGAAAGGCTACCCGCTCCAGTATTCTGGCCTGGAGAAGTCCGTGGACTGCATAGTCCATGGGGTCGCAAAGAGTCGGACACAACTGAGTGACTTTCACTTCACTTCAATCCCATTCATGAGAATTTCATCTTTATGACCTAGTCATCTGCCAAACGCTCCACCTCCTTATGCTTTGGGATTAGAATTTTCACATGAATTTGGGGGGAATACAAACGTTCAGTGCATGACACCCAATCAGTTGAATCAACTGCTGATTGAAACTGGCTGCTGCTTTTACCACCCATCCCTCCTTGCATCAGTCCAAGGGTGTGTCTGAACCGTTTAATGAAAAGAGGGAAGACTTTTTACCTGTTATGTCAAATAGTAAATCTTTGTTACATTATGAAATTTATAGTGTATAATTTTCTCACATTCTTTACAAAACAAAGCTTAACACATTGCTAGCTCATAAACTATTTTTGCTTTTTACTTTTTTCTCATACACCATTCTAGATTTACCTGCAGTCTTTACTAATACAAAGACTATTTTCCTGCCTTAGTGTCTTTTAAAAAAGAAAAAGTTTGAATCAGAAAAGGTTGAGAATTGTTAGTCTGTAACCTTATTTGTGAATATGATACAGTGTACAAATTACGTACATATGTATAAATATTAGAGCTATCAGACTTGATCTTTCTAAGGCTTGTGATAAGAGCTTTTACTCTGGATGTTTCAAACCAAGAAAATAGTTACAGGTGATGTCTCCAGTTAAAATACATCTACTTTCTAGAATGCTTAACATATTTATTGGGGTCTGTATTTACAAAGGGTTCTCTAGCCCTAGTAACTAATGTGCATAATGACACTTTACAATAAAATGATAAGATATAGGAGGTTTTATTCAACAGAAGTAGTTGAAAATGTTTTATTTGTGTAAAACATAAATGTTTTAAATGTGTTTGCTGAAGTAAAAGGTGGTCTCATAAAGGAAAGGAAAGCCACTGTGACTCTTGTTGACCTTTTTCTAAAATGGCACTGCAAAACTAGGCATTAGTCAAAAGGAAGGGATAAAAATACTTTGTACTAATGTCATTTCTTTACTGTTTGGACTTGGAACATTGATGGCAGAGCGTACTCCCCTGGATTCAAGTAGGTTCCTTAATTTGTGGTAAAGTAGGGTTAAAGTATACTTATTGTTGAATAAAGCCCTCTCCCTCAAAAGAACTATTTGGTTGTTTTGGTCTTAGTTGTGTCCAAATTAGCAAACTGAGGTAATTGTTCAGAAAATTTCACAGTATAATTTGTTTTCATTAAGTTCTTTTTTTTTTTTTGGTAGCCCATTTCACTGTGATACTCTCAAATATTAGCTGGAACTCACTGTATATAGTATTTATAAATAAAACAAGTACTTCCAAGTGTGAAAATCTCTCCATGCTTGGGTTCAGGCTCCGTTGCTGTGGGAAGGAAGGAAGTTGACTTTACCTTCTTGCATATGCACAGCCCAGGGCAAAACCAAACACACTTGTTTTGAAACTTACAGTTCAGATAAAGCAAATCATCTAATTCTAAGATGTACAACTGAATACGTACATAGGTCTCTGCTGAATGTTTTTTGCTGAGGTATTTTTATGCAGCAAGGAATCCAGAATTTACAGTACACTGGGATTTGTGAAAATGAGTATTCTAAACTAAAGAACAGATTAGAATGATTAAATGTATACATGTATAAAATCTGGGAAAGCTGAGCTAGAATTAGCAGTCTGGATACATGCTTTACAATGGCTTCATTCAGATGTGTTGGGTTGATGTACAAATAACTGAAAGTAATGCTAGTTTTCATTAAAAGAATTATTTTTGTCATAGCTTTTAGTTAACTGTATATGTATAAATATCTTTATCTTCTGCTTATTGGAACAAGAAGAGTCAGTGCAGTTTCCATAATGTTTATACTGATAAATGAGATTTCACTGGCCCAAGCAAGCCAATTCTGGAGAGGCTTAGACATGATTTGGTAGGCTTATTTAGCTTCTCAGTTTGCTTACCATTGTGCACATGTGAGGTCTTCCCTGTAGCTCAGTCGGTAAAGAATCTGCCTGCAGTGCAGAGGACCCGGGTTTGATCCCTGGGTTGGGAAGATCTCCTGGAGAAAGAAATGGCAAACCACTCCAGTATTCTTACCTGGAAAATCCCATGGACAGAGGAGTCTAGCATGCTACACTCCATGAGATCACAAGAGTCAGACACGACTTATTTCATTAATCTGCTTTAGACGAGCACATGTGCAAGGTGTTGTGGTTCTGCTAGGTACTGTGTTTCCCTCTAGCCACTTTTATTTCACATAATTCTTATTCAAGATTTGAGCTTTATTTGACCCATTGTGAAGACAGCAGGTACCAGAAATACAGGTTACTCAGGTATTTGTCATTTGCAAATTATGAATTGTTCTTTTATATATCTTGGGTTTTTATTTTTATCTAAGCATATATTTTTCTCTCTTTTTCCAACCCCAATCTCTTTTCAGGGCGTGATTGACTACATTTTCTATTCCAAGACTCATATGAACGTGCTTGGTGTCCTGGGGCCTTTAGATCCTCAATGGCTGGTTGAGAACAACATCACTGGGTGTCCACACCCTCACATCCCTTCAGACCACTTCTCACTGTTAACACAACTTGAACTCCACCCTCCACTCCTGCCTCTTGTCAATGGTGTTCACTTGCCTAACCGGAGGTAGTGGAGTACTACCCCGCCAAGACGGGGATCTGTTGCTATGGACCTGTACAGTTGTAAATCAAAGTATGTAGGAGTGAAGTATGGCCATCCTTAAGCTGCTTCTTCAGGTTCCTTTCATTATGTGTTTGCTATAAGATTTTGTACAATTTTGTGCATATTGGTATCATTTGGCACTAGGGCTGGAACCAAAGTATTACTGTTTCCAAATTTTTGATTTAACATGTTTTTAAGTTGGACTGTCTTCATATTATATTAGGAGTCAGCATTCATAATTGATAAATCACCAATTCAAGGCCCAACAACAAATGTATTTGTTTTTCCAAAACAAATACTTTGTTTTGAATGTTTTCAAGTGAGCCAACCATTTTTCATCTTTGTTAAAGGCAGTTTTTAAAGACTATAAATGTGAGATTTTAAACTGAATGATGGTATGCCTTGCAGGAAACTTTCTTGAATTCGTTTTCCATAACAAACTGATTTTTGGCTCCCCAGTCATTTGCACATTAACAAAGCACTTATATTTGCTAGATCTGTACATAAACTAGCCATAATGAGAAGAATTGAGGAATTAAAGATGATTGCACAGTATGCTTTAAAAATCAAGCATTTAACAGCACACAATTTGTTAGGCAAGCGCTGGTTGATTTTTTTGTTTTGTTTTGATTTTTGAGGAATCATTCTGTATTTTGTTCCCCTATTAGTTATAACCTTACTAGAAATATTAATTCTAAGCCTGTCTCTCCAGTTTATTTATAGGAAAACAATGGGTAATTTCTACTGCCGCACACCTTGAAAACAGAATTTGGCCTGTCTAGGATGCCCCTAAAATTATTGTCCAGTTTTTTTTTTAATTATTTCCATCCACCCTTTTCTGTCTGGTTGTGCTGGAAAAACAGATACTATATGATCTGTTTCATTTTTGCTGTTATGGGCATATGTTAAAAGAAATAACTACTGAATGAAAAGGCCCTGATCAAAGTTTTAGAGGTGGAAAGCTATACAGATATTTCTCATGTTTCCCAAAGTAGGTCAAGTGGCTGTTGGTTTTGGCTTTTTGAGGTGACAATGGAAAGGATTTGGGGGAGAGAGAGAACAGGAAGTAGTTGAAAACCTTGAATCATTTTTCCTGACTCTAGTTGCCAAATGGCCATTATATGCTTTTAATCTTTGTTTCTGTTGTCTGTCAGGGTTGAATTAAAAAGCTACTGGTTTATTCCCAACTATTGATATGCTCTTTAGATACGTTGGAATCCTTTTTTCGCCCAGGAGGGGCCAGTTGAAAATCTGTGACTCAAGAGACAGTGAACACAATACCGTTTTCTGGGGGAAAAATTGGTTGGCTACTTGATGTTAATTATGGCACAGTAACAGGAAAAGGTTGTGTCTGTGTTTTTAAGTTTTTCTTTATTCTGCTTTTTTGCTGCTATAAGAGTTTTCTGAAATTTATATTTTAAACTTTTCATGCACTTTACTGTTTCTAGTCTCAAAATGTGATATTTTTAATAAACAAGAAATTTTCCATTATGTGAATGAAATTTTAAAAGAAAATAGCCTATATTTGTGTCTCACTAATATATAAAGTACAGGTCAAATTTAAATTATTTAATTAGTTTTAAATATATACAATTTGTCTCCTCTTTGAAAGCTGACATCTTAGGCTGTTTTATTAGTCTTAAATGATGCATTTCCTTTGGTCATTTTATACTAATTTCTT
Source organism: Capricornis sumatraensis (assembly GCF_032405125.1). NCBI lineage: Eukaryota > Metazoa > Chordata > Mammalia > Artiodactyla > Bovidae > Capricornis > Capricornis sumatraensis. The sequence goes on along the minus strand of NC_091075.1, from coordinate 94,863,813 downwards.
CCATAGTAAATTAATCAGGCTACATAAGATAATATTTCCCCTGAAGGGTAATTTTAGTGGGACAAGGGTGGTGGGATAATGTGATATCAGATATAGGATTGCATCAGAAGGGTTCTGTAAAGCCTAAACTCCCTTTTAAAAGTGCCTAGCGATAGAGGCGTGGTTTGTCATCTATTATAATTGGAATGTCATTGTAGTTGAGTGAAGTTTGATGTAAATAAAATATTCTTTTAAAAATGTCAAGATACCAGAATAAACAAACACAATAAACAACCCTTAAGATGACAGATTTTCCTCAGTGTGCAGGTATCCCTTCTTATATACCTCAAGCATTCAACATCTAGCCATGCAAATTGATTACCTGAAGCATAGTACTGGAAAGTAGAATAGCATGAAAAACTTAATTTTGTGGACATTACCTTTTTTTGTAATCAGCTACTGTATGTTTTATTTTTATCTCTTGTTTTGGGTGGGTTTTCTGCTCTGGAGGTATATGCACTAACTAATACATTTTCCTCTTCTCATATACGCATGTTAATTAGCAATGTGAGCAATATTTCTTACCATACTTCACTCCCAATATTTTTTGAGATGTTTGTATAAAATGGAATTTAAAGTTCACTTATGATTGTATATGAACCACAGAGGAGCCCATTTATTAATAAAAAAAACTTTTTTAATAGTTAAATGTAGAGGGAAAAATAAAAAAAAAATTGGGAAACATTGTAAACAGCTTAAGTTTATTTTGTGTATGATCGAGGCACTCTGTTGCAGGAAGGTGTGTAATTGGGTTCTCTCTGCTTCCAAATGCACTCTTTCAAACCATTCATTATCCTGTGTATTTTTAATGTGGTTTTAGTAAATGTTGGTAGTAGCCCTGTTGAAGTAGGTAATTGTGTTATGTTTTGGGTGGCAAACACACTTGGGGCATGGTAACCCAAATCTCATGTGCACGGTTTCCCTTGAGCCCACTGCCCAAATTTCACACACCCTTCACCCTTTGTTCCCTTTGTAAAAGGAGTGGTATCTGTTTTGAGCTGCCAATTCAGATGATCAGAAATGCTGCTCCCCTCAGTATTGTCTTGTTGAAAACGCATGCCATTTGGAACCTTGGCATGAGAAGCCAAAAGGAAGAGGTGAATGACATACGGTGTATATTCAATGAAAGTAAAATATTTATGCTCATATACTTTCTGGTTCTCAGAATAAGTTAATAAGCTTTATGCCATGGGACTGCTGCATATTTTATCTGAAGGTTAAAGAAAATTTGGGCATTTTTAGATTGTGAAAATGTTTTATTTTTTTAAACTGTTAAATATGATTTCTGATATCTGTCTAAGAACTGGAGTGTTCTTTAAATTTATCAAAACAGTGTTGTTTGAGGAAGGGAAAACTGCACTGTTTGCCATTACAACAGTCATACAAGTGCATGTCACGTCACCCACTCTCTCAGGCATCAGTATCCGCCTCATAGCTTTACATATTTTGATGGGGAAATCTTGCAGCATCCTCAGGACTGACATCTGAGAAAGGCTCAGATCCACTTACTGCTCCTTGCTTGTTGACTTTGTTTTAAAATATTGTGCCTGGTGTCAACTTTTAAGCAACAGCACTGCCTAAAAGCAAGCAGAGAACAGAATCCCAGCACCATTCTATAGGCAACTTTTTAGAATTCAGATATAGTAAATCTGTTCAAGATTTATGATGTTTTATGTAAAAAAAAATTTTGTACAATGTAGCTGAATATTTTTGTTTCATTTCTTTGATGTAAGGCATGTGACCGTTCGTTTGAATATCACATGTTAAAGTCAGGTATGGCACAATGGGTTCTGAGACCAGCTTTTCCTCCCTCCCATTTGCCTTTTTTCCAAGCTCTTTCTTTTCAAATTACTTTTCTGATGGTCATAGGCAGATATTTAATTTTACTAATAAGCATTCTGTGTGAATGTATTAAAGAAGCCACTGTGTTTCAGTGTTATAGTTTGCAGAAATATAAAGCTTCATTTCTTATTTGTCCCTATTCTTTGATAAAAGTTATATATTCAGCCATGTTAAAGTTATATATTAAAGAGAAGCAAGGGAGAAAGCTGAAAGATACTGAAGGCTCATATCACTTGATTCTGTGGTGGGTTGTATTAGGACTGAGGATGTGACGCATTAAAACTGGAACATGGGCAAACATACAGTGTTCCATTTTAAAATTGTATCTCCTAAGTATATACTTTAAGTGGGTGAAAAATTAAGTTTGTATTTGCATTTCTAAGAGCTTCTAAAAATCACTAGTGCCAACTATAGTTTTAAATCAAAAAGCAAGGAATAGAGAAAGCACAAGGAAAAAATAGGTTAAATGTGTTCTTCGAGAGAACCAGAGGCATATGGTTTGGCATTCCTAATCCAAGGCTAGATTTTCTAGCAATAAAAGTCAACTGTGTCCCAGGACTTACTTACTTTGTTTCTAAGGCCTTGTATTCTGAGTTCCTGAGGGATTTTAATCAGTTTATAAAATGTACTGACTGAGAGTAGCTTCAGTCACAAACAGCATCATCAGTTTCTGATACATTTGGCAGACCATAAGAATAACAGTTTCATAGCAGGCAAAGGCTTTATTGCACATTTTCAAAATAGCACTCATATATACTTAACAGTTTGACAGAAGTGTGAATTCTCACATTGTAAGGTAGTCTTTCTCTTCCACCTGTCCTCTCCCTTTAAAAAAAAAATCACCTTTCTAATGTGTGGAAGATTTAACTTTTTCCTTCTGAATTGTTTCCTGTTTCTAGAACTCTGTGAATTATAGGTTCATAAATTAACTAGGGAAATTAGAGTATTTTTCTAAGCCAGGAACTTCAGTTAAAGTTTTGAATTTGTAGACAGAGGAGAACTTTTATACTTACGGTTGCTTTGAGTGATTGTAATTTTTTTTTAACGGCATCATGATCACTAAATTTGAATTCCAACACAAGTAAATTAGTACATCTTACCCTGGCCTATTTACCAAAATTGTTATCTGTTCAGGAACATGGTGCCAAAAGCATCTTGGATTTTACAACATGATACATGTTTATTGTATGTCTACCTTTGAGCTTAAAAGAAACAAGTTCTTTGTACTACAGGATGTTTTGAGCAAGATCTACATAAAGGAGAAAAAAAAGGCAGTTCTTTTCAGGAAGGTAGTAAGTAAACATGCTTGTTTCTTGTTTTTAACCAAATACCTTCTTTGTGGAAGTTTCTCTGTTAAACAATCACAAATTCTATAAGAAATAGGGAGATTCCAGGGAAAGCAAGCTTCATTAGCCTAGTTAGTCACTTCTTTTGGCGTAAGTTTGTTTGGTTAGACTTGGGTTATTCTTGGAACCAAAGGAAAACAAGCATGTTGAAGTTTTGTTCAACAAACATTATGACACCGAAGAAATGGAATGTTTTTAGGTAAAGTAATTTTTACTTTCAAAGCATAAGAAATGACATTTCTGCATTTTCTTTGCAGTGGTAAAAATTTAGTAGCATTGTACTGAAATGAGAAGTTGTGTCATCAGAAACAAACCACATTATGAAGAGTATATGCAAACACCAAGTGATATGACTCTCTTGGCACAGTAGCATTGGATATATTCAGCTTTCGGAAGGCATAGTTTGATGCCTCCTAGTAGTTGTTTTTGTTAAAAGTCTCCCCAAGTTGAGATAATGTCCCTATTTGTATGTCTGTCACTTTCCACCCTTAAGCATAAGAATCATGGTAGCCCTCTCAAAAGTGGTCCTTTATTGCTCTCTTCAGTTTTGTATTAATTTCTAATTACTGATATATGACTGTATTTCCTTTCAATTTATCAATGGTTATATGTATCACATTTGTTTAATTAGTTAACTCACACAATTGGCTCAGCATTGATGTGTCAAACAATGGCTTTGCTTCTTACTGAACAGGCTTAGTTTCTCGCTACTTGTTTAGATCTTGATGCAGTAAGCGATGCAGTGGTCTGGGTGTGTATTTATTCAGAAACTGTACTGTCCTTTTTCTCTGTGCTTAACTTGCTTAAAATATATTTCCTTACCTTTGAAATTCCTGAGCGGTGCTCTGCCAAGTTTGGGGCGGGGGTGGGGAGGGGGGTGGGTAGGGGTTTGGATGGCTGTGTTACTGCACACTGGATCTGGAAGTGTTCAGTGTTGTGAGTGGCAAATTTCTTAAACACCAGCAGCACTGAGAAGTGCACTATGGGCATTCGTACAGTTGTCCAAATGCAAGCAATTCTTTCATCTAGGAGAAGTGGAGGAATAGAGTTCATTGGAGTACTTGGTATATTTTGAGGGGGAATGAATGTTTCAGCTTTGGGTTTTGTTGTCTGTGAGTGGAATGGGGTGGTAAGGAGGGAGATGATTTTTTCTTTCTTTTTTTTTTTTTTTTTGAGAGTGTGTATGTACCTTTTCTCTCTGAAAGGACCAGAGTGTTGGTCAAGTTCACCGTGTTAATTTATATATATATATATTTTCTATTGTGATTTCTTTCAACCATAAAACAAGTGCCAACTAATTGTCCATGAGATGACTTACTCTTCCACTCAATTTACTATTTGAATAGAGAAGGGTTCATTTATTTTCCTTACTTGGCATTAAATTAATAATTCATTGTTTTGCATACATTTTTGTCATTCAGTGGCCTCTAAAGTGTTTTTATAACTAATTTTAATGGTTGGAGAGCAAAGCACATGAGTTTAAAACTGAGCAAGAAGTTTTGGTGATTTTTTTTTTTTTTCCTAAATACTGGTTAATTTCTACTGATACTATTCCAAAATGGATTCTTCTGTTTTAAGTTGTGTGTTTACTTTGCTTTTGTCCTAAGAAAAAGCCAAGCACTAAATCAGTTTGTTACTGTGTTCTAATAATCAGTTTAAAATCTGAGATTTCCTTCCTTTCTTTTTTTAAAAAATTAGGTTTAATGAAGCGCCATGAATTGTAGCTTACTAGTGTTTAATGTCTAATAGACTGGCTCTGTGGTGTTCTAAGCATTTAACACTCTGTCATCCCCAGAGAAAGAGGTTCTGCTCTTAGGGAACCCATTCTCTCTAACAAAATCACCAGCTGCTTTATTTTTCTATTTATTACAGTTAAACAGTTGATGAGGTCTGAATCTTGACCAAACTGCTCAGCTGAGATGTTTTTCACAATAGACACTGTACAAAATGTGTGTGCAAAAGGACACAGTTGGGTGGTAGTATTTTTTCATTAATGTGAACATTGACTAAACAAAGCAGTCCTGCCTTTTAAATCTTGTGGCAGCTCAGGAGGGAGGTGCTTAAGAACCTTAACTACTATGTCAGATGACAAAATACTTTTTTCCATTTTGGAGATTGGGTACTGCTCACACATGATGTATAGGGCTAAATATATGCTTGTTTCCTTGCACCTGTGTACTTCCCCTTCTCTCCCTCCCATCCTTCCCCTGTAGGCAATAAATGGCCATTTTGCAACTGCATACCTTTGTCTTGGTTTTTTACTGTTGATGTGTGTAGTGTAAGGGTCTGCTCTAAGATCAGCACGTCTCTTCTAAAGTGAAGTTGGGAGCCAGGGTTAGGCACAAATTACAAATTCATATTATGTAATATTTTTCCTAGAGCAAAGTACAGTACTCCTTAAGCAACACTTTGTTTAGAAAAGATTTGTAAGATAATTGTAGCTATGAGACTTACTTTGGCTGAAGAAATCTGAACAGAGGGACATGTGACCTCTGAATGGGGCTTTAATAGCCAGTGTACAATTTGTCATAGGTATTCCCTTTTCTTGCCTTGATGATCATAGAAATATATGTTGAGATCAGACTTTCATCTTAGGTCCTTGTAGCTTTGATGAACAGAGCTCCTCTGCTGACCAGCATAGGACATGTAGTGTAAGTGAAAACAACTGCCAAGTCACAGGGTCGTCCTTGAATAAATGTTTGTTATTAAAGCATAATCTAGCCCATTCTGACTGACAAGACAGCTATCAGCCAGATATGCTGAGTTACCAGTATGGACCAATCTCAACAGGCAGACCTTCCAAGATGTACAGTAAATTCATTCAACAAACAAGTCTCTGCTATGAACTAGATGCTTTGTGCGGCATAAAGATGGACAGGCTCCCCATCCTCCAAGAATTTACATTCCAGATCCTTTTCTATTTATGACTAAGAATGAAGTGTTGTAATTAAAGGTGTCTTAAACCTTAGAATCTTGGAGGAGGGGAGGGAAAGGCACACAGTGAAATAATTAGGAATTCTGAAAATTACAGATATTAAGTAGAAAAATATTATTAAGGCACGGTATGATTGAGATAAGATTATTCCTTTTTGTATTTAAATGCAAATTTGAGTACTCAAAAGTTTTAGGATATTAAAAAGGATAATAAAGCCAAGTTCTTTTCCCATTTATTAGTAAAATTCAAAACAAAAGCTACTGCAGAAGCTAGTAAAAAATGTAAAAAAGATTAACAAGGAGACAGCATTGGAAAGGAACGAGAATTTGTTGTTTAGTCATGTAGTTGTGTCCGGCTTTGCTACCTCATAAACTCTAGCCTGCCAGGCTCTTCTGTCCAAAGGATTTCCCAGGCCAGCATACTGAAGTGGATTGGCATTTTCTTCTCTGAGACAAGATTATTCTTCAAGAGAGTGGAAAAAAAAAAAAAAAACTGAACTGTCCAGTTTAACAAGTGTTGAAAGATATTGACAGATTACTTGGGGCAGATTGCCAAGAACAAATCCCTAGGCTGAAAGCTCACTGCCTACTGATTGGTCTTTCCTACCAAAGGACCCAGTGTGAGCCTGTTACTGACCCTGAGGACCCTCTCTTTACAGAGGCCGTGATGTTGGCCAGCCTTTTGTAAGTCTTGCAAAAGTAGTCACTCACCTCTGAAGTGGATCTTGAAGGGACCAGATATCAGGACACTGCCTTATTAAGAAGACATGCAGATGCAATCAAGATGTTCAGCAGGTGAGCTTACTATATTTCACCATGTGATCTCAGGCAAAACATCATCATCACTGGGAAAATGAATATAAGAAAGTGAATCTCATGAAATGGTTCTCTCAAAAAGCAGACACCAGAACAGGGGCTTGTATGCAGGTATTTTATTGAAGTGATCCTAGGAAAGCAGAGTAGGGCACTGGGAAGAATGAAATAGGAAATGAGGAAAGCCATGTCAAGGGTGCATTATTGAGCCTGTCACCTCTGTGAGCATCTGGGGATAAACCTGCCATGAACCCTCTAAAAACCTGAATGGAATGCACCTCAAAATTGTCTTCATGAGGGATGGGCAAGGAGAGGATTTGGTTATGGACTCCCATCTCCCATGAGGCAAAGGTTACTCCCTGGGTGTTCATTCCTTCTTGCGTCCATGTTTGTTCACCTATCAAATCCACTAAGCAGGTTCCTGCCTGCGGGTGTCCTATACAATAATAGAGAAATGGGGTGTGGTGGTACAGAAAGTGAGAAACATTTGATGTGGCTGCGGCTACAAATAATGTCGTCATCCTCCACCATGCATTCCGCATCCTAGCTTTGCACCACTGCATCAGGGGGTCTAGGTTGCTCCCCTAACTTGGGGGTGACCCAGACCTTCATCCCAGTGAGGTATTTTGTGCTTATTGGGGCATTGGTGACTGAATTTGCTAGCTCATCCCTGGCATGAGAGAACCAAGAGCTCCCCAGTGAATCCCTTGGGGTCCAGATAGGCTTCCTCCTGTTGCGTAGTACACCCCTGCTCCCTACGTGACCCCTTCTTGGGGGCAGCCTACATTCCAACACCTGGGCAACGTGTGGGCATAGAAGCCTATCTTAGTCCACACCCCAGCGACTCTTCAGAGTTCCCCGTGGTGCTTGGTGTAGACTGTAACCCAGCTACGCCCTTGGTCCTATGCTTCCCAAGGAACAGAACCTGCCACACCAGGTTTTACGGAGTCATGCCAGAAGCATATTAGGACTGCCTCCAGATCTCTATGAAGATTAACTCTTGAGTCACTGGAGAATGCCACTGTGTCAAGGAATCGTTCCTTACATGCTCTTATTCAGGTCTCTCAGGCCCCCACTTCCAAAGTCCATGTGTATCTCCAGTTCCTGGTCATAATGTTGGCCCAGGTCTTAGAATTCTTTGGGAAAGTTGTTTTCTTGTGGTGTGTTCCTCTGCACAGTCTGTGCTGGGATGTCAGCAGGGGGAAAGGGCACTAGCCCTTTAAGTTTTCTGGAAGTCTTTTGAGCCAGAAGAGGAGGGGCTTGCAACAATGAGGGGAAGGGCACTGGCTGCCTGTTTCTCTGGACCTTTTGTGATCAGAAGCAGCAATTGGGTGCTGCACAAGTGCCCAGTATTTGGAGAACTGGGTTCTTTTTGCTCACCCTGCCTCTTGCAAGCTGTGTGCTGGCTGCTCCAGGGACAGTGCACAGCTGCTGCGTGCCATGTGGCTGAGGCGGGGATTGGGGGGGTTGGTGGGGAGTTGCTACTAGCTAAGAGCTGACATGGACCAAAATGAATCACAGTTTTACCTTCCAAGCCTTCCCCTGGAAGTTTCACGTCTTCAGTAGACTCCAGAGTTCTCAAAGAGTTCCATCAGACCGATTATGCCAGTGTAATGGTTCTCTAGGTGGGGAGACAGATTCCTGGTGCTTCCTACTCTGCCGTCTTCCTAGAGGTCCTTCTCCACATCTCAGCTTAACTTCGAATAACAACCACAACCTGATGCTGCTTCGTAACGGCTGGCAAGTCCATTACACAGCCGTGTTCCCGTCACGGATTATTTCTTAATGTTGTGGCAAAAGACTGTCTCCTGAGCCTTTCGAGGTGAGGGAATGTTTGGCAGTGGCTAAGCAGTTCGCACATTATGAACCCATTCCAAATTCTCATCCCTAGGATTCTCCAGCTGCCTTTGCTTATGCCCGTGCTTCCTCGTGTGGTAGCTGTCCTCATGTGGTTATTGAGTACTTGATAGTTTAAAAAAATATCAGATTCAGATACGGGTACTAGAAAGCTAGAAATGACGTGGCTCATATTACATTTCTGTCTGAGAGCGTTGTTCCTCAATATGCCACGTAAGGTCTGCCATCTCTACTTCACACGTTTTTGGCATTATTTTTACTAATCTAACAGAGTGGTTAGTTCCATCCTCTGGTGTTTCAATGAACACATTTAATCTTGAATCCCAGGCAGGTGTACCCATGTCAATACATTCACCGTGATTAAATCTTCTGAATGTCATTCTTCGAGATAGCCTTAGAATATATTCTGCTATGATCTGAATGATTGTATCACCCTAGAATTCATGTTTCAGTCCTAACCCTCAAGGTTCGTGATTAGGAGGTAGTGCCTTTGGAAGGGGCTTAAACCTTGAGGTTAGATGTCTCATGAGTGGGATTAATGTGTCATTATATAAAAGACTCCAGAGAGATCCCTTGTCTCCTTCACCATGTGATGACACACCAAGAAGGCACCAGCTACATACTAGGAAAGAAGCTTCTCAGGTGGCACTAGGAAAGGATCCACCTGCCAATGCAGGAGAGATGAGGGTTAGATCTCTCTGTCGGGAAGATCCCTGGAGGAGGAAGCAGCAACCCACTCCAGTATTCTTGTCTGGAAAATCCCATGGACAGAGGAGCCTAGTGGGCTATAGTCCATGCAGTAGCAAAGAATCAAACATGACTGAGCATCTGAGCGCATGGACTAGGAAGAGGGGCCTCACCATAAGGTGATCATACTGGTACTTCGATCTAGTGTTTCCAGTTTCCAGAACTGTGAGAAATTTTTATCATTTATAAGCTACCAGTCTGTGGTATTTTGTTATAGCAGCCTGAATGGATTAAGACATGTTCCTAAACATATCTTCCAGATTTCTTTCAATGCACACTGACAAAATTCTGCATCCCTTTTGGTGTATTTGCTGTCTTCTGGAGCAGGTCCTGCACTTTTCCCTCTGGGCTTGGTTGGGAAAGAACTTTTGTTATGAGACTGAAGACAAGGATGGGCGGCCAGAACATGTTCCGTGAGGAGTAAGCCTCTTCTCAGGCAACTGCCACAAGTGACGTCATGTAAAGGTTTTATGCAAGTGAAGGCTGGTTGCCTTGAGTGGGATGTTAAATTGAGAAATTGATTACTACTACTACTGCTAGCTGGGAGGATCCAGGGAGTTGGAGAGTTCAGAGTTTGCAGATTCATCTCCGCTCAGATGTTACCATCCAAAGTCTCAGTGAAATGCTCCTTTGCATCCAGAGCCCTTATCTTAGCATAAAATACCTGATAGTCCTATACATTTAGGCAGTGTTGCAACTTTTCAATCTATATTATCAGCCATATTATCAGCCATGTCTGCCCTAGGGCTACAGGACAATGGAATGTGGCTAGGAAGCCTCAGGTTTTATGTTAAAAGTTTTAGGCATTAGGCTGATCTTTTTCTTTGTGTATACTCTTCAGGGCAATCAGAAGCATCTATACCATCTAACAATTCTTACTGATTATAATTATTATCATAGCAGTAAAGTGCATCAGTTACTTGACCAAAGCTTTGTCTTAAGCCTATACTATGTCTCAAGAAACCACAGCTTAGTAAGTAATTATGATGCCACTGCTTACTAGTGTTCATTTATCACCTATAAGGAGGTCTTCACTGTATTCCTGCTTAAACAGATAACCCAATCTCAGAGCTGCATGTTGGCTATCAGTTTTATGCCACCATTCCTGGTCCCAAGAGCTTTATCAGTAAGGAGCCATTCAGAAAAATAGAAACCACTTTGGCCACTGCAAACAAGAAATTTAGTGCAGGGGACTGGCTACAGTTAATGGAAGAACTTTCATGCATTGGAGAAGGAAATGGCAACCCACTCCTGTATTCTTGCCTTGAGAATCCCAGGGATGGGGGAACCTGGTGGGCTGCTGTCTATGGGGTCGCACAGGGTCGGACACAACTGAAGTGACTTAGCAGCAGCAGCAGCAATGGAAGAACTAGGAAGCCAAATAAAGTATTGATGCAATTCTAAAATTGCCTCAATTTTAGCAGGAAGCTGTTATCACCACTTGGATGAATGGAGTGTAAGCAAGGCAGAGTGCTACCAGGGCTCAAGATGAACCATCTCCCGGGAGCTGGAGCCTCTCAGTGGCTGTCTTGTGAGATCTGAAATATAAAGGAATGATTATCCCATGGGAACTGGTGTTATGGAGGGAACACAGCCAATGCCAGAGATGCCACCAAAAGCAGAGGAGGAGAGCACAAAATACCCGACCACTTCTCTTTCCCGCTCACACATAATCCAGCAGGGCTTCCCTTTTGCCAACCCTTCTCGGAAACCACTTGTTAAGAGACCCTGGGAAATGCAGATCCTGAAATACAGGCAGAACCAGGAAAGGACAGGAATGAATCTGAGAGCAAGGAGGGAAATGACCAGCACAAGAAGTATATCCCTTTTTTGTAATTATGTGTACGCTTGATGCTATCCGTGGATTCACAGAGACGATGCAGTACAGACCTTGTTTCAGAAAAACTTGCTAATACATGGCTATGTTTGTGTCATTATAGTAACAGCATGAATGCTAGATGAATCTTATGTAATCTTAACATGATTTCCTGGTAAGGATACCTCCGTATTTTTTATATATAGAAGATATTACCATATATATCATCTTGTAAGAGGCATGGAATTAAAATAGCAAGCTTTTAAATGAGGTTCTAAGTGTAATACTTTTCTTATTTTGACTACTTTATTCAATATTTCACCTGTAAATAGAGAAAATAAGAAAACCCAAAGAACAACGCACCTTCCCTTCTATAAGCTTGGCTTTCTTCAGTAATTTACAACTACATAGCCAAGATGATTTGTCTAAATTTAGTAGACTACAGATGACATGTCAAAATGAGGTAGTAAACATATGGAGAAGAAATAGTATGAAGAAACCTGCTCTGAGATATTTATTTCTGTGGAAACTTTAGTATTTCCACATCTATAGAATATTCTATGGGGGGACAGGCTTCCCTTGTGGCTCAGTTGGTAAAGAATCTGCCTGCAGTGCAGGAGACCTGGGTTTGACCCCTGGGTCGGAAAGATCCCCTGGAAAAGGAAATGGCAACCCTCTCCAGTATTCTTACCTGGAGAATTCCATGAACAGAGGAGTCTGATGGGCTACAGTCCACGGGAGAGCAAAGAGTCAGACACGATTGAGCGGGGAAATGGGGAACTCTTTTCTTTTGTAAGAGTCTTATTCTAAGTGAAGATACTCATGCCAAACTTTTTGCTTATGCCCTTGACTGTTTGTGAACGGTATCTAGCAAAAAGTCAGATAAGTTTAGAAAGTTTTCATTCTGTATCAAGTTTAAAATAGAAAGATTATGTTTTGACTATGTGAATTCTCTTCCCTGTGATCGGGAAATTAGATTCAGGCATTGACCCTATGATGCAGGTAGCAGCTTCCATTTTGTTCTTCCCCCACCCCACCAAGAGGATAGAGGGAAGATTTGTTAGAGAGGCTTACAGCATGAGAATGTGCTACTTCTTTTAAGCCTCCAGATTGGGTTTCTCCTCAACACAACTGGCCAAGCAGTTGTTTCTGGAGTCTTGGATGCCCTCCACATGACCAGGTTTTCAGTTTTATATAGTAATGCCTTCCATTAGAACCAAGAAGATATATTTGGCCGTCACCACAGACATCTGACCTGACAAACTCACCATGTACACGCTATGTGACACTGAATCCTGGCTTCAGCGTGAAGATGGCAAAAGGTGATCGCTGCTTCTACTGTCCTGATGCAGGCCAGCTTGCAGCCATACTTTTGAGGGGGAAAACGGCATAGAGCCATTAGGAAATGTGTAGACTTAAGTGAGGGATGTGAGAAGATACCAAAAATTGGGTTTCTTTTGCAACTTTCCATTTTTAGACAGTGCAGCAGCTTTTATCATCTTTTCTCAGTGCCCTCAAGAACATTTTTATTAAATGAATTCATTAAAGAAGACCTAGAAATATGACAGCCCTTGAAAATTTGAAAATTGTTATATGGGCCAGGAATGATTGAGCCTCTCTTTAATAGCCACCCTCTGTTCTGAGTTTTCCTCCTTTTAAAGACCCAGAGAAAATAAATAGAGGAGTTTTAAAAATATTGCTTAGGCGCTCAGTCATGTCCAACTCTTTGTGACCCTTGGGATGGTAGCCCACCAGGCTACTCTGTCCATGGGATTTTTCAGGCAAGAATACTGGAATTGGTTGCCATTTCCTCCTCCAAAGGATCTTCCCGACCCAGGGATTGAACCCTCATCGCCTATGTCTCCTGCATTTCAGGCAGATTCTTTACTCACTGAGCCACTGAGGAAATCTTTAAAATTTAAAATTATTAAAAATATGTAAAAACTGACCACATGGAGATTTTCTTACTACCACTTCTTGAAGCATCATAGAAGAAAATATGGTTTCTGTAGACAGTCTAAATGACCACTAACTATTTGGCCTCCCAGCATTTAGAATCATAGAATCTTCAATATTCATCATCATTCAGAGAGTTATGTTCATAGTCATTAATAAAAATGTCTTCAAAGTATGCAAATAATTAAAATATAAGTGGAACTAAAGGGAATGTAATGGCCAATTTATTTATATATATGAGTAATTGAATAAGTAGTTCAACTCCCAACTGGACATAGCCTCTTTTGTTCTGTAGAATGTTCACTTGATTCCTCTTATCTTGAAAGGACGACAAAAGAAAGGGATATTAAGACATTTGACAGTGAAGGAAAGGAGAATTCTTATTCTTTGTTTCTTTCCTTGCTCACTCTCTCTTTAGACCCTCTGGACCCATAGAAAAATCAGGTTAGTGGAGTAGTGGGTCACAAAGCTCAGAGATGGTTTCAGTTCAGTTCAGTAGCTCAGTCGTGTCCAATTCTTTGCAACCCCTGCAGCACGCCAGGCCTCCCTGTCCATCACCAACTCCTGGAGTCTACTCAGACTTATGTCTATTGAGTCAGTGATGCCATCCAACCATCTCATTCTCTGTCATCCCCTCCTACTCCTACCTTCAGTCTTTCCCAGCATCAAGGTCTTTTCAGATGAGTCAGTTCTTCGCATCAGGTGGCCAAAGTATTGGAGTTTCAGCTTCAGCATCAGTCCTTCCAATGAATATTCAGGACTGATTTCCTTTAGGATGGACTGATTGGATCTCCTTGCAGTCCAAGGGACTCTCAAGAGTCTTCTCCAACTCCATGGTTCGAAAGCATCAATTCTTCAGCACTCAGCTTTCTTTATAGTCCAACTCTCACATTCATACATGACTACTGGAAAAACCATACCCTTGACTAGATGGACCTTTGTTGGCAAAGTAATGTCTCTGCTTTTAATATGCTGTCTAGGTTAGTCATAACTTTCCTTCCAAGGAGTAAACGTCTTTTAATTTCATGGCTGCAGTCACCATCTGCAGTGATTTTGGAGCCCCCAAAAATAGTCTGACACTGTTTCCACTGTTTCCCCATCTATTTCCCATGAAGTGATGGGACTAGATGCCATGATCTTCGTTTTCTGAATGTTGAGCTTTAAGCCAACATTTTCACTCTCCTCTTTCACTTTCACCAAGAGGCTCTTTAGTTCTTCACTTTCTGCCTTAAGAGTGGTGTCACCTGCATATATGAGATTATTGATATTTCTCCCGGCAATCTTGATTCCACCTTGTGCTTCATCCAGCCCAGAGTTTCTCATGATATACTCTGCGTATAAGTTAAATAAGCAGGGTGACAATATAAAGCCTTGACAGACTCCATTTCCTATTTGGAACCAGTCTGTTGTTCCATGTCCAGTTCTAACTGTTGCTTCCTGACTTGCATATAGGTTTCTTAAGGCAGATCAGGTGGTCTGGTATTCCCATCTCTTGAAGAATTTTCCACAGTTTGTTGTGATCCACACAGCCAAAGGCTTTGGCATAGTCAATAAAGCAGAAATAGATGTTTTTCTGGAACTCTCTTGCTTTTTCCATGATCCAGCAGATGTTGGCAATTTGATCTCTGGTTCCTCTGCCTTTTCTAAAACCAGCTTGACTATCTGGAAGTTCACGGTTCACGTATTGTTGAAGCCTGGCTTGGAGATGGTTTGGCAACTGCCAAACATCCGATCAAGGACCTTGACCTTGACAGCCTTTCTGTCACATTCACTCATGATAAACATCCATTGCTTCTAAAAATTTCCATTCTCTCAGCCATTGTGAACCTTCAGAAGCATTGAAAAAGACTCAAGAAAAATTATTTCTTCTCTGTTTGTTCCTGTTTTTCTCCTCACTCGCCTCGAATTATTCCAAGCATCAGCCCTCTTTGCTGCCTTTCCTTTTCATTATTCCAGCCATCATTTCTACTTAGATGACTCCCGTGTCTGTCTCCACCTCTCATGTCTTTCTTTATCGTTAGTCCTCTATTTCTGACTGCCTCTTTGGAAATTCTTGGACGCACCTAATTTCACTGTATTCCAAATTAAATGAATCTTTCCATCACTCACCCCATTCCTCCTCTTAGTTTCTTAGGTAGAGTAAGTGAAAGATTCCTGTCAGGAGGAACTAGGTCTAAGGTTTAGGGAACCATGGAAAGAAAGAGGTCAGTCAGATGTATAACAGATGTATGACTGGTAGGACTTAATAACCAGTATCTTTCTCTTCTCCATTTGATTAAGGACAAGTCCATTATTATTGTGAAGTGAAAGTCACTCAGTCATGTCCGACTCTTTGCGACTTCATGTACTGTACAGTCCATGGAATTCTCCAGGCCAGAGTACTGGAGTGTGTAGCCTTTCCCTTCTCCAAGGGATCTTCCCAACCCAGAGATCGAACCAGGTCTCCTGAATTGCAGACAGATTCTTAATCATCTGAGCCACCAGGGAAGCCCAAGAATACTTATTATTAAGTCATACCAAAAATCTTTAATAATCTGCTGTGCTGTTTCAGTTTTATTTTATGTTTTATCCTAAAAGTTTTCATTCTAAAACTTTTATCTTAAAAGTTTAATACTGATCTTGGTCTGCCAACTCTGCTCACACTTTAGCCTCTTAAGTTTCTCAAATTTAACTGCTCCTATATATATATATACACACACTTGCTATAATAGATTATGAGCAATGAAAAAATAATCCAAGTGTGGGGATTCATAAAAATGGAAAGCTTATCAAGGAATTGATTGAATCCATATTGCTTTGTCCCTCTCCTCTGCAAACCTCCTCCCCAATGCAAGCCACATCAGGTGGATTTTGTTTCTGGCCAATACAGAATGTCTCTTTTGCTCTAATGTTATCTAGGTGTATTCCTCTGACCTGATTATTTTCTGAATACAAATGGAACGATTAGAAATGGTTCTTGGTTTGACATGGCTGAACTGTTTTATTAATAAAAATCTGCTGTCTAAATACATATTAAAGAAGTTCCTCCAAGTAAATGCCATTATCTATCCGTGGAAAATACTCAGCTGTCTGGAGGGACAAATGTTATGTCATACGAGCTCTCAGAGTCTTTTGCCCTGTCCTGAAAATGAATGTGGGAGAGAGGAATAAGAAATCCTTTCAGCATTCATGCCAAGGGTCTGAGAGTGCTTTACAGTACAGTTGTTAAAAGCACATATAATATTTATTTGTGTATTTGCCAGAATTATACAATTACCATTCAAAATTCTGATCTTGTCTGAAACTGCAGTGGGACTCTCATTTCTAATGGAATTGTGGACTCATGGGCCACCAGTTTTTCTCTAGTGACAGTGCCCTGTGTATTTTCAGGAATGCAAGGAGGAGGTTCTTGGAGAAAAGATGAAATGGGGAGGAATGTTTGCTTTGATTTGCTGTTTTGTTCCCCTTATTTGAGACTCAGGTGCAAAGAAGAGGATCTGGGATGACTCTGGGAAGAGAGAGAGAGAAGAAAGAAGAGAAATGAAAGGCTTGATTTTTTTTTTTTAATGTTGATAGTGTTGAAGAATTGGTAGTAGAAAAGAAGGAATTCTAGGACCTGGAGGAAGCAATAAACATGGTTTAGCTCACCTGTAGGTTTATGCTGGTTAATATGCAGTACCTACAGCAGAGCTAATGTATTTGCATTGATTTGTTATTACTATGAACATGCAAAAGTGCTTCTTAAACTAACAGCAGTTCCCTGTTTATATTTTAAAGAATATTTGTGCAGAAAAAAAAATTGGATGAAAACATCAAAATGGTTACTAGGTTTTAATTCATTTTTATATCCTACTTCTTTTCCACTTACCATTATAACTTGAGCATTTCTCCAGGTTAATAAATATAATTTTGAAACCACAGAATATGATAGAGCCATTTAAAATGTTTTGGTTGTGCTTTCATGGGGCTGAATTTTTTATTTAATGAATATAATATTCATTATTAAATCGATTAAATAGCTATAATCTTTTGCTATTATATTTTGCTGAAACTAACATAAATGTACTAAAATTTTACATTTTCAATATCAAAACTTACTTTGCCAACATTTAGAATGACTGGAATTGCAGAGGAGCATTAAGATATTATGTGCCTCAGACCTGGGCCCCTTGAGACTTGGGTTTCTAATCCACCTCCTCCGTTACAACCAGGAAGCCAGGGGTTAAACTCCCAGCAGATGGTGCTGCTGCTCTTGATGCTGCTGACTGAGCAGCCCAGGAATTTAAAGACTTGCTTAAACAGGGTTAATACATGGAGGACAGCTGGTCTGCAGCAGAATTAGAGGTCAGGAGGTTAGTCACATTTCCCTGAACACAGAGGACACACCAGTCAGGATCAGTGAAAGCCATTTAGGGAAAGGAAAAAACAGAGTTCTATTGGAGGGAGCAATTGAATGAGAGGGTAGATGGTGTTACGATAGAACCGAGTGCACCAGATACAGAGGGGGGAGAAGGGGGAGGTGAAGGAAGACCGATAAACCTGGGGGAGAACTGCCCCTCAGCCTCCAGGTTTCAGATGAGGAGAGAGACCACGCTGTGCTGTGCTTAGTCACTCAGTCGTGTCCGACTCTTTGCGACCCCATGGACTGTAGCCTGTCATACCTCTAGTCCATTTTCCAACTCCAGGGATCATCGTCCTATATTTTCACCAGTATGCGGATGTGAGTTAGGAGGGCTTTGATCTTGCCAGCCAGTTAGACGTTTAATGTGGCTAATTCACTCTGTAAGAGGACACAGTGGGATGTTGTCAAGTTGGAAGAAGCTATTAATGTCTTGGAATTAATATCTCATCAAGGACAGTGATTAACATCTACTGCAGCCCAATTTCTGCAAATGCCTTGAGGGTCTATTCTTTGTGAAGCACTGTGATAGATGTTTAGGGATTTGAAATGGAAAATAAAGTTAGGACAGTTTTGGCTCTAAGACAGTTTACTAAGTAATACATGGGCAGGGAACAGAGGAGTTAGATGGATGTGCTGATGATTGCTATAATATTGGATTGGCCAAAAAGTTCATTTGTATTTTTCTGTAAACTGTTTTTGGGAAAAACCCGAACGATCTTTTTGGCCAACCCAATACTAAGTTCACTAAGAAAACTATTACAGAGAAAGTGGTAAGTGGTTCAGAAGTGAGAGACAAGGATTAGTGAGGAAGGCTGAATTTTTATGAAGGATATAGAAAAATATTAACAAAGATGTATAAGTGAAAGAATCACATAAAAAAAGGCACCAAGGAACTTCTACCCTCATCTCCCCCTGCTCCACACCAGCCTAACACAGAACACACACACACACACACACACACACACACACACACACACACGGCCAGGCACACATATACATCATCTTCAACTACTCTGATGTTGCCTTATGGAATAGATAAATCTATCCTCAACTTCAATTTCTGACATTAAATACTGTGTTCATAAATATGTTTTGAATATTTGAATACTAGCCTACAGAATGACACAAGGAAAGACAATGGGCTTTAATACTAGACAGATTGGGGTTTAAATTTCAATCCATTTTCTAGCTGAATGACCTTGAATAAGTTACTCAATCTCTATGAGCTAATATCTATAAAAATGGATATCGTAAGAATGAACATTACATAGTTGTAAGAATTAAGTAGAAAAACATGTTAACACATTTTCTTGGTAAGAACTGCTTTCCCTGCCTTCAATTCTGTCCTGACCAGGTCTGCACTCCCAGCCTCCTTGGTCACACTAGAGGGCGACATCATCCCATTCTTACATCTAAGGCTTCCAGAAGTGAGAGTCTTCTCAGCAGACAGGAGTTTTCTAAATGCCTCAGCAAGGGAGGAATCAGAAACTGTGCTCCAGAACATGAATAAGGTGAAGAGCCGACTCATTGGAAAACACCCTGATGCTGAGAACGAATGGAGGCCAAAGGAGAAGGGCACAGAGGATGAGATGGTTGGATGGCATCACCGACTCAGTGAACATGAATTTGGGCAAACTCCAGGAGATAGTGGAGGACAGGTTAGCCTGGCCTGCTGCAGTCCATGGGGTTGCAAAGAGTCGAACATGACTTAGCAACTGAACAACAGCAAACAACAACAGTAAGAGATAAACTGTGGAAGGACTTTGGAGCAGCTGCTGTGTCCTCTGTGAGCAATAGCTGTCCTCAGAAGGCAGGGTTCCAGCGTCTATTTTTGCCAGCTGAGTTGGGAAGACTTCTGATGCTACCAGAGCAGCAGGCCTGTGGACTGGGCATCTAAAGCTGCTCGATTGCTGCTAGAAATTCACCATGCTTGGACAGAATCTCTAAAAAGTCCACTGGACCTCATTTGCTAGAGAGTCAGGACTGTGACAGCCATGTGTTCCAGTTTTCCTGAGACAGTCCTGGTTTGTGCTGGAGTAATTACTCGTGAAGTGAAGTGAAGTGAAAGTCGCTCAGTCATGTCCGACTCTTTGTGACTCCATGAGCTATACACATCCATGGAATTCTCCAGGCCAGAATACTGGAGTGGGTAGCCTTTCCCTTCTTCAGGGGATCTTCCCAACCCGGGGATCAAACCCAGGTCTCCCACATTGCAGGCAGATTCTTTACCAGCTGAGCCCCAACAGAATTACTGGTAGTACCCCTTTTACTCTCCATGTCCCGGTCTGGAGACTAAGTTATATGGGCTCCCTACTCAGAATATTAGGATGAGTACTTACTAATAGCGAGGATCTGACCTAGCAAGGGTCCTTGGGTCTGGATAAGACCATGCATGGGCATTGGAGTCAGAAAGTGACAGACGTATCTGGGTTAAAATCCTGGCTTTGTCTGTGTCATTGACAAGTTATTTAACTTAAGTCTCAGTTTCCTGATGTATGGATTAGAGATATTAATAATAACAGGACACGGATGCATTGTACCTTCTAATTCTAATTAAAGTTCTTCCCAGAATCTCTGACATGTAGCAATACATGGTAGCTATCCTTGTTACAGTTTTTAAGAGTCACTGTAATATTCAGGTTCTCCTCTAAATTCAAGGTAATTTAGGCTATATTAGTTGAAGAAGAGCTGAAGAAATAATTGAGGACCAAAGTAAAATGAGAAGGCAATGGCACCCCACTCCAGTACTCTTGCCTGGAAAATCCCATGGACGGAGGAGCCTGGTGGGCTGCCATCTATGGAATCGCAGAGTTGGACACAACTGAAGCGACTTAGCAGCAGCAAGTAAAATGAATAGCTCAAGGTCACAAGAGAATTGTTGAGTCACCCAAAATCAGAGCCAGTGAGCATGAGTGTCTCAGAATTCCCTGGCTGGTGCACCAGGGGTGTCACTGTTTCTACAGAGACTGTTCAAGGGTAAAGACGTGGCCTAGTTTCTGTTTTGCAGCTTTAGCAGATACTGGACACAGTACTACTCTTGTGAGTTTAGAGGACAGTAGACATTTGACTACTTCAGTTTGCAATTTTTATTGCAAATGTTCAAGCATATGAATAAGAATAGAGAATCTGGTAATGAACGCCAGTGTAGGCACCTCCATCAAATCTTAACATTATAGGCTACCTATGCAGGTCCTTTTTTCAATGACATTAAAGGTCATAAATATAATTAAGACCTCTGATGCACTGTTCCTTTCTATAAGCCTCTTCCTTTATTTTCTAGTGTTATATAACAGGTTTTGATGCTAAAGCTGAAGCTCCAGTACTTTGGCCATCTCATGTGAAGAGTTGACTCATTGGAAAAGACTCTGATGCTGAGAGGGATTGGGGGCAGGAGGAGAAGGGGACGACCGAGGATGAGATGGCTGGATGGCATCACTGACTCGATGGACGTGAGTCTGAGTGAACTCCGGGAGTTGGTGATGGACAGGGAGGCCTGGCATGCTGCAATTCATGGGGTCGCAAAGAGTTGGACATGACTGAGCGACTGAACTGAACTGAACTGAAAACTTATATGGTATCATATGTATCTCATTGCAACTTTTTTGTTTTGCTTAATAGGTTTTTAGGATTTATCCATCTTCATAAGTACTATACAGCATGCCATTATGTAAATAGTCTACCATTCATTATCCATTTTCCAGTTTATGAACACTTTGGTTGGTCCCCAGTTTTCACATACATGAGACTTTCCGTAAGGTTTGTAGACAGAAGTGGACTTGCAAGGTCTTAGGATATAAGTATGTTCAACTTGACTCAATGCTACCAAATTTTGCCAAAAATTACCAAAAATTTTCCAAAGTGGTTGTTTCCATGTCCATTGTATTAAAATATTTTCCCCAGATGAAAATATATTACAGGCATGCCTCAGAGGTAATTCAGGTTCAGTTCCATACCGCAAACATCACAATAAGGCAAGGCACACACTTTTTTGGTTTTGCAGAGCATATAAGAAATGATGTTTGCATCACAAAGTGATGTTTTTATATATATATATATACAGCTGTATGTATGCAAACACTCCCTCCCTCTAGAGCCTCCCTCCAACCCCTCCAGGCCCGATCCCACCCATCTAGGTCATCACGGAGCATGGAGCTGAGCTCCTTGTGCTGTGCAGCAGCTTCCTGCTAGCTGTCTGTTTCACAGATGGCAGTGTATGTATGTCAGTGCTACCCTCTCAATTCATCCCACCTTCTGCTTCCCACCCTGTGTCCGCAAATCCATTCTCTAAGCCTGCATCTTTATTCCTACCCTGAAGTTTTCAAACTGGGGAAGAGCACATGCAAAGTAATGGAAATCTGAATGTTGTACCACCCCCACCTCCAGGCAGATTTATCATAAAACACAGCTTTGAGTGATTCATTCTCTGGTGCAGGTGGGGAGGAGTATTGGAGATGGATTGCTTCAGGAAGAAAGGATTACTTGAATGACTCGGTTATGTAGCAAAACCATATAACATAACAACCTATGTATAACATATAACTTAACTGGGACACTAAAAAAATTGTCGTAAAAACATATAATGTACTCTCTGAGACATTTTAAAAAATTTTATTGGAGCACAGGTGATTTGCAAGGTTGTTTTATCTCTTAACCAGTTTTAAGTGTACAGTACATTGTATAAAACTGAAACTCTGTACCCACTGAACAGAAACTCCCCTTTTTTTCTCCCTGTAGTCCCTGGCAACCACCAATCTATTTTCTGTTTCTAAAATTTCAACTGTTTTATTATATAGGGAATTACATAATATTGGTCTTTATATGACTGGCTTATATCACAAAATAAGCAAAATAAGATGTTTGCTGTGGATTATTCATGTATGTGCGCATGTCTGGGTATGCACAGTCATGTCCAACTCTTTGTGACCCCTTGGACTATTAGCCCACTAGGCTCCTCTGTCCATGGAATTTTCCAGGCAAGAATACTGGAGTGAGTTGCCATTTCCTCCTCCAGGGGATCTTCCTGACCCAGGGATCAAACTCACGTCCCGTATGTTTCCTGCATTGGCAGGCAGGTTCTTTACCACTACACCATATGACTTTTATTCTATAGAGGTAGTTTCTTTCTAGTTTGTTGAGTGTTTTTAATCATGAAGGGGTGTTGCATTTTGTAAACACCTTTCCCGCATCAATTGAGATGATCATGTGGACTTTCACTCTTCATTCTGTTAATGCAGTGGCCTACATTGATTGATCTTTATTGAAGCATCCTTGCATTCCAGAAATAAATCTCATTTGGTTGTGGTGTATGAGTCTTTTAATGTGCTATTGAGTTCAGTTTGCTAGTACTTTGTTAAAGATTTTCATGTCAATATTCATCAGAGGTATTGGTTTAAATTTTTCTTATAGTACCTTTCTCTAAACTTGATAAGCTGGCCTTATAAAATGTGTTCAGAAGTGCTCCCATCTTTTCAATTTTTGGAAGCTTTGAGGATTAATTTAATTCTTTTTAAAAATGTTTAGTAGAATTCCATAAAGCTATCAGGTCCAGTGCTTTTCTTTGTTGGGAGGTTTTGGATTAATGATTTAATCCCCTTGCTAGTTAGAAGTCTGTTCATATTTTTAAATTTCTTCATGATTCAGCCTCAATATGTTGTATGTTTCTAAGAATTTATTAATTTTTCTAGCTTATTCAATTCACTGACATATAAGTGTTCATAGTAATCTTTCATAATTCTTTATTTTTTGGCATCAGTTAGAGTATCTCCTCTCTCATTTCTGATTTTTATTGTCTTCTCTCTTTTATCTTAGTCCAGCTAAGAGTTTGTCAATTTTGTTGATCTTTTCAAAAACCAACTCTTAATTTTATTGAATTTTTCCCATTCTCTGCTTCATTTATTTCAGCTCTGACCTTTATTATATCCTTCCTTTTGCTAACTTGGGACTTGGTTTGTTCTATTTTTTCATTTTTGAGGTGAAAAGTAAGGTTATTGAGTTGAGATCTCTTCTTTAATGTAGGCATAAAGGAGACATACTACCAAAGACCAAGGCATACTACTATAAACTTCTTTTCATGTTGCTTTTGCTTTTATTACCATTTCGTTGTTTCGTTTTGCTTTTATTACCATTTCTTTTTTAAATATTCTTATTTATTTATTTATTTGGCTGCACCGGGCCTTAGCTGCTTCACACGGGATCTTTGATCTTCATCACAGCATGCAGGATCTTTAGTTGTGGCCTGTGAACTCTTAGTTGCAGCACATGGGGTCCAGTTCTCTGACCAGGGATCAAACCCAGGCCTCCAGTATTGGAAGCACACAGTCTTAGCCAGGAGAACACCAGGGAGGTCCCTATCATTTCCATGTATCTCACGATAACTTTAAATTTTCCCAGGTGATTTCTTCTTTAACCCATTTGTTGTGCAAGAGTGTGCTTTTTTATGTACCAAATATTTGTGAATGTTTCAGTTTTTATTTTGCTGTGGAGTTCTCAGTTCAGTTCAGTCACTCAGTCGTGTCCGACTTTTTGTGACCCCATGAATTGCAGCACGCCAGGCCTCCCTGTCCATCACCAACTCCTGGAGTTCACTCAGACTCACGTCCATCAAGTAAGTGATGCCATCCAGCCATCTCATCCTCGGTCGTCCCCTTCTCCTCCTGCCCCCAATCCTTCTCAGCATCAGAGTCTTTTCCAATGAGTCAACTCCTTGCATGAGGTGGCCAAAGTACTGGAGTTTCAGCTTTAGCATCATTCCTCCCAAAGAAATCCCAGGGCTGATCTCCTTCAGAATGGACTGGTTGGATCTCCTTGCAGTCCAAGGGACTCTCAAGAGTCTTCTCCAACACCACAGTTCAAAAGCATCAATTCTTCGGTGCTCAGCTTTCTTCACAGTCCAACTCTCACATCCATACATGACCACAGGAAAAACCATAGCCTTGACTAGATGGACCTTAGTCAGCAAAGTAATGTCTCTGCTTTTGAATATGCTATCTAGGTTAGTCATAACTTTTCTTCCAAGTAGTAAGGTCTTTTAATTTCATGGCTGCAGTCACCATCTGCAGTGATTTTGAAGGTGAAGGTGAAGGTGAAGTCGCTCAGTCGTGTCCAACTCTCTGCGACCCCATGGACTGTAGCCTATGAGGCTTCTCTGTCCATGGGATTCTCCAGGCAAGAATACTGGAGTGGTTTACAATTTCCTTCTCCAGGGGATCTTCCCGACCCAGGAGTCGAACCCAGGTCTCCCGCATTGGAGGCAGACGCTTTAACCTCTGAGCCAAAGTCTGACACTGTTTCCACTGTTTCCCCATCTATTTCCTATGAAGTAATGGGACCGTATGCCATGATCTTCGTTTTCTGAATGTTGAGCTTTAAGCCAACTTTTTCACTCTCCACTTTCACTTTCATCAAGAGGCTTTTTAGTTCCTCTTCACTTTCTGCCATAAGGGTGGTGTCATCTGCATATCTGAGGTGATTGATATTCTCCCAGCAATCTTGATTACAGCTTGTGCTTCTTCTAGCCCAGCGTTTCTCATGATGTACTCTGCATAGAAGTTAAATAAGCAGGGTGACAATATACAGCCTTGACGGACTCCTTTTCCTATTTGAAACCAGTCTGTTGTTCCATGTCCGGTTCTAACTGTTGCTTCCTGACCTGCATACAGATTTCTCAAGAAGCAGGTTAGGTGGTCTGGTATTCCCATCTCTTTCAGAATTTTCCATAGTTTATTGTGATCCACACAGTCAAAGGCTTTGGCATAGTTAATAAAGCAGAAATAAATGTTTTTCTGGAACTCTCTTGCTTTTTTGATGATCCAGCAGATGTTGGCAATTTGATCTCTGGTTCCTCTGCCTTTTCTAAAACCAGCTTGAACATTAGGAAGTTCACGGTTCATGAACTGCTGAAGCCTGGCTTGGAGAATTTTGAGCGTTACTTTACTAGCATGTGAGATGAGTGCAATTGTGTGGTAGTTTGAGCATTCTTTGGCATTGCCTTTCTTTGGAATTAGAATGAAAACGGACCTTTTCCAGTCCTGTGGCCACTGCTGAGTTTTCCAAATTTGCTGGCATATTGAGTGCAGCACTTTCACAGCATCATCTTTCAGGATTTGAAACAGCTCAACTGGAATTCCATCACCTCCACTAGCTTTGTTCATAGTGATGCTTTCTAAGGCCCACTTGACTTCACATTCCAGGATGTCTGGCTGTAGATGAGTGATCACACCATCGTGATTATCTGGGTCGTGAAGATCTTTTTTGTACAGTTCTTCTGTGTATTCTTGCCACCTCTTCTTAATAACTTCTGTTGAGTTCTAGTTGCATACAATTCTGATTGTATTCCATTGTGAAAGGAAAAGATAGTATCATTTCAAAATCTTAAGTTTGTGAAGTCTTGCTTTGTGGCCTAACATATGCTATAGAATGTACCTATAGAATAGTCCATATATACTTGAGAAGAACTTGTGTTCTGCTGTTGTTGGGCAGACTGTGTGTGTGTGTGTTATGTTCGGTTGGTCTATAGTATTGTGTAAGTCCTCTGTTTCCTCTTACTGATCTTCCATATGGTTGATCTATCCATTATTGAAAGTGGGATATGGAATCTATTATTATTGCTGTGTAACTGTGTCTTCCTTTCTGTCATTGTTTGCTTCAAATGTTTGAGTGCTCTGATGTTAGAGCATATATATTTATAATTATTATATTGACCTTTCATAGTTACATAATGTCCTTCTTTATCTTGTGTGGCAGTTTTTGACTTAAAGTCTCTGCTGACATAAATATGATCATCCCCACTCTCTTTTAATTACAATTTGCAAGGACTATCTTTTTCTGTTCTTTCACTTGCAGTCTATGTGTGGCCTTACATCTAAAGTGAATCTCTTGGGACTTCCCAAGCAGTCCAATGGTTAAGACTCCATGCTTCTACTGCAGGGGATGTGGATTTGATCCCAAGCAGGGAACTAAGATCCTGTATGTTTTGTGGTGTGGAGATAAAAGAAAAAAGAAGAGAAGAAAAATTTGAACTGAGCTATCTGGCTTTAATGTTTAAAAAACGTATAAAAAGGTGAGTCTCTTATAGGCAGCATATAGTTGGATTCTGTTTTGTCATAATTCATGCAGTCATTTTATGTCTTTTGATTTGGGAAGTTTAATTCATTTATATTTAAAGTAATTAATCATAGGGAAGGACTTCTATTGCCATTTTGTTCATTTTTCCTTTATGTCTTGGTCTTCCTGTCTTCCTTTGTGTTTCATTGGCTTTTTACAGTGTAGGCGGTGATTCTGTTCTAGTTCTCTAGGTATTTTCTTACCATGGGGATTATCTAAAACATTTTATAGTATAACAATCTGTTTTTTAAACTGAAGTATAGTTGATTTACAATATTATATTAGATTCAGGTATGCAATATAGTGATTTAAAATTTTTTAGGTTATATTACATTTAAAGTTATAAAATAATGGCTAGGTTCCCTGTACTATATAATTTATTCTTGTAATTTACTTGTTTTATGCATAATAGTTTTTAACCTCTAAATCCCTTACCCCTGTCATGCCTTTTGCCCCTTTCCTCACCCCACTGGCAAGCACAAGTTTGTTCTCCATAGCTGTGAGTCTGTTTCTGTTTTGTTATATTCATTCATTTTATTTTTTAGCTTCTACATATTGAAGTGATAACATACAGTATTTGTCTTTGTACATCTGACTTATTTTGCTAAGCATGATACCCTCTAGGTCCATCCATGTTGTTGCAAGCGGCAGCACTTCATTTCATTATACGTATAAACCACATCTTTATTCATTCATCTGTTGAGGGCGCTTATGTTGCTGCCATACCTTGGCTACTGTAAATAATGCAGCCATGAACACCGGGGTGCATGTATCTTTTTGAATTCATGTTTTTGTTTTCTTTGAATATATACCCAGGGGTAGAATTGCTGGGTGATATGGTAGTTCTATTTTTAGTATTTTGATGAATTCCCCATATTGTTTTCAATAGTGGCTGTACAAATTCACATTTCCACCAGCACTGTATGAGGGCTTCCTTTTCTCCACATCCTTAGCAACATTTGTTTTTTGTAGACTTTTTGATTCTAACAGGTGTGAGGTGATACTTCATTGTGGTCTTGATTTGCATTTCTCTGATGATTAATGATACTGAGCATGTTTTCACATGCCTGTTGCCCAGTTGGTGTCTTCTTTGGAAGAAAATGTCTATTCAGGTCTTTTGCCTGTTTTAAAAGTCGGGTTTTTTTGGAGGGTGTGTTGGGTTATACAAGCTGTTTATATATTTTAGATATTAAACCATTATCAGTCATATCATTTGCAAATGTTTTCTCCCATTCAATAGGCTGTCTTCTTGTTTTGCTGAAGGTTTCTTTGCTATGCAAAAGCATTTAAGTTTAGTTAGGTCTCATTTGTTTATTTTTGCTTTTGTTTCCTTTGGCTTAGGAAACAGCCTCAAAAAATATTGTTATGATTTACATCAGAGTGGACTCTCCTGCAACAGAGAAGGGTAAAGATCAGGAAAGAGAGCTGAAAGGACACACTGTGTGGTAATGTCAGGCCAGGTAGAAAATTTGTGTTTCCAGATAGGTACAGAAAATGAATTTTGCCCATTCCCATGCACTTAAGAATTGGGACCATGAAGCAAAGTTTGAGGGCTAGACTTGTTGTTACGGGATGGTGGGAAAGCTTGCACATCCAAGGAATACAGTACGAGGCTACCAGCTGGAAGACATGGCTGGGTCTCCCAAGGGACCACTAGACCTAGGAGAGTTACTTGGAGTAAATTTGGTTCTCCACAGCATTTCTATGGGCAGTAAGCATGATCAATGGAGATGACCAGGAGAAAGGAGACATCAGCATTGCTCAGTTTGTCCCAGAACCAGATGTCTTTTTTTTTTCTCTCTCTCATTGCTTTGTGCTGGGGCTCAGAAGGTAGGAAACTTCAAGGAAGGAGGGGTGTGGTGTGAAAGAGCCAATAATATTCCACCCATACTCGCCTAAGCTGAAAATCAGTTTGCAAGGTAGGAAAGGAGAGCCTCTATAAAACTAGTGATTGAAATTTAAAAGTAAATAGAACTGAGTCCTAATAACCAAAGACATTGTATTTTAACAGCTGAGAGGGACAGCAAATTATGGGCCAGAACTGAGATGATATTAGGCATCCTGCTGCCTAGCGAAAAGGAAAATTAACAGAGTAGAATTGACAATATTTACTGGAAAAATAAAACACGTCTATGTTTATGACCAAGTTATTGAGACTGCTCAGTCAAATTAGCTACATAGTTTGACGTAAATTGCTTGGTTAATGTCATCCTGTAGCAGGAGTCAGGGCTTGCATCTGTTTGGGCTCCCATCAGGATATGGCCTGTTATGAGCAGATTTTGATTCAGTATTTGCTGAATGAGTAGCCTGAATGATCTGTTTTTCTCTTTACCATATTTTTGTGTCCTAACTAAAAAAATTGCACACATTCCTAATGATAATTAAAGTCTTTCTAAAAGCAATCATCCGTGAAAGCACAATTCCACCTTATTCAATTTGCAGCGGCTTTTGAAAAATTTAGCTTTGTCTTCTAAAATCAATGATGTGGTTAAAATGATAGAGATTCTGCTCTTTAATTGGACATGAGTATTAGTCAATCTATAATTTATTAGCTTAATTGAGAAAAACTGAACAGCAAAGTGTGGTGAGCAAATTAAACAAATACCTTATTCCATATGTCTACAAGCTGCTTTCCAAATTAGTTCACTTTGCAATGGAGAGCAGATTGGGTTATTAAGAGTTGCTTCACAGGGTTTGAACTTCATAGTACTTTTTATTTCTTTGAGAAATATTTTTTCCAAGAAAATCCAATTATAAATAGCATGGTTTAGGCCAGCAGCAGAATGGGCAATACATGGGACAGGATGAGTGGGACAGGATGAAACCACTGTCTGTTTAAGTTCTGTGTGACCAGGGATCTACTCACTTTTTCATGGGGATGGGGAACAATGTTTCAGATTTTTAATTACTGAGGCACTAACAGAAGCTCTTCCTACAATGATCATATATAAGGTATTTCTATGGCATGAACTCAAGGTCGTTGGGCTTCCCAGGTGGCACTAGTGGTAAAGAACCTGCCTGCCAATCCAGGAGAGACGTAAGAAATGCAGGTTTGATCCCTGGGTCAGGAATATCCTCTGGAGGGCATGGCAATCCACTCCAGTGTTCTTGCCTGGAGAATCCCATGGACAGAGGAGCCTAGCATGGGGTCGCAAAGAGTCGGATATGACTGAGCGGCTTTCACTTTCACTTTCAAGAACATTATTACAGCAAGGTTCATAACAAGTCATTTATATTCATTTTATTTAATAATCTACTAGAGATCTACACTGGAACAAACATAATATTTCTCTTTTTATTTTTAATAAACTTTTAATTTTAGAACAATATGAGTATACATGTTCAAGCTGGATTTAGAAAAGGCAGAGAAACCAGAGATCAAATTGCCAACATCCATTGGATCATAGGAAAAGCAAGAGAATTCCAGAAGAACATCTACTGCTTCATCAGTCAGTCAGTTCGGTCGTGTCAAGTCAGCTCAGTCGTGTCTGACTCTTTGCAACCCCATGAATTGCGGCAAACCAGGCCTCCCTGTCCATCACCAACTCCCGGAGTTCACTCAGACTCACATCCATCGAGTCAGGGATGCCATCCAGCCATCTCATCCTCTGTCATCCCCTTCTCCTCCTGCCCCCAATCCCTCCCAGCATCAGAGTCTTTTCCAATGAGTCAACTCTTCGCATGAGATGGCCAAAGTACTGGAGTTTCAGCTTTAGCATCATTCCTTCCAAAGAAATCCCAGGGCTGATCTCCTTCAGAATGGACTGGTTGGATCTCCTTGCAGTCCAAGGGACCCTCAAGAGTTCTCCAACACCACAGTTCAAAAGCATCAATTCTTCGGTGCTCAGCCTTCTTCACAGTCCAACTCTCACATCCATACATGACCACAGGAAAAACCATAGCCTTGACTAGACAGACCTTAGTCAGCAAAGTAATGTCTCTGCTTAAATCTGAACAACAAATCTACCTCTTACCTATCACTGTATCCCTCACTGAATTTTTTTTTTTTTTTTTGCAATGAGACATCAAGAGCCTGAGCTTCATTAGGTCCTAAAACCACGCACTGTGGGTTTTGGCTGTGCTCAAGTCCCAGTCAGATAAGACAGAGTGACTAAGCATAGCACAGAGTCCCTGCCACGTGGGTTTGAGTCCCAATCTTAGGTGGACAGTTTCAAACACAACTTTCAGAAATGGAAAGATGATGACCTGCCCAATACTTTGTAAGCAGTGGCATAGATGGAGAGAGGATCTGAAGGACGGGAGGAAAAACAGTGGGAAAAACTTGCTGAGGAATCCCCTTCATAACTTGCCAGAAAATCTGCTAAATACCTGACCTGTGCCCACAGTTTTCATTAAACTGATCCTTGGCACAAAGAAGATTAAGGACAAAAGAAGCCCCACCCACTTGGGCAACAGCTACTAAGTAGCCCCTGCCAGAGTCCCTCAATTGCACTCACTGCTGCTCGCCTGTTTGCAGGGGGTTTGAGGAAAAGAAATGAGAGCTTGTAAAGGAATTAAGATTTTGTTAGCCATATGTCCTTCCAGCCATAGGAGTGAGGACGTCCTAGCTTAACCAGAGGTCTCCTGGAATCTGAGACTGAGCCATGTGAGCTTTCTGCCGAATTGATTTTGCTCTCTCAGTTTCTACCAAGCTGGGCTTCTTGTCACTTCCACTGCGCTGGGTTTTCTTTGTGTTCACCTTCCACCGTGGGGGCTTTCGCTTCTGCTGTGCTTGGCCTCTGCCCTGCAGGGGCCTAGCCTAGTTGTTTCAGCCAGGTTAAATCTGAGAAACAGCACCATAGCTTCATGGAAAATAGATGCGGAAACAATGGAAACAGTGACAGACTTTATTTTCTTGGGCTCCAAAATCACTGCAGATGGTGACTGCAGCCATGAAATTAAAAGATGCCTTTGCTCCTTGGAAGAAAAGCTATGACCAACCTAAACAGCATATTAAAAAGCAGATATATTACCTTTGAAATTTAAAGTAGCTATGTTTACTATTACTTTTTCCCAGCAATCTTCAAAAGAGGCGAAAGTGACA
Source organism: Capricornis sumatraensis (assembly GCF_032405125.1). Classification (NCBI taxonomy): domain Eukaryota; kingdom Metazoa; phylum Chordata; class Mammalia; order Artiodactyla; family Bovidae; genus Capricornis; species Capricornis sumatraensis. The sequence continues at coordinate 94,831,936 of NC_091075.1, read as the reverse complement.
TTGAAATGCATGAGACAAGATATAGGTGAGTTGCCAAGGCAGATTTCCTGTTTTTATCTATTATCTTTTTTCTGTTCTAGAATCTCATTCAGGATATCACATTACACATAGTTGTCATTTTACTTAGGCTCCTCTTGTCTCAGATAGTTTCTCAAACTTTCCTTGTTTTTGATGACCCTGACAATTTTGAGAAGTATTTATCAGGTATTTTGTAGAAGGTCCCCCGTTAGGGATTATTCTGATTTTTTCAAAATCATGGTCAGACTGTGGTTATATGTTTTGAGGAGGAAAGTCACAGAGATAAAGGCCATCATCACATTGTACCAAGGGGACCTACCATGAACATGGGTTATCACTATTGATGTTGACTGTACTACCTGCTTGATGATAGTGTTTATCATGTTTCTTTTTCTCCATTTCCATACTGTACACTTTGGAAAGAAGTCAGATGTACCTACTTTTGAGAGCAGCTCTAATTTCTCCAGAATTCCAGTTTTATTTTAATTTTATTGTGGCATTACTCTGTACTGTGTCATACATTGGTATGCATGAATGCAAAACATGTGTTCATACACAAATGAGCCTTTGTGTATGACCTTTTCTCTGTACCAGAAGTTCATCAGGGACTGCAGATTGAAAGCATATGTTTGAAAGGGAAATTTTTTTAAAATGTAGGTACATTCCAAAATGAAATTCAGAGATGAAACAAGCTGCTAGTTCTTGATTTGATAGACTTTAGATAAAATAATCATATATAAAATATGGATCCAGCACTCTTTTTTGTTAGGGAATAAAATACCTGCAAGAGCTCTGCTTGAGCCTCTGTAAAGATTTGCAGTTGCTTTTTTACGGAAACCCAAGGGATTTGATCTGTTGGCCTCTATTTTCAATTGGAAGCTGGGTTCAGCTCCCAGTGAGTCTCAGGGGGAGAGAAATATAATTTCTTTCCACTGTACATCCTCAAAAGAGGATACACTTTCGTCCTTTCTTATTCCCTTTAATGGTTAATATTCATGTTGCTGCTGCTGCTGCTGCTAAGTCCTTTCAGTCGTGTCCAACTCTGCATGACCCCACAGACGGTAGCCCACCAGGCTCCCCCATCCCTGGGATTCTCCAGGCAAGAAAGTGGAGTGGATTGCCGTTTCTGTCTCCATTGCAGGAAAGTGAAAAGTGAAAGTGAAGTCGCTCAGTCTTGTCCGACTCTTAGCAATCCCATGGACTGCAGCCTACTAGGCTCCTCTGTTCATGGGATTTTCCAAGCAAGAGTACTGGAGTGGGTTGCCATTGCCTTCTTCATAATATTCATGCAGAACTAAAAAATAGTGTTAACAATAAGAAATAGCACTGAAAAGTCCCCCCAAAACACCAATAGTTGTTGGCCTTCACTGAAATGGATGTAGCTATCTCCTTTTGTGGGCTTCCCTGCTGGCTCAGACAGTAAAGAATCTGCCTGCCAATGCAAGAGACATGAAACATAGGTTCAATCCCTGGATTGGGAAATCCCTTGGAGAAGAGTATGGCTACCCACACCAGTATTCTTGCCTGGAGAATTCCATGGACAGAGGAGCCTGGCAGGCTACAGTCCATAGGGTAGCGGAGTCAGACATGACTGAGAAACTAACACACACACACACATACACACATGTCCTTTTGTAGTCACATTTCCAAAATCCCAATTAGAAGACTAAGTCGATTTTTAGAATCCATTCTGGCTTAAGTCCTGGGTTAAGCCTCTTATTACTTAGCTCAATATAACTAGATGCAATACTAATGCAAATGTACTGAGGGTCTCCTCAATTTTTTCTATGTGAATGAGTCCTTCAATTCTTGGTCTCTAATCACCTGGGTGAGGAAAGCAATTTGCTTTGGACTTTGAGCCCTTACCTTTGAGTTATTTGAGTTGATTCCAAGTAATTTTCTTCATTCTTCCTAGAAGTCTCAGCAGAACTTGTTACCAAACATCCTCCCTTCTTTCTCAATATTTTTTTGATACAAATGAACTAGTAGAGAGGAAAAGGTTGATGAAAATTGAGGGGGAAAAATACATGTGGCATTCTATAGAACAGGTGGATTTAGGATTCATACATTCTGTGGGAGATGGCTCTGAAAGAAAAAAAATGAAATGACTTATTCTTCTGATACAGGAAGAACTGAGAAGAGTATAGCATAGCACTACACAATAGAAATAATATTTAAAATATTGTCATTTTAACAGGTAATCAATATAAAACTATTGATGAATTCTTTTATATTCTTCTTTTCTTTCTAAGTCTTTTAAATTCAGTGTAAGTTGACCCTTGAACAACATGGGTTTGAACAGTGTGGATCCAATTATACATGGATTTTTTTCAGTAGTAAATACCACAGTGCTGCACAATCTATGGTTGGTTGAATCTGAAGATGCCAAACCATGGATAGGGAAGAACTTTGCATGCACAGAGGGCTGACTACAAGTTATATCCAGATTTTTGACTGTGTGGAGGTTTAGTGCCCCTAACCCCATGTTCTCAAAAACACTAAAAATAGAACTACCATTTAATCCAGCAATTCCACTCCTAGGTCTATATCTGGAAACAAAAGCAGTAATTCAAAAATATACATGTATCGCAACATTCATAGCAGCACTATTTACAATAACCAAGACATGGAAGCAGCCCAAGTGCCAATCAAGAGATGAATAGACAAAAAAGATGTGGGGTATGTGTGTGTGTGTGTGTATGTGTATATGTAGTATAATATTAGCCATAAAAAAATGAAATTTTGCATTTGCAGCAACCTAGACCTAGACAATACTATGCATAGTGAAACATGTCACTACTAAGCATAGTGAAACATGTCATACAGAGAAAGGTAAATATTGTATATTACTCATATATGGAATCTAAAAAATAATACAAATGAATGTATAAGCAAAACAGATTCACAAAGAAAACAAACTCCTGGTTGCCAAAGGGGAGATGGAAGGAGGGAAGGACAAATTAGTGATATAGGATTAACAGGTGCAAACTACTGTGTAAAAAATAGATAAGCAATAAGGATATATTGTATAGCATAGAATATTATAGCCATTATATTATAATAGGAACTTCACAGGTGGCACTAGTGGTAAAGAATCCACCTACCAGTGCAGGAGATGTAAGAGATGCTGGTTCGATCTCTGATTTGAGAAGATCCCCTGGAGGAGGGCTTGGCAAGCCACTCCAGTATTCTTGCCTGGAGAATCCCATGGACAGAGGAGCCTGGCGGGCTATAGTCCATAACTTTTAATTGAATATAATCTGCAAAAATACTGAATCACTATGTTGTACAACTGAAAATGTTATGTTATTATAGGTCAACTATTCTTTGACTTTTAAAAAAAAGTCCTGGTTGAGAGCTAGAGAAATGCCTGCTGGTTTATGGCAAGTTCTTGATGTAGCTGGAGAGTTAACCATGAATTCACCTGTTTGGTTGTGAGATTGCCCTGGCAGCTTTGGGAAGTCTGGGAGCACAGAAAGTACCACATAGCTGGATTTTCTTGGGAATTCTAATGGCTTGGTAGGAGGTCAAGGAAGTAAATTAACCTAAGAGGAAGATAAGCAAATTTGAGATCATGGACCCAGATGTGAGGAAGTGACTGAAATGAGGCAGTTAGCTAAGCAGTCAGGTAAACTGGAAGGTGTAAAGGGTCAGGAAGGACAGGAGAGCACAGTGAAGGCTCAGTGCTGGGAAAACACTGAGAGTGCTGGACCAGAGAATATGCTTGGAGAGAGGATTTTCATCATCTGAACCACAACGGGACATTAAAATGGGTTTGTTTGCTTCAGTCAAAACAAAAGGTATCAAGTATCCCCTTTCTCTATCTAAACTCCTCCAAGTGACTCTAGAATAGGAGTCAACATCCTAAGGTCCATGGACCACATCTAGCCACCTTTTGTTTTTAAGTTTTGTTGGAGCACAGCCATGCTCATTCGTTTATGTTTTGTCTCTAAGTGCTTTTGTACTGCAGTGACTGAGCTGAGGAGTTGCAGCAGAGACTGTAGAGACTGCAAAGCCTAAAATCGTTACTAGCTGCCTCTTGATGCAAAGTTTGCTGACCCCTGATTTAGCCACGCACTATACCGTTTCTGAGGGTGGTTCTACTCCAACTCTCCCACCATTCGCCCATTAACAGCTTTTTAAGAGGAAGCTAAGAATTCACAGTTGCTCAGACACAGTAAGGATTGCTTTGGAGAATTAGTGTGCGATGTCTCCATGGGGCAAAGCACAGAGATGCTTTTCCCATCCTCATTCACAAACAGAAGCCAAGAGACGGAGAGGAGACTTCAAAAGAATCACTTTTAAGAGCTTGACATTTGCTTCCTGAAATTTGGATGACACGGGGACTGGTTCCTGAGTTGTTTCTGGAAAGAAAAAAAAAATGTCTAAAAGAGTAAGTCTTGTTTAGAGGGTGAATGGTTAGAGGAAGGAGAAAGGACCACTGTAAGCAACAATATGGACCCAGATATAGTAACCATTCTCTCTCCTTCCTCTCTTCCACTCTCTTGTTATTCTTCTTCCCAGCTTTATTTTATCATAAAGTTCACCCTTTTAAAGTGTTTAAGTATATTCACAGAGTTGTGGAACAATTGCCATTTTCTTTTTTTGAAGTTTTTTAATTTTTAAATTTTATTGACGTATAGTTGATTTGCACATCACCATTTTCTAATTGTGGAATGTTTTATCTTTCCTATAAGAAACCCTGTACTCATTAGCAGCCACCTCCCCATTCCTTCTACCCGCCCAGCCCTAGTCAACCTCTAATCTACTTTCTGCCTCTATAGATTTGTCTGGAGTATTTCATATAAATGTGATTACACAATGTATTGCCTTTCTGGGAGAGGAGTCTGGCTTCTTAGCATAATATTTTCAAGTTTCATCTATGTTGTAGCATAAATCAGTACCTCATTACCTTTTATGGCTGAATGGATTACCATTTTTAAATCAGTTCATCAGTTGAGGGACATTTGGGTTATTTCCATTTTTTTAGACATTCTAAGTAATGTTGCTAGGAACATTTGTGTTGCAAGTTTTTGTTAAAATGCCTGTTTTCAATTCTCTTTAGTGTATACCCGAGAGTGGAATTGCTGAGTTATACATAACTCTATGTTCATCTTTTTGGGGAGCTTCCAGACTGCTCTGCTGTACCAAGAAACATTTTCACCAACAATTACGGGGAAGAATGGGGAGAATAACCTGACAGAGGGGGAGGGAAACATTTAAATAGACCCAGAGAGTGAAGCTTTGATTTAGACCAAATTCAAATTCTTTACTAAATCAAAGATGTAGCTATTTATTAATAGTTTGGAGTAGAATAATCAGTGAAAATATAGGGTCTACCTGAAATTTTATTCAGGATGGCAAAGATGGAAGAAGCTCAATAGAGTCAAAGGCAGTTGTGTGAAAATAAACATTAAACTAGCTTATAATGTCCCCTCCTACTGACTCTAACTTGTTTAATAGGCTAATTATAAGATCTTTGACCTGGTCAGCACTCAATATAAACCTCTAAGATATGGAAATGTGTATGTGTGTAGTAGGGAGGCGCCATGGTGGAGTGGATTAGGAAGTCAGAGAAGAGGAAAAGTCTGAAGCTAGAAGGCCAGGATGTTGACTGGATAGTCAGCTTTAACACCACACACATTTCTAGAATGATAGGAAACGTAGTAGGAATGAAAACAGTGAGCATGTCATCAGTGAAGCTGAAGGGTGGCACTGGTGACTGATGGGTGACAGTCATAGGAAGGTTGGGAGAATCCTGTATGAGCAGAGTAAGTGGAAAGTGTAAGTCGCTCAGTCGTGTCTGACTCTTTGTGATCCCATGTACTGTATTCTCCAGGCCAGAATGCTGGAGTGGGTAGCTTTTCCCCTCTCCAGGGGATCTTCCTAATCCAGGAATCAAACCGAGGTCTCCTGCATTGCAGGCAGATTCTTCACCAGCTGAGCCACAAGCAAAGCCCAAGAATACTGGAGTGGGTAGCTTTTCCCTTCTCCAGGGGATCTTTCCCCACCCAGGAATCAAACCAGGGTCTCCTTCATTGCAGGCAGATTTGTTAGCAACTGAGCTATGAGAGTAAGTGGGGTTATTGATAAAATGGTTGGTGCTATGGTCTGGAAGCTCCAGTGAGGAGTATGTCAGTCACATCTCTTGGCTTGGTGTTAGACTAGGGTCTGAGAAAGGAAGGCCACTAATTGAGAGACTTGAGAAGAAAGAGGAAGTATGTGGACAGTTAATGAGGTTTGGAAAGGAACAGTGAAAGAAACCAGCAGGGGTCATTAATGGGAAGAGGCAAAGGTAAGAGACAAGTTCAGGGGTGGGGATAAGGCTAAGGGGTTGCAAGGGCATGATCTCGTCCCTGCCGAGGGGCCAATGAGTCTGTGGATGAAGGAGATGGGAGACGGGGCAGACAGACAAGGGAACTGGGAACAATGGAGCTGTTGACAGAACTACTTGATCCTAAATTTCCATTGTAAATTTGATATATTGGTGTCATCAACGTGGTCGTATGAATAATGAGAATAATGATCCCATTAATTTGAAACCCCAAATACCAATGCTAAGAAGAACTTGGGGTTTCTTTGACCAGTGGTTTTTTTAAATTATGAAATTCTTCAATTTGAAAAGGGGACTTTCCAATGGAAATAATAGACTGTAAATTGTTTACTTGGCAAAACACCATTAGACTAAGCTAAGGACCTTCATATACAATGAAATGATAAGAGAAGTTTACCTGCCAAGTGCTTCCAGAATGAGATGGTAGGGAAATTTTTCCTAACTTGCAAAGCAAAGAAAATGTTCTGAAAGATGCTGAATTTTATATTTAAGGAAAACACAGCCATGAATAAGTAGGAACAAAAATGTTAACCAATTAATGAATAAACTGGGCGAGGATGGTGGGGTGGGGAGGAGGCGGAGGATCAAGAAGATAGATGGGTTGGAATAGTTTGAAGTTGTTAGCCAAGATTTATTCTTAATATTGGAACAAGTAGAAAAACACTTTTCAGGACGACTTTGCTTAGATTTATTGTGCCCATTTTCCTTCCAGGGTGTACTTAGTGCTGAAAAGGACCAGAGAGAAAAAAGGAGCAGGGAGTGATAATTAAAGCACAAAAACACTTAGATGATATCAAATACATAGGAAGTTTATAAAAGTTTGCTTCTGTTGCACTTTTATTTTTTCTAATCAAGAGTACTTATCGAATCTTCATCTTGCATCTAGCATTGCACCATCATTCAGTAAAGGAATAAGCATGCTTTTTACCTTTATGGTGCTGACACAGTCTTAGGAAAACAAAACTAACCACATGAGGTACCACAAAGAGAGAACAATACAAGTGCTTTGGAAGAAATTACTTAATTGAATGTAATCATGCATATTGACAGAAATGACAGATAACATTTTCATGGTTAAAGCAATTGCTATATGTTTAAAGTCATTGCTAATACCATGAAAAATGCATCTTGCAAGATGCTATTTCACAACCACTGTAAAAAAATTGCCAATTGCCCTTGACTATGTCTACTGAGTCCACATTATAACTCAAGCAAAGGTAGGCAATCCATCAGAATATTTCATAGTCGGGTCTATGGAACAGTAGTATCAGGAGTATCTTAAGATGCCTTGAAAAAAATAATTCTATGGCCAAATTTGAGAAATAGAGCATACTTTGTCTCCTTCTTGGGAAATGATAGTAACATTTGCATATGAATGGCTCTAAGAAATTCTGCAAGCAAAGAACTTATGTTAATACTATATAATGCCACCCTTCCTAAACTTATTTGACTATGTGTTCAGACATTCAGTTGTGTCCAACTCTTTGCAACCCTATGGACTGTAGCCTACCAGGCTCCTCTGTCCAAGGGATTCTCCCAGCAAGATTACTGGAGTGGGTTGCCATTTCCTCCTCCACAGGATCTTCCAGACCCAGGGATTGAACCAGCATCTCTTATATCTCCTGCATTGGCAGGCAGATTCTTTACCACTAGTGCCACCTGGGAAACCCCTTATTTGACTATAGAACACTCTTTTATATCATTGCTGAATCCACTTTGGCAAGTGCTGTGTTAAAGGGTAAACATGAGATAATTCAGGATTTGATGAGTTGGAAAAGCAAATTAAAACAAATTGCACCTGGACAAAGGGTTTATTTATCAACATTTTAAATAAAAACCAAGCCTCTAAGTGGCCCAGCTTATGCATAGTCACCGGAAATGAAAACACAAATAAGACTCCAGGTGCCTTGAAGAAGAATATAGACTTTACATAGCACAGCACATAGAAGTCTTCCCAAAGATTTCCTCTACATATTCTTTCTGTTCCCTAAATGTCTACACACATCCAGCCATTAAATATCTCTCCTGTTCTATTCATATTCATGATTTTTCCACCATCTTGCTGCTCAACTCTGTCTTCTTCCTTCTTCACTTTCCACTCTTTTTTCAACCCACCTTCCAGCTAGCAATGACTGCCAAGACTTCAGCCCTCACCTGCTTACTATACTAGTCCTCTGTGAGGCACAGGAAGAACACAAAAGCTCCAGTCCTTTGTTTCTGTTGCTCTATATGAGATATAAGGGGAGCCCCTTGACATTTCTCTTCTCCCTTTTACTCTCAAAACTTTTCTTCTCAAATTTTTTAAAAGAGCATTTTTTAGTGGTGAGTTCTACTACTAAAGATAATACTCCTAATTGCATTGAATGTCCCTAAGGAAATCTTTATTCTTCTCTTTTAAGCAGTGCTAACAAGTCTCTGTGAATGAATTTAGGGCTGCTATCCAGGCAATTCCCAAGGAATGCCTGCAAAACGTTGTCAGATTTATATCCATAAAATAGTTCCTGTTCTGCATTTAAACTTAGAAAGGATTTCCCCATTCCACTTCAACAAAGATGGCAAACGAACCGGAAGATTTGACCCCTCACTCAAATTTAGCTCTGGTGAAGCCACAGAAGTAGAAGAGAGTCAATAAAGCTAAAAAACTAAGATAAAACTTTAAAGGTAGTTGAATCCTGGTGTAGAAGATAATAGTACCCCAGAATGGATCTTGTGCATTTGATGCAGAAAGACCAGGGAAAAACTTTATAACCCATCCCCTTTTCTCTCCACCAACTTGATTTTGGAAGGAAGAGCAAGTCCAATGATAGGGTGATATCAGAACGTATTCTAGTTTGTTTGGAAGGAAAACAAGATGGCAAAGATGCACAGGCCTTCAGCCTCTGGACATTTTCTCCCTCTGACCTCACCTTCTATATCCTGAGACCATGTGAGGGGAAGAAGGATACTTCTTAGAGACCTAGCCCATTAAATCTGACTTCATATAATGTATTTACAAACTAAATGATTGAAAAAGGAAACAATAATAGAGATGAATTACAAAATGCATGCAGTTTGAAAGATAAATGAAAGAGCTGGATAATCAAATCAAGAAATTCTTCCATGAAGTATCAGACAAACAATTGGAAAATATGAAAGAAAAAATTAAGAGAATCATAGTAGTCATATAAACATCTGTTGTATTGTAGAATCAGAAAGGTAGCAGGAATAAATACACAAAGGAGAGAAAATATTTGAGGAGATAATTACCAAAATTCCCCAGATTTAAAGAAAGTGAAAGACCTCAGATTGAAAGTACTCATTACTAAAAGTCCCCAGGTACGTTATATTGTGAAAAAACCTTTTTCTTTGGCCATGCCATGTGGCTTATGGGATCTTAATTTCCTGACCAGGAATTGAAACCTGGGCCATGGCAGTGAAAGGGTGGAGTCCTAACCATTGGACAACCAGGGAATTACTATGAAATTTTAAAAATCAAAGATAAAAAAAAATTCTTAAAACTTCAAAAGATAAAGGCCTCTTATTAAGTACCATGAATAAAAATTACACCAAATATATATTGGAGACAAGAAAATATTTCAAAATAGCAAATGAAAAGAATGCTGAAACTACAGTTTTATAACTGGCTAATTTATCATTTCATATATAGTAGTATGTATCTGCTAATGTGAAAGTTGGAGAATTCTCCAAGCTAGGCTTCAACAGTACATGAACTGTGAACTTCCAGATGTTCAAGCTGGTTTTAGAAAAGGCAGAGGAACCAGAGATCAAATTGCCAACATCTGCTGGATCATCAAAAAAAGCAAGAGAGTTCCAGAAAAACATCTATTTCTGCTTTAATGACTATGCCAAAGCCTTTGACTGTGTGGAACATCACAAATTGTGGAAAATTCTTCAAGTGATTCGAATACCAGACCACCTGACCTGCCTCTTGAGAAATCTGTATGCAGGTCAGGAAGCAACAGTTAGAACTGGACGTGGAACAATAGACTCCTTTCCAAATAGGGAAAGGAGTACATCAAAGCTGTATATTGTCACCCTGCTTATTTAACTTCTATGCAGAGTACATCATGAGAAACGCTGGACTGGATGAAGCACAAGCTGGAATCAAGATTGCCAGGAGAAATATAAATCACCTCAGATATGCAGATGACACCACCCTTATGGCAGAAAGTGAAGAGGAACTAAAAAGCCTCTTGATGAAAGTGAAAGTGGAGAGTGAAAAAGTTGACTTAAAGCTCAACATTCAGAAAACAAAGATCATGGCATCTGGTCCCGTCACTTCATGGGAAATAGATGGGGAAACAGTGGAAACAGTGTCAGACTTTATTTTTTGGGCTCCCAAATCACTGCAGATGGTGACTGCAGCCATGAAATTAAAAGACACTTAGTCCTTGGAAGGAAAGTTATGACCAACCTAGAGAGCATATTAAAAAGCAGAGACATTACTTTGTCAACAAAGGTCTATCTAGTCAAGGCTATAATTTTCCAGTAGTCATGTATGGAATTGAGAGTTGGACTATAAAGAAAGCTTAGCACCGAAGAATTGATGCTTTTGAACTGTGGAGTTGGAGAAGACTTTTGAGAGTCCCTTGGACTGCAAGGAGATCCAACCGGTCCATCCTGAAGGAGATCAGTCCTGAGTGTTCATTGGAAGGACTGGTGTTGAAGCTGAAACTCCAATACTTGGGCCACCTGATGCAAAGAACTGACTCATTTGAAAAGACCCTGATGTTGGGAAAGATTGAAGGCAGGAAGAGAAGGGGATGACAGAGGATGAGATGGTTGGATGGCATCACTGACTCAATGGACATGAGTGTGAGTAAACTCCAAAAGTTGGTTGTGGACAGGGAGGCCTGGTGTGTTGCAGTCCATGGGGTCACAGAGTCAGACATGACTGAGCAACTGAACTGAACTGATCTGAATGTGAAACTTCTAATTTATCCCTCCTCCCCTCCAAGGCCATTTCCCCTTTGGTAACCAATCCCTGGGTTTGGAAGACCCTCTGGAAAAGGGAACAGCTACCCACTCCAGTATTCTGGCCTGGAGAATTCCATGAACTGTATAGTCCATGGAGGCGCAAAGAGTTGGACACGACTGAGAGCCTTTCACTTTCAACTACAAGTTTGCTTTCCATGTCTAAATTGTTTCTGTTTTGTAAATAAGTTCATTTGTATAAGTTTTTTTAGATTCCACATATAACTGATATCATGTGATTTTTGTCTTTCTCTGACTTACTTCACTTAGTATGTATTACAGAGATTTTAATTCTCTCTAAAGGGATCACTGCAGTCCATAGAGTCACAAAGAGTCAGACATGACTTAGAGACTGAACATCAACACAAACCATGAGGAAATTATATAATGTTTCCAAATGAATTTGGAGAAAGTAGCTCACTATGTAGAGAAAAAGTTGGATGTTTGCCTTCTACCACACAAAGGTAAACCCCAGAAGGAGGAAAGACATAATTGTGTGATTTTTCTGGTGGTCCATGGTCTGGTGGTTAGGACTCAGAATTTTCACTGCCATAGCTTGGGTTTAATCCCGGTCAGGGAACTAAGATCCTGCAAAAAGTGTGTTGTGGCCAAAAAACAGAAAAAGACATAAGTGTGAAATAAAATCATAGAGCTAGCAGTTGAAGGCATAGGAGAATATTTTTGTAATTTTTGGAGTAGGAAATGTCTTTTAAAATCAGGGCCTAAAAGTATAAAATGTAAGTGAAATATTGCTGGAATTGACCTTATCAAGTGTTCTAGAAGGACACCACAAAGTTAATAGAGAAGAGACTAGGTTCACATAGTCACTGGGAGCCATCCACCAAGGGCATCAGTTGGGGTGGGGAAGGGTGGAGATTTAATTTGGAGAGACAGCCTCCAGCACACTCCTTTTCTGCATTTTCCTTTTTTCTTATATATATGTGTACATATATGTGTCAATTTATTATTATAGAAATTTTAATATGGTGATATTTTGATGATTGTGTCTTTTTTTTCTTTTGACAATTTTTGTGGCAGCTTTAGAGTGTGCCAACAATATTAGCAATTTAAACAGCAGCTATGATCAGATCTCTCACATTACTTTGGAGCCACAAATGTCAGCTTTGTGTGTTCAAAAACGATCTGAAGACTGTAACCCAAGGGCATTCAGTCTTTTGAGTACAGGTCCTTTTTCACCAAGAGACTGACCTGATAACCAGAATGCCTCTTTATTTTTTAATGATTAGGGAAGTGACCATGTGCTTTGTACTATGGCTGATCATGCACTCTCCTTACCAATGGGTTTGTTTACAATGATTGAAACAGTCATGTTACCCTCCTGAGCAGCATCTTTCAAGAATCAGGGCACCTGGGATGTCAAAATGGGTGTTGGTAGAGGGGGTTCATATGTACCCAATAAACTCTTTTCCCATGACCAAAAGCCTCCTTTCCTCCAGATCAAAGTGGATGGTGCTGGAAGGAAAGTTCTAAGAAATGCTGCCTCTTTAACTCTCTTTTGTCCATTTCCAGGTTAATTTCTTTTTTTCTGTTTGTCATTTGAAAGCATACCTGCCCAAAGCTGTACAATCTGGGCAGATAATGCAGGTTACAACAGCAATAAACCATGTGTCCCTGGCTTAGCTCTCTCCACTGACTTTGGGATCTCTTGCCCTCTTCTGCAGAGACTGACCTGTTGCAAATTTCCTGCCCTCTCTTCAGAGAGTTTCCAGGATCCAATTCATAAAAGCTCATGAATAAATTCTTGCAGCTCCCACTGACCACTGAAGTCCCTGGAAGTACAAGTGTTAGTCACTCAGTCAGCCCCACGTCTTTGCAACCCCATGGACTGTAACCCTCCAGGTTCCTCCATCCTTTGGATTCTCCAGGCAAGAATACTGGAGTCGGTTGCCACTCCCTTCTCCAGGCGATCTTCCCAACCCAGGGACTGAACCTGGGTCTCCTGCATTGCAGGTGGATTCTTTACTGTCTGAGCCACCAGGAAAGCCCATGGTCCCTGCTATCCCAAAACTAAGGGTGGCCATCAATGGCCCTGATGTCTGCACGAGGAGTGCTCCTAATGCTCAGAAGCTGCCTCTCTCTGAGCTTGCTGGCACCTCTAAGCCACAGGGACATGTGGGACCATGCTGAGCCTATCATGTGTAGCCCTCCTGCTGCCCCCTAGAAGTGGGCATGTTGGTGTTATCTATGCCTTTGATGTTGGCCATCTTCTGTTATGTCCTGGCTCCACATTATCAAGGGTCAGTGCTGCTCTTCACTGAATTTAGGTGAATTTCTAACTTCCACCCCTACTTCCTGAAGTTGCACAGCCTTAGGCTTCTAACATTGCACACAGAGATATATTGCCAAACAGCTCTCAAGAGCTGACATGAGTCCAAGGAGTCTGGGTCAGAGAACAAACTCAAGTGCTTAGAAATGAGTTCCCCATTCACGCCAAAGACTGATATATTGTTACTGAACAAAATATGTGTCTTTATGGGCTTCCCAGGTGGCACTACCAATGCAGGAGATGTAAGAGACACAGATTCGATCCTTGGGTCAGGAAGGATTCCCTGGAGAAGGGAATGGCAACCCACTCCAGTATTCTTGCCTGGAAAATCTCATGGACAGAGAAGCCTGGTGGGCTACAGTCCATAGGGTTGTGAAGAGTTGAACACGACTGAGTGACTAAGCACACACACATGTGTCTTTACTCTTTCCTTCCTTAAAATGGTTTTTTTCTTGGAAGTTCCTTCTTTAGCAGATAGTCAATGTATATCTGAACAAGACTGAATATGAGTTTAGGCTCAGCTAGGACCACCCCATTCTTCATCTCCATATCCCTCCCCAACAAACACACATATTCTGATCTGTCAGTAGTTTTCTGGAAAACATTTTAAGGAGAATTCTGATTACAATTTCATCCACTCTGTCAATTTTACTTGGAAAGCCCTGCCTTTTATTACCATCGACCTTTCTGATCATATTTTTGTTTTTTGCTTTTTGCCACTTAATAATACTTATGTTGTTAGTAGTTTTGTAACAATTATTTTCAATTTTAAAAATTTTAATAATACTTCATTGAATAGTGGTGGCATACTATATATATCACCCCTCCCCATTATTGAACATTTGTATTGCTCTGTTGGGTTGTATATTAGGAAAATCTAGGTTTATAACAAAGGACAACAGCAAAATATGTTTTTTAAGAGACAAGGGTTTATTTTTTGCTAATGTAAAGTCGTTTGTAGATCTAAATGGCTCTTCAGAGCACCTGTCTTCCAGCAATGAGTCAGCCCTTTAAGCTGCTTTGATCCTCTGGTTTTCCTCTCTGAATAAGGAGCATCCTCTGCTTTCACAGAGGAATGAGGAAGAGTGCTGGAGAGATCACGTGGGCTTTCACTGTCATGGCCCAGAAGTGGTACACATTCACCTTCTTCACAGCCCATTGGTCAGAACTAGTCATGTGCCCCTCCCTGACTGCAAGGGGCTGAGCACATGTGGAATCTACAGACCAGCGGTTGAATATGGAGTGAACCGAGAGATTAGGAGGCTGAGTATGAAGGAAGCTAAGGTACTATTTGTAGCCAGTATTGTCTTTGCCACAAGTTGTTTATAAGACCCTTTTCCTTAGACTTTCATGTTTGCATTTTTTTCTGACTATATTGAGATATAATTGACATAGAGCATTGTATAAGCTGGGCTTCCCTGGTGGTTCAGACGGGAAAGAATCAGCCTGCAATGTGGAAGACCCAGGTTCGATCCCTGGGTCAGGAAGATCCCTCAGAGAAGGAAATGGCAACCCAAGCCTGTATTCTTGCCTGGGAAATCCCATGGACAGAGGAGTCTGATGGGCTACAGTCTGTAGGGTAGCAGAGTTGGACACAACTGAGCAACTGAGCATGTCATGTTGTTAGCCCCTGGTAACCAGCATTCTAGTTTCTGTTTCTATGAGTTTGGCTTTTTTAGATTCCACATTTAAGTGATATCATATAGTATTTGCATTTCTCTGTCTGACTTATTTCACATGGCATAATGTCTTCTCCTTTCATCCACGTTGTCACAGATGGCAGAGTTTCCCTTTTTCATGGCTGAATAACATTCCACACAATAATAATATTTATCTATCTCACATCTTTTAAAAAAATTTTATTGAAGTAAAGCTGATTTACAATGCTGTGTTAATTTGGGCTGTACAGCAAAGTGACTCAGTTTATACATATATATTCTTTCTTATATTCTTTTCCATTTTCATTTATTATAGTATATTGAATATAGTTCCCTATTCTATACAGTTGGGGGCTTCCCTGGTGGCTCAGACAGTAAAGCATCTGCCTGCAATGCAGGAGACCTGGGTTCGATCCCTGGGTGGGGAAGATCCCCTGGAGAAGGAAATGGCAACCCGCTTGAGTAACCTTGCCTGGAAAATTCCATGGACAGAGGAGCCTTGTAGGCTACAGTCCATGGGGTCGCAAAGAGTTGGACATGACTGAGCGACTTCACCTCTATTCTATACAGTAAGACCTTGTTGTATATCTATCCTATATATAGTAGTTTCCATCTGCTAACCCCAAACTCCCAATCCACCTCTCTCCCACTCCTTACCCATCTTGGCAACTACACATCTGTTCTCATTATCCTCTTTATCTATTTATCTGTTGATGGGCATGTCTTGGCTATTGTGAATAATGCTGTAGTAGAGATGGGGGTGGGCTTCCCTGGTGGCTCAGGTGGTAAAGAATCCACCCGCAATGTGGGAGACCTGGGTTTGATCCCTGGGCTCAATCCCTGGGTTGGGAAGATCTCCTGGAGGAGGGCATGGCAACCCACTCCAATACTCTTACTTGGAGAATTCCCATGGGCAGAGGAGCCTGGTGGGCTACAGTCCATGGGGTTGCAAAGAGTCAGACACAACTGAAGTAACTTAGCACAGCACAAACATGGGGGTGCATATATCTCTTCAAGATTCTGTTTTCATTTCCTTCAGTTATTCACCCAGAAGTAGGATTGCTGGATCATGTGAAAGTGTTAGTCGCTCAGTTGTGTCTGACTCTTTGCGACCCCATGGACTGTAGCCTGCCAGGCTCCTCTGTCCATGGGATTTTCCTGGCAAGAGTACTGGAGTGGGTTGCCATTTCCTTCTCCAGGGGATCTTCCCCACCCAGGGATCGAACCCAGGTCTCCTGCCATACCCTCCTTCAGGAGATTGTTCAGACCGTGGGATCAAACTGGTGTGTCCTGTGGCTCTTGCATTTGCAGGCAGATTCTTTACCACTGAGTCATCTGGGAAACCCATATATGTGTATGTGAAAGTAAAAAGTGTTAGTCCCTCAGTTATGGCTGACTCTCTGCAGGAGCCTGCCAGGCTCCTCTGTCCATGGAATTCTCCAGGCAAGAATACTGGAGTGGGTAGCCATTCCCTTCTCCAGGGGATCTTCCTGACCCATGAATCAAACTCATGTCTCCTGCATTGCAGTCTGAGCCACAAGATCATATGATAGTTCTATTGTTAATTTCTTGAGGAACCTCCATACTTTTCCATAGTGGCTGCACCAATTTACATGCCTACCAGCAGTGTGCAAGGGTTCTGTTTGCTTCATACTCTTGCCTACACTTGTCACCTCCTGATTTTTTAGTGATAGCCATTCTAACAGGTGTGAAGAGATATTGTGGCTTTGATTTGGATTTCTCTCTTTAGTGATATTGAGCATCATTTTTATGTACTACTGGCCATTTATATACCTTCTTTGGAAAAATATCTATTCAATTCCTTTGTTTATTTTTTAAATCAGATTTTTTTTTTTGTGACTCAGCTGTATGAATTTTTTCTTATATATATATATACATATTTTGGATATTTACGCCTTATCAGATGTATGACTTGGAAATATTTTCTCCTATTTTGTAGGCTGTCTTTGCATTTGGTTGATTGCTTCTCTTGCTGGGGGAAGCTTTTTAGTTTGATGGAGTTCTACTTGTCTGTCTTTGCTTTGCTGCTCATGCTTTTGGTGTCTACAACCATATTGGACAACATTTGACGGCAGTTGAGATTTCAAAATAGTTTTTTAGGGCCCAAGGAGAAACGGAAACAAAACAAAGCAAAGTGGAATAGGAGTATATATTTGTCGTAAAGTTCTATACAGTCCATAACTCCAGGGTATGAATCCCTCTAAGATTTTATGAAATGCTATTTCAGGGAAAATTGAGGTTAAGAATGATCTCAGATGCCTTATTTCATTAGATTCAGTTCTTATTGGGGTCATTTCCCCTTGTGGGTATTAAATAAATAGCCTCTCTCTCCACAGGGCTGCTTAGCAGTCACACTTTTTATAAAGCTTCTAACAGGCTGAGGAAGGACAGAAGTGATGCCAAAGCACGGAAAATGACCTTTTGTCCAAATTGGCATTACATGGTGGAAAAATTAATTGAAAAAAAAATTTTTATGTGATTTTTTTCCAAAAAGAAAACTTATGAACTGTTCTGTTTTGTTTAAAGTTGAACGGTTAGACATTTGTCCCAATGTGTCCTGCTGCTGTATATCATTGAGGAGAGTACTGAGTGCTTGTCAGATTCATCTGCCCCCTTTTCTCAATAGAACTCCTACTGTTTCTCTTCTAGTTCTATTGAGATAATTGACATACAGCACTATAAGTTTAAGGTGTACAAAATAATGATTTGACTTACATACATCATGAAATGATTACCACAGTAAGTTTAGTAAACATCCATCATCTTATGTGGATACAAAATAAAAGAGTAAATGTTTTTCCTTGTGGTGAGAACTCTTAGGGTTTACATTCTTCACAACTTTCATATATAACACATAGCAGGGTTAACTGGGGGCTTCCCAGGTGTTGCTAGTGGTAAAGAACCCATCTGCCAATGCAGGAGACATGAAAGATGTGGGTTCAATCCCTGGGTTGGGAAGATCCCCTGGAGGAGGGCATGGCAACCCACTCCAGTATTCTTGCCTGGAGAATCCCCATGGATAGAGGAGCCTAGAGGGCTACAGGCCATAGCATTGCAGAGTCAGACGTGACTGCAGTGAAATAGCACATAGTCCCCAGGGCACCTCAGTTGGGAACCACCAGCCTTAATCACCACTTTGGGCTTCCCTAGAGGCTCAAAAGTGAAGAACCCGCCTGCCAATGCAGGAAACACACGTTCAGTCCCTAGGTTGCGCAGATCCCCTGGAGGAGGAAATGGCAACCCGCTCCAGTATTCTTGCCTGGGAAATCCCATGGACAGAGAAGCATGGTGGACTACAGTCCATGGGATTGCAAAGAATCAGACACGACTGAGCTACTAAACAACAGCAACAACAAGTGTTAATTATATTTATCATGTTGTAAATTACATCCCTGGTACTGATTTATCTTATAACTGCAAGTTTGTACTTTTTGACCACCTTCTTCCCCATTCAAAGATATTACAATATTATTAACTACATTTCCTATGCTATACATTCCATCCTTTTGACTCTATTTTGTAAGTGGAAGTTTGTACCTCTTAATTTCCCTCACCTATTTCACTCATCACCTCACCTCACCCCTCCCCTTTGCCAACAATTTGTCTATTCTCTGAATCTGTGACTGCAATTCTATTTGGTTATGTTTATTTATTTGTTTGTTTGTTTTCCTTCATTTGTTTTGTTTTTTAAGATTCCACATTTAGGTGAGATTATATGGTATTTGTCTTTCTCTCTCTGACTTATTTCACTTAGCATAATACTCCAAAGTGCTGGCTCCTAGACAGCCTCACTTCTGGTTCTCAGTTTCTTGGGCAAGGGATGTGGTGAACTGACAAAGCAGCTAAAAGATATAAGCAGGAGCCTCTCTCAGCTGGGCAGTTCTACGTAGGAGTCTAAGAACAGTAAGTGGAGCAGTCACGTTAAAACAAGAGACTGAGCAGCCAGGCAGCTTCCTCCCACATTCTGGGGCTAGAGATGGATCAAAGTGCAATGAAGATAGAACAAGATGGCAGAGGAGTAGGTGGACGTGAAGTACATCTCTCTCCACGGATGCATCAGGAATACACTTTCAGACACAGAAATGCAAGCATAACACCAGCTGAGAGTGGACAGGAGTACTTGACCAGAGGGAAAGAATATATAGAACCGTGCAAAACTCGGTAGGACGAAGGAACTAGGGGAAAAAACAGGAGTGTTAGTAGGACTGGACCTTCAGTTCCTTGGTGGGTGGAGGAACTGAAGCAGGGATCCAATCCCCACATGGGGGCAACTGTCTGAGTGAGAGGAGAAACATTTAAGGCTGAGAGTGAAACAGCTGATCTGTGGCAACCTAAATGGAATGAGAATCAGACAGTCCTTGCTGCAGCCATACTTATCCCGGACAGGGACGCAGGTCCCCTGGAAGGTGCAGCAGCTGAGAGCTGGAGTTTAGGGATTGTGGAGCAATCCCACAGTGAGGGTTGCTGTTGACTGTGGAGGGACGGACCCAGGGGATGCGAGGGAGGACACTGTGGTGAGAAATGCCTGTGGGGGAAAGCCAGGCAGCCATGGAAGCCTGAGTCGCGAGTCCCGAGTCACGAGTAGGGGTGGAGCCATCACCATACACTGTCTCCCCAAACGCCAGCACCGGCAGCTGAACCACAGAGAGGCCGGCCCATCAAATGCCTTATGCACTGAACTACAGAGCAGGACTCCATCCAGGGTGCTCCTTTAAGTGACTGATGTACCGATCCAGAGTAGGACCCCAACCAGGGGGGCCCCTCTATGTGCCTGACGTGCTGAACAACAGAGAAGGACCCCAGGCAAGGGAGTCCTTTATGTACCTGAACGGCCGGAGCTACAGGGAAAGACTGGCCAAAGAGGCCTTCTGATCGCCAGCTACAAGAGGCTCAAAAACAGACTCTGCGAGGGCCATAATTTCTGTGGCGGAGGCAGTCGTGTCCCTGCACACTTGGCGCCACCACAGTCCCCACAAGCCAAGCAGCTGCGCCACCTCATGCTCAACTCTCACCGGGGCAGAGCTGCTACAGGCAAAAAAGTCTTTCATCTATGTGAGCAGGGTCGCTTTGGTAGTGTCCAACTCTTTGCAACCCTGTAGACTGTGTCCTGCCAGGCTTCTCTGCCAGGGATGGGGTTCTCCAGGCAAGAATACTAGAGTGTATTGGCCAATACTGATTGGCATACCCTTCTAGAGCACTATATTTCCTGCTTCCCTAGCCGACAACTCCCCCAAGTACCTGGTGCTACCAGAACCCCTGCAACCCAAGCAGCTGCACCACCTGCGCACCTGGCCCTCACAGGGGCAAACCCAAGTCCTCCAGGGCAGCCTCAGGAGCAAACTGAAAGAAAATGCACTAGTTCTGATAGCTGTGGACATTGGAAGCAAGAACATACAGGAGCAGGACCAGATTAGAATCTGAGCTGCCCCTACAGCAGGTCCAGAGATCAGCACAGTGTTGGAGGGCATCCTAGGGAGGTGAAGTAGACTCTGACTCCCAGTGAAGGAAAGGACTCTGACGGCAGTGACTCAAGGAAAACATTTATTATTCTTATGTTTTGACTTGTTCTGTAGATTCTTTTGGATTTTTGTCTTTTTTTCCCTTTTCCCCTCCCTCTGTTGTAGTTGTTGATTTTATTGGCACTATGAAATCTAATTAAACCTTTGAGCTTTTTTTATTCCTTTTCTCAGTCACATTTTTTACTGTTGTTATAAACCTGTCTCTACATTGGGCTTTTGCAGTATTGTGCAGTTTTTCCTTTTTTTTTCCCTCCTTTCTTAATTTAAACCTTTTATTTTTTTCTACATTTATTCCTTTGTTTGCTTTTCCTACTGTTCTTTTCCTCTTGCAGTTAATCTTTAATGTATATAAATATTCTTTATCTTTGCATAGCTAGTCTTTCTTTCTTTCCTTTCCTCTCAACATATTTGTTAGTTTTGTTTTCACTGCTTTATTCCCCACTTGGCACCTTGCTTTAGTTTTGGTTTCCAGTTTGTGCGTTAGTCAGTTTTGTTCTTAACTGCTAAATATAAGTTTTGATTTCCTTTGTTCACCAGGTCAATCTACTGTACTTAATTTTTGTTGGACTGTTTTGACTTTGCTCGTGGGTGTATATGTATTTGTGTATATTCCATTATTTTAATTATTATTTGCCTGATTTTATAACTGCCATTTGTCTGGGGTTCATCTTTGGTGTCTCATTTTTGGGTATTTGTTTTAATCTTACTTAATGCTATAACAAACCACTTGTGAAATCTTTGTTCCTGACCAGAGATCAAGCCCTGAGCCTTTGGAGTGGGAGCACTGACTCCAAACCGTAGACTAGCAGAGAACTAGTGAATTTAGCAAAGTTGCAGGATAGAAAATCAATACACGGAAGTCACTTGCATTTATATATACTAACAATGAAAAATCAGAAAGAGCAATTAAGGAATCAATCCCATTCACCATTGCAACAAAAAGAATTAAATACTTAGGAATAAACTCACCTAAGGAGACAAAAGAACTGTACACAGAAAATTATAAGACACTGATGAGAGAAATCAAAGATGACATAAACAGATGGAGAGATATTCCATGTTCCTGTGTAGGAAGAATCAATATTGTGAAAATGACTATATTACCAAAGGTAATCTACAGATTCAGTGCGATCCTTGTCAAATTACCAATGGCATTTTTCACAGAACTAGAACAAAAAATTTCAGAATTCATATGGAAACATAAAAGACTCTGAATAGCCAAAACAGTCCTGAGAAAGAAGAATGGAGGTGGAGGAATCAACCTTCCTGACTTCAGATTATACTACAAAGCTACAGTCATCAAGACAGTATGATACTGGCACAAAAACAGAAATATAGACAAATGGAACAAGATAGAAAGCCCAGAAATAAACCCATGCACCTATGGATACCTTATTTTTGACAAAGGAAGCAAGAATATGCATTAGGGCAAAGAAAGCCTCTTCAGTAAATGGTGCTGGGAAAACTGGACAGCTACATGTAAAAGAATGAAATTAGAACACTTTCTAACACCATACACAAAGATAAAATCAAAATGGATTAAAGACCTAAATGTAAGACCAGAAACTATAAAACTCTTAGAGGAAAACATAGGCAAAACACTCAATAACAAATCAAAGCAAGATCCTCTATGACACACTTCCTAGAGGAAGGGAAAGAAAAACAAAAGTAAACAAGTGGGACTTGATTAAACTTAAAACTTTTGCACAGCAAAGGACACTATAAGCCAGTGAAAAGATAGCCCTCAGAATGAGAGAAAATAATATCAAATGAAACAACTGACAAAGGATTAATTTCCAAAATATACAAGTGCCTCATACGACTGAATGCCAGAACAACAAACAACCCAATCAAAAATGAGAAAAAGACCTAAATAGACATTTCTCCAAAGAAGTCATACAGATGGCTAACAAACACATGAAAAGATGCGCAACATCTCTGGTTATTAGAGAAATGCAAATCAAAACTACAATGAGATATCATCTCAGATGGGTCAGAATGGCCATCATCAAAAAGTCTACAAACAATAAACGCCAGAGAGGGTGTGGAGAAAAGGGAATGCTCTTGCACTGGTGGTGGTAATGTAAATTGCAAGACGGTATGGAGATTCCTTTAAAAACTAGGAATAAAACCACCATACGCCCCAGCAATCCCACTGCTAGGCATATACCCTGAGGAAACCAAAATTGAAAAAGACTCATGTATCCCATTGTTCATTGCAGCACTATTTACAATAGCTAGAACATGTAAGCAACCCAGATGTCTGTCCATCGACAAATGAATGGATTGCAACCCCATGAATCGCAGCACGCCAGGTCTCCATATTACTCAGCCATAAAAAGGAACCCATTTGAGTCAGTTCTGATGAGGTGGATGAACGTAGGACTTATTATACAGAGTGAAGTGAGTCAGAAAGAGAAAGATAAATATCATATTCTAACGCATATGTACGGAATCTAGAAAAATGGTACTGAAGAATTTATTTGTAGGGCAGCAATGGAGAGACAGACAAAGGGAACAGACTTATGGACATGGGAGAGGGTAGAAGAGTGTATGATGTATGGAAAGAGTAACATGGAAACTTACATTACCATATGTAAAATAGCCAACAGGAGTTTGCTGTGTGGCTCAGGAAACTCAAACCAGGGCTCTGTATCAATCTAGAGGGGGCGGTGGAGAGGGAGATGGGAGAGAGGTTCAAAAGGGAAGGGATATATGTATACCTATGGCTGATTCATGTTGAGGTTTGACAGAAAACAAAATTCTGTAAAGCAATTATCCTTCAATTAAAAAAAAAAAAAATTCAAAGGAGGCTTGGAACAGACAATCAGGCCTGGCTAAACGAGGACCCAGCAGAGCAGAAGCCTAGGGTCCACAGACTCAGGGCAAGAGCAGACATCCAATCCCCAGATCCACACCAAGACACACAGCTCCCCCTAGGGGAAGAGGAGTGGAGGGACAGGCTGGAGGAACCACGTGGACATCACAGGCACTAGCCACAGCCACAGGCCTGTGCTTTCCTTTCTTCCACAAGTGTCCAGCCTTCTAGGACCAGGAGGGAGGTTTAAAAATGCATTGATCTCCTGGTGCTAAGGGAACTTGGTCCACTCACCAGTTTCTGGATTGACTCCAGCACCCGTCTGATGGTCTACCTCGTAGGGAGCCCTCTGTGTAGTCACCTCTGGCATAGCTGTTGGTAGCATCTTCCTCGCCAGATATCAGCTGCTCATGGTGGAATTGCTGCCCACACCTGCCAGTTCTTACCCCATGTATTTGAAAGGGCCATGAAGATGGCCCCTGCTTCACTGAAGGTGTTTTAGTTATTGTCTCACTCCAGCACCTCATTGCTGGGCGCAGTGCCTTTGGCTCAGATGTGGTACCCTAGGAATTAGAGTTCCCAGCAGGCATTGCCCTCTGCGCCCAGCCTGGCCCACGTGGACAGAAATGCTCCTGGACTCCTCCAGTGGCCCCTGCCCCAGCTCCCCCAAAATCATGGTTGGCCCAACGGATGAAATTTGAGGAGCTATGACTGCAGGCTAGCTATGTCTTCAGCAACACTACAGATCTCCTGAGTATGTGTATTTTTCTTCAAGATTTAATGTTATTGTGTAATAATTTTACTTTATTTTTATTTTTTTATAAATCTATATAGTTTTATTAAGACAAAAAACTGACAGTGTTGATATGAAGTTTACCTTTAAACAAAAGTTTTGACAAAAACCTAACACACGCCTAAAAATTACAATGGAGTTCTAGATGCAGATCAAGACGATGCCAACAAGGGATGGATCTCATGACTCAAGACAGCGTTTTGGATTTTAGTTAATTCTTAGGATTAAAAAACTTGTTTTGTTTTAAAGTGAACCACTGCCCCAGTATGAAAATTTATCTTCTCCTGAGACCAGGGCTTTTGAAATCATTCAACTCTTGAACTTGTGCTGTCAGTGACTGAACCCTGCCACCAATGGTTTCAAAGTTCAAAAAACAGAGGCTCCAAGAGTTTTCCACCCTATGAGCACTGGCCCTTGTCTTTCCCTATTCACTTACCTCCTATACCACTCTCTGCCCTTTCCTAAATACTTCACCAGTGGCTTGGATGGAGAAGCTGATATTTGTAACTTCACAATAGGAAAAGAAAGGGTCTTCTTGTCAGTTTCATGAGTAGCACCTCTAAGACAGAATGATCTGCCTGTGTATACACTCCAATAAGACTTTTCCTCCTCAACCAGTTTCCATCTCCCAAATGGCAGCTTTGGTACCTTCTTATTCCTTTGTTGGGAACAGCATTAAGCTCAGGCAGGGGAATACCTTGGCTTCTAAGTTTCAGGCATTCACAGCTTTTAAACAGTCTCTCACAGTCCTCATTTAGGTTGCCAATGACATTTTTTGAAAGGATACAATATTCTGGACACTGAACCCAATCATTATTAGTTGTTCTTTCCTTTGTTTCACCGTTTCCCCAAATTTTATCAAAAATGATCCTAACCCATCTCCCTTCTTTCCCACCCCACCCCTCCCACCCCAAATAATACACCAGTAATAGCCAAATACACACATGCTACGCTGTAAAAATGCAAAGTTAACCCTATCGGGAAGAAGGCTGTGCAGTTGTGGAGATGCTCTTTGAAGATCTACAGTATCTCTTGCTCTCCCACATCCCATTCTACGTTTTGTCCTTCATAGAAGGCCCTTTGCTTTTTTTTTCAGCAAAGTTCAGAATGGGTTGCCTTGAAACACTGACCCTCCTTCCCCTCCACCGGGATGGGTGTGCAAACTGTACAGCATGGAGCGGCTTTGAAGCCCTGGGCTGCTGTAGGGCACAGAAACTATACTGGCTCTTCAAAGGACATCTTCTCAAGCCACCTTCATGGTGTCAAGACAAGGAGAACTCCTTCTTTCCCCACTTGAAACCCACAGTCAGATGTGACAGGGGCTGGTATTCAAGAAAGTTAATTCTTATCATCTTTTTTGTCATCATCCTCTGAGGGGTAAGAATGCCACGGTCAGCCTTTCCTCACAGAAGGATATGACAACCTGGGGGCACTTGACATTGGCTTCCTTGGCAGGGACCAGATCAGCCTCATCAGAGTTCTTCCGTTTCATTAGGAACATGAGTTCTCCACTGGAGTCCGTAGCTCCAATAATCCGCTCTGGTTCCAAACCCCGGGCAAAGCCTTGTGGCTTTTCTGACTTTTCTTTCTTCTTCTTTGGTTTGCTCTCCTCCCCCTTATCTTCCGAATCAGAATCAGCTTTGCGCTTGCCTCCCTCTGATTTATCTGTCTCGTGTGCTGTTTTCTGTGACTGCAGAAACTCAGCAATGAGATCAGGGCAATCCAGGTTCTCTTCTGGTTCCCATGTGTTAGCCTCATCTGAGAAGCCCTTCCACTTTAGGAGATACTCCACTTTGCCCTTTACCACTCGACGGTCTAGAACTTTTGCCACCACATATTCTTCTTCCTCTTCTTCTAGCACCCCCTCCACTTTCTTCTTGTTTTGTTTTTTCCCCATAGTGCCCGCCAGCTTTCTGGTATAAAGGATGACGCCGCTCAGAGCAGCGCCCACAAGCCCGAGAGGAATCGGTGCCGCGCTACTGGCGGGTCTTGTCCGGCCGGCCGGGGGAGTGGCGACCAGAAAAGCAACAAGCTGGGTGACCACTGTCGAGCCCCCTCACTGAAGTGGCGTACCGCAGGCCCCTGCCAATGGCCCTCCCCTCAGACGAACCTGTAATAATTTTAAAAAGGAAATTAGTGCTATAAAAATCCATTTTCATCGCAAAACATCTAACAGAAATTCCTCAGAGTCCTATATGTGGACAGTGGTTCCAGAGTTGGTACTGTACTCCCCTAGTTTTATAACAGGCCCCCATTTCAATGGAAATTTCTTTCTTTAATGATGTTTTATTGTTGTGAAAGTCATGTAATATAAAATACACTAGTTTAATCATATTTAACTGTACAGTTCAGTGGCACTAAGTACGTTTCACATTGTTGTGCTACTCTTCCCATCATCCATCTCCCGAATGTTTCACCTTCTTAAACTGAAACTCTGTCCCCATTAAACAGTCAGTCCCCGCTCCCCCTCCCCTCCACTACACTTCTACCCCTGGCCTCTACGACTATATTTTCCGACACTATGAATTCAACTATTCTAGGTACCTCCAGGTAATGTTTGTGGAATCAAGCAGTGTTTGTCTGCACCTTGGAATGCAGTGGGAATTTCAAAGGGCAGGGAAGATCCAACTGCCATATTGCCTGGCACTCTAATGATTTTTGCCAGTGTGGTTGAAACATTATTTTTTCTCCAGAGTTTGTAATAGTACATAGCAACACACTGTGACTTCAAAGGATTTAATCCAGATGTTTCAAGCACTCTCAGAATAAAGCATGTAATATGACTATTGAATTAAAGCTCAAGAAGCACAGATATGAGCAGTCATATATTTCAAGAATGATGACATGGAAAAATATTTTGAATATGAGAAAAGCAGCGCACAGTGTACTGTCTTAGGGCAAGTCACTCAAATCTCTCCAATCATAATTTTTCCCATGAAAAGAATGTTTATGAAAATTTAAAGTTAATATAGAGATATTTATTATCCTGTCTCTTTTACAACAGCACAATGAAAAGCTCAGAAGAAAGAAAATTGCTCTAGAGTTATTTATTTAGTGGGCACTCCACAATGTCTAGATCTAACTATAAATCTATTGCTCTCTAGTGTCCTACCATTTTTTAATAAGAAGGTGAATATTGTGACGGTTAAGGGCTGTAGAGCCATACTGTGTGCTTGCTAAGTCGCTTCAGTCATGTCCGAGTCTTTGTGATCCTGTGAACTGTAGCCCACCAGACTCCTCTGTCCATGGGATCCTCCAGGCAAGAATGCTAGAGTGGGTTGCCACGCCCTCCTCCAGGAGATCTTCCCAACCCAGAGATTGAACCTGTGTCTCTCTTACATCTCCTGCATTGCAGGTGAGTTCTTTACCACTAGCGCCATCTGGGAAGCCTGTAGAGCCATACTGCTGCTGCTGCTGCTGTGAAGTCGCTTCAGTCGTATCCGACTCTGTGCAACCCCAGAGATGGCAGCCCACCAGGCTCTGCCGTCCCTGGGATTCTCCAGGCAAGAACACTGGAGTGGGTTGCCATTTCCTTCTCCAATGCATGAAAGTGAAAAGTGAAAGGAAAGCCTCTCAGTCGTGTCCGACTCTTAGCGATCCACCAGGCTCCTCCATCCATGGGATTTTCCAGGCGAGAGTACTGGAGTGGGGTGCCATTGCCTTCTCCAGAGCCATACTACCGGGGTTTAAATACTGGCTTAACTATCATGCCACTTAGAGGACAAGCAAGTCTTAAAACAGTCTTGCTTAGTGAAGGTAGCTGAAGTGGATTTAACTAATGATTACCGATGTTTTCACTTATAACTAATAGAATACGGAAAAAGTGATGGGGTGTTACTTCGGAGACAAGGTCATAAAAGAGAGTGAGTTCTGTCTGGCTTGCCCTCCCTGTCTCTCTGATCCTTTTCATGTGTTTATTTGATAAAGCAAACTGCCGTTGTGAGCTGCCCTACAGAGAGGGCCATGTGGCAAGAAACTGGTTTTCTTCTTTCTGGCCACCAGCTACAAGGCACTGAAATCCTGTCGACTTTAAAAAGGTGCACAACGTGAAAGTGGCAAGTTAAGTTTTATTTGAAGCAAAATGAGGACTGCAGCCCAGGAGACAGCACCTCAGATCACTCTGAGAAACTTCTCCAAAAAGAAAGATGGGGAAGGTCAAAGGTCAATATATGTGATTTTGGTGAAGGGGGATTTCATACAACCAAACCCTTATCTTAAAAAAGATTTTCTGCTAGTCACAAGGAGTTATGTCACCATGAAGGGTTTTAGTGCTTTTCTAGATATGAAGAGAGATAAGGCTTGGGCGCATAAAATCAGTTCCTGAAAATGCTTAACTATCAGAAGACCTGTTCTGCCCGTTTTCTTGGAGCACAAAGTGCCTAGTTCTCCACCCTCAACTCCCAGGATTCAATGCCCTCAGAGGCAGATGGCAAATGCCCTTGGCAAGCGCCAATTTGTCATTGACAAACCTCACTCCAACAGCTTGCCAGGACCTGAATCCTACTCACAACCATGCACGTGAGCTGAGAAGGCTCTTCTGTAGTCAGGTCTTCAGGTGACTGTAGTCTTTCTGACACCTTCACTGAAGCCTGTGAGAGACACTGAGTCAGTGTCATAGTGTCACAGCCCCTCTGTCCTTGGGATTTCCCAGCAAGAATACTCGAGTGGGTTGCCATTTCCTTCTCCAGGGGATCTTCCCAACCCAGGGACTGAAATCCTGTCTTCTGCATTACAACTGAGCCACCTGGGAAGGTCCCCTCTCTGTACATAGGCAGCACGTTTGTCCTGGGAGGGAGAACAGTTCCGAGGCAAAAGCAGCCTTCAGGGGGAAACTGATGAATACGCCGTTCACCTAAATCCACCCCACAGTCTTCGGTCAGCTGCCAATAAGTCTGTCCTTAGTATGGTTGCAGAGAAGTTCTGACTGATGAGTTTCACCAGTTACTTGGAATATGAATCACAAATGTACTTGCAGTAATGGTATTTTTAGAGTGACTTTGTATAATTTCATTGAATATTTTGTGTATCGACTCTTCACCTTGTTAATAGATTGGTTTAATTACACTAATAGAAAAGTGTAATGAGCATACAGGGGTGTTTTTGTTTTTGCTTAGGAATGGCAGTCCACTCTTGCCTGGAAAATCCCATGATCAGAGGAGCCTGGTGGGCTGCAGTCCATGGGGTCGCTGAGGGTCGGACACAACTGAGTGACTTCCCTTTCACTTTTCGCTTTTATGCATTGGAGGAGGAAATGGCAACCCACTCCAGTGTTCTTGCCTGGAGGATCCCAGGGACGGCGGAGCCTGGTGGGCTGCCGTCTATGGGGTCACACAGAGTCGGACACGACTGAAGTGACTTAGCAGCACCAGTAGCAGCAGTTAAATAAATAAAGGAAAATGGATGGATTCATTAAAAAAAAAAAAAAGGAGGAAAAAAAAATTCAGGTAGCAAGAGGACATATATCCAATAAAAGGGGACCGTGATAAAAAAATATTTGGAAACACTGACCAAGAAAAAACTGTAGCTGCCTTGGGTTCTCTGAAGAAGAGTGATTCCAGCGCTTTGCGGGCTAAACCCAGAGATTTCGAGACTGAACAATGTCCCTCTTTTTCTCATCCTGCCTTTAAAAAAAAAAATCAACTTTATTTGGCCAGTGTGCCCAGTTCCAATACTGTGGTGGAAATGCCTAAAGAACAGTCAACATTTGATTTGGCTTGGGCATCCTTGGCCCTCTCCCAGCCCAGAAATGGAGTGTCCTGATTCTGCCTCACAGAACTCGGAGGCCTCAGGCCTCACTAGAAGTCATAGAGCAAGGGGAGCCTGGCTCTGAGAGTGCAGGGGTGCTCTCCAGTCTGTCCTGGGCTCCAGAAGGCAAGCACCGCCCTCGTCCAGTTGTACTGGGGCCCATCCATCAGCAGAGACCAAAACCTTCAGTGTCCACTAAAATGACATTAAAAAACCTTTTAAAAAGGCAAAATCTCAAGAGCAAAGATGCTGAGAGGAAAAGGAAGCTGTATCACAAGTTGAAAAGTGAAAACTGACTTGGTGGACCAGAGAAAGTAGAATCTTCTTTAAAAGTTAAGGAAATCCTGGGCTTCCCTGGTGGCTCAATGGTAAAGAACCCGCCTACCAATACAGGAGACATGGGTTCCATCCCTGGTCTGGGAAGATCCCATATGCCACGGAGCCACCAAGCCTGTGCGCCACAACTATTGAGTCTGTGCTCTAGAGCCCAGGAGCTGCAACTACTGCGGCCCGCATGCCCTGAGCCAGTGCTCTGCAGCAAGAGAGGCCCCTGCAAAGAAAAGCTCGTGCACCACAACTAGAGAGCAGCTCCCACTCTTAACAACCAGGGAAAAGCCTGTGCAGCAGTGATGACCCAGCACAGCCAAAAATAACTAAATTAATTAAAAAGTTATCAAAAAATATTTAAAAAGTGAAGGAAACCGTCAAGAGCATATTATTTAACACTGTAGAAAAATTTCCCTGTGGGACAACATAAATGTTCATTCTCTCTCTCTCTCAGGTTTTGAATTTGTTGTTATTGTTCAGTCGTGTCCAACTCTTTGTGACCCCACGGATTGCAGCACGCCAGGCTTCCCTGTCCTTCACTATCTCCTGGAGTTTGCTCAGATTCATGTCCATTGAGTCAGTGATGACATTCAATTATCTCATCCTCTGTTACCCCCTTCTCCTCCAGTCCTCATTCTTTCCCAGCATCAGGGTCTTTTCTAATGAGTCAATTCTTCACATCAGGTAGCCAAAGTATTGGAGCTTCAGCTTCAGCATCAGTCCTTCCAAAAAATATTCAGGGTTAATTTCCTTTAGGATTGACTGACTTAATATCTTTGCTCTCCAAGAGACTCTTAAGAGTCTTCTCCAACACCACAGTTTGAAAGCTTCAATTCTTTGGCACTCAGTTTTCTTTATGGTTTAATTCTGACATCTGTACATGACTACTGGAAAAGCCATAGTTTGACTAAACAGACCTTTGTTGGCAAAGTGATGTCTCTGCTTTTCAATACACTGTCTGGATTCATCATAACTTCTCTTCCAAGGAGCAAGTGTCTTTTAATTTCATGGCTGCAGTCACCATCTGCAATGATTTTAGAGCCCAAGAAAATAAAATCTGTTCCTGCTTCCACTTTTTTCCCCTTCTATTTGCCATGAAGTGATGGGACCAGATACTGTAAAGAACAATATTGCATAGGAACCTGCAATGTTAGGTCCATGAATCAAGGTAAATTAGATGTGGTCAATCAGGACATGATAAGAGTTAACATTGACTGCTTAGGAATTAGTGAAGTAAAATGGACTGGAATGGGTGAATTTAACTCAGATGACCATTATATCTACTACATGGGCAAGAATCCCTTAGAAGAAATGGAGTAGCCCTCACAGTCAACAAAAGAGTCTGAAATGCAGTACTTGGGTACAGTCTCAAAAACAACAGAATGATCTTTGTTTGTTTCCAAGCAAACCGTTCAGCAACACAGTAATCCAAGTCTATGCCCCAACCACTGATGCCAAAGAAGCTGAGGTTGACTGGTTCTCTGAAGACCTATAAGACCTTCTAGAACTACCACCAGAAAAAGATGTCCTTTTCATCTTAGGGCACTGGAATGTAAAAGTAGGAAGTCAGGAAATACCTGGAGTAACAGACAAGTTTGGCCTTGAAGTACAAAAGGAAGCAGGGCAAAGGCTAACAGAGTTTTGTCAAGAGAACACTCTGTTCACAGCAAACACCCTTTTCCAACAACACAGGAAACAACTCTACACACGGACATCACTGAATCGTCAATACTGAAATCAGGTTTTGAATACCTATACTCAATTTCAAAAAGTTACACAGACACAGATATGATCAATGGTCCCCTTAAAGGGCATTAGTCCTTAACTGAATATTTAGAAGCAGTATGAAAATAACTGCTTAAAATGTTGCTTAATTCATCACGTAGTTATCCGATGTGCATATGTTCTTCCATGAAGGTTTCTGAATAATAAAAAGTTCAGAATTGTATCAGGACAGATGGATACTGGGTGTCTGAGCTGATTCTTCTACCTTTCTTTATGTAAGTGTTCTGATAGACACTTTCCTGTTTTACCATGGTTATTGTGTTTCTTTGATGCCGGTGACAGAATAGCAAAAGCTGTAACTCTGGCACTCAGCCACGTTGTTAAACCATTCTTTCAAGAAGTCAGCATGGCAGACTCCATTTACAGTTAAAGAGGCAGAGACAGAAGGCTCCAATTTCAGAGGGTTAAATCAAGGTTGAATCGCCCCAAAGAGATGCTATGTACAGTCATGGTATCAGAGTCACATAATCTCTGACGACAATCTAAAACTTCTCTTGAATTTTTAAAAAAGAAGAACTTGGAAAAACATCCTTCTTGTCAGCTGAATTTGTAAGTCTCTTGTATGGTCCTGGATTGAATTATGCCTGTTCTGCCACTTGTAAGGAAGGCATAGCAAAAATGCCACTTCCCTTTGCCTCTTGTGAAAAAAGGTAACAGTGGATTCAGTGTCAGCATTGCACAAGTAAAATCAGTGCAAGGAGATTCTGTTCACTGGCTTCAAAGCCGTGACACAGGTAAGATGTCTCAGTGGGAACCAGAGGGAAGTGGTTTGTCTGAAAAAACGGTACTCTCAGGGCAACTGCTCCAAATATTAAAATGGAAAAATTGGCAAGAGTGATAGTACAACAAATATTTTAGTAATGATGATTAAATTCTTTGTCTCCTTCTATAGCTCTTAACATAAGAATTCTTGCTGGAAAATGAAAAGCAATGTGAGTGGTAAATGGCTGGTAAGGTGACAATAATTTGTATCTATATACATATAATACACATATGTGTGCATGGTGCATGCTTAGCCACTTCAGTCATGGCCAACTTTTGCAACCCTATGGATTATAGCCTACCAGGCTCCTCCATCCATCGGATTCTTCAGGCAAGAATACTGGAGTGGGTTGCTGTGACCTTCTCCAGGGGATCTTCCCAACCCAGGGATCAAATCCATGTCTGTTGTGTCTACCTGCATTGGCAGGCCGGTTTTTTACCGCTAGCATCACATGGGAACACACACACAAATTAATTAAGCACATGATGCTTTAACTATGTGAGAAATCCATACAACTATAAAAAAATTAGAAAATATAAGCAAGTAAATAAATGAACGTTTATATACTAATTGTGATAGGTGCTATGAAGGAAATAAACAGGGACTTCTGATTGCTCAGTTGGTAAAGAATCTGCCTGCAAAGCAGGAGACCCCGGTTCAATTCCTGGATTGGAAAGATCTGCTGGAGAAGGGATAGGCTACCCACTCCAGTATTCTTGGGCTTCCCTTGTGTCTCATCTGTTAAAGAATCCACCTGCAATGTGGGAGACCTGGGTTTGATTCCCAGGTTGGGAAGATCTCCTGAAGAAGGGAAAGGCTACCCACTCTAGTATTCTTGCCTGGAGAATTCCATGGACTGTATAGTCCATGGGGTCGCAAAGAGTAGGGCACAACTGAGCGACTTTCACTCACTTCACGGCCTATAGGGTGGCTCCATGTGGTTATCTTGGAGAAGAAGATGGCAACCCACTCCAGTGTTCTTGCCTAGAGAATCCTGTGGACAGAGGAGCCTGGTGGGCTGCTGTCCATGGGGTCGCACAGAGTTGGACATGACTGAAGCACCTTAGTATGCATGCCTGCATTGGAGAAGGAAATGGCAACCCACTCCAGTATTCTTGCCTGGAGAATCAGAGGGATGGGGGAGCCTGGTGGGCTGCTATCTATGGGGTTGCACAGAGTCAGACACAACTGAAGCAACTTAGCAGCAGCAGCAGCAGCACATGGTTACCTAGGAGACTTGCCCTTCTATGACAGGCATTTCTCCCACCTCCATCTCTATACAACACACTCATAGGTCTCCATGCCTTTGTACAAGTTCTTTCCTCTGCCTGAAATGTCATTTTCTCTTATATTCCCAAGTATTTGTTGTTGTTCAGTAGCTCAGTCATGTCTGTCTCTTTGCAGCATACCAGGCATCCCTGTCCTTCACCATCTCCTGGAGCTTGCTCAAATTCATGTCCACTGAGTCAGTGATGCCATCCAGCCATCTCATCCTGTCATCCCCTTCTCCTTCTGCCTTCAATCTTTCTCAGCATCAGGGTCTTTTCTAATGAGCTGGCTCTTCATATCTGGTGACCAAAGTACTGCTTAATCCTCAAAGCTCAGCAGATGTTTCCTTGTCCATGTAAGAATCAAGTTCTTCTCTTGATACTGCTGTCACAGTTCTTGTTACATTTTGCCTGGCGTTATAGTTAATTCCCAGTGAAATGATGAGCAACTTACAAGTAGGGACTGGGTTTTCCTAATCTATATTTCTCCTATAGTCCCATAAGGAGGAGCTCAGAAATGCTAGGCTGGGATCTCCAAGGTCATTGATTTCAGGTGAGGAAACTATTAGTTTTAACTATGAGGTTGATTTTCTGACTCTCAGTTGCTTATGGACATGCACTCAGCTACCTTCAATAGGTCAGAGTTGCTGCTGATGCTTCAGTAGGGAAAGATGGCAAAAAAGGTGTGCTGGGTGTCTTCAAACTCTTGGGCATAGTGCCTCAAAATCTTGGAAAAATGGAGATGCTGAAATTTGGCAGAAAAAGTAGGGAAGGAGTAGCTAATGCTTTTTAGGCTATCCTATGTAGAAACTGTCAATTGTTTTTAAAAACTACAGAAACCTGTTATAACAAATTGCTCAGTTTTCAGTCCTGGCCCCACTGACCCCAGGAAACACCTAGAAAAGACAGTCTCATCATCTGAAACTCAGGAAAAAAGATTCTAGAGCTAAGTCATTGCACTGAAGAAAGTATGAATGAAGGGGGAAGGACCACTGTTATTTACATGAAAGTAGATTCTACTTACTAAGTGGTGTGACTTTTTTAGAGGCCCCCCCCCAAAAGTTTTCCTACATCTTTGATCAATGCCTAAAATTTTAAAATTTTTTCTGATGACAATCATTATCAATATCTGGAATATAAAACTTTACACTTTATAATGCTCGGTCGATTTGAATGTGCTTTGAAATGAGGTGGAACAAATTACATGGAATCTTTCATCGAGAGCGCTTTATTTTTATTCAGAAGACATTTATTGATAAGCCATTTGGAAAACAAACAAAGATCTGAAGAAAGTCCAAGTGAAGACAGAGCTTCCAAGTATAAGACATGAAGAGAATTTTTTCAAACTGTGCTAAGAATTAAAGAGAAGAGTAAGGTAAGACAGAAGCTGAGAGATGGTGGAGCTAGGTTTGAATATGGTGCCTGAAGTTTGGCTACTATTCAATAGACCTGTAAACTATTGTTTACTGAATATTAGAATCTTTGGCACAGGTTAAATTAAACGTGTTTCCTATTCTGAACTTTAAGTAAATAAATGCTCAGAAACAATACAATTTTTATAACTGTTTTCATGTGCTGTAATCAGATGATTAGATGTGTTTTTGACCATTTGTTTACTTACTCAAAGATTTATGTGTGGATAAATATAGCTGAACCATGCGTGGAAACTTTTTGAAAAATGATATTTTTCTAGGCTGATGAAACTTTGGAGGCAAGATCAAATAGATTATGTGACCAAAATGGAACTCCGTATCAGTGAATATTGAGATACCAAAAAAGAGGAAAATAGTTGGAAATGAGACAGGTGAACCAGATTATGGCTAGTCAAGTCGGAGTCTAGGATCATAAGGTCAAGGAGGGTGAGGCATAATATTGGAAATATATATTACTGAAATGAGCTAGGATTAATTTGATGCTGTGTATCTGGCCTAAGACATGCATTCACAACAGACTGCCTGTGATGCAAATCAGATCGCGGTGTTCACAGCGGGGAATAGTGGACTTGCGGTGCCTGCATGGCATTTCTCGCTAGCTCGCTCTCCCTGGGGAGCCACGTTGATCACGGGACTCTTAACCCCTAAGTCAGCACCTCTTGTCCTCAGCTGTCTCTGATTCTGGTTCTGCGTTGACTTCAACTCCCTTCACCTGCGAGCACTCTGACTTCCGGGCTTGCACCCGGCTTCCTGTCCACACCTCGCACCTCTACCTTCCACCCTTGAGTTACATGGCACAAATGAAATTGTGTTTCATAGTTCAGCTAAAAAAACGCTTTATTACTCATTACTGAGAGTATGGCTGACACAAGGGAGGAGGTGTAGACTGTCCTTAAAAATACGTTATCTTAATCCTCACCCAAATCTGAGAAGAGGATATTATCCAGTCCATCATTTAGAACAAGAAACTGAGAATCGGGAAAGGTGAGTAGTTGGGCCAGACTCACATGGCTCTTAAATAATAGAATCAGAATTTGAACCAAGTCTGTTTAACTCTCGGGCTCCACTTGTGGCTCAGCAGTAAAGAACCTACCTGCCAATGCTGGAGATGTGGGTTCAATCCCTGGGTTGGGAAGATCCCCTGGAGAAGGGAATGGCAACTCACTCCAGTATTCTTGCCCGGAAAATCCCATGGACAGAGGAGCTTGGCCAGCTATAGTCCATGGTGTTACAGTGAGTCAGATATGACTTAGTGACTGAGTGTACACACACTTTCTTAACTCATTATTAACCACACACAACCTGCTGCTTTTCAAATTTTGACAAGTGACTGAAATTGAATGTGTTATTTTAAATTAGAATAAAACATTTATCCAATTTAATAATATTCAACTTTAAAAAGAGTAAAGAGTGACCTGGTAGAAACAAAAATAGTTGTGTGATAGGAGCAAGAATGGAGAAGAAATGAAAATGCAATGAGTCAGGAAATGTGAATTTCAACCTTATTTCTTCTCCTAAGTAGCTGTGTAGCCTCAGGTAAGTCCCTTAAAGTCATAGAATTCAGAAAGAGGCCTGAGACTGTTCAATCTGCTTGGTACTGCGAGAGTTTCAGTTAAAGCTTAGCCACCATTGTGGAGATGGGGAAACAGTGGAAACAGTATCAGACTTTATTTTTTTGGGCTCCAAAATCACTGCAGATGGTGACTGCAGCCATGAAATTAAAAGATGCTTAATCCTTGGAAGAAAAGTTATGACCAACCTAGATAGCATATTCAAAAGCAGAGACATTACTTTGCTGACTAAGGTCCATCTAGTCAAGGCTATGGTTTTTCCAGTGGTCATGTATGGATGTGAGAGTTGGACTGTGAAGAAGGCTGAGCACCGAAGAATTGATGCTTTTGAACTGTGGTGTTGGAGAAGACTCTTGAGAGTCCCTTGGACTGCAAGGAGATCAACCCTGGGATTTCTTTGGAAGGAATGATGCTAAAGCTGAAACTCCAGTACTTTGGCCACCTCATGAGAAGAGTTGACTCATTGGAAAAGACTCTGATGCTGGGAGGGATTGAGGGCAGGAGGAGAAGGGGACGACAGAGGATGAGATGGCTGGATGGCATCATGGACTCGATGGACGTGAGTCTGAGTGAACTCCGGGAATTGGTGATGGACAGGGAGGCCTGGCGTGCTGCGATTCATGGGGTCACAAAGAGTCGGACACAACTGAGCGACTGAACTGAACTGAACTGAACTGAAGGTGATGGTTTCAGGAGACAAGCTTTGTGCCCTGAGCTCTCCTGGAACCACACTCTGGCCTTTTCCCCTTAACCTCCTCCTGCTCTCAAACTCAGTTGCGCAATTCTGTACCCTCAGGGAATTTTTGTTTTTCCTACTTCTATCTGGTAAGTATTAGTTCAAACTTCTCTTTCAAGCTTTCATTCCCCAAAGTGAGTTATGTTGAAAATGATCCTTTAAGATCCATTTACAAAATAGAATAGCAAACACCTATATGATTTCACTATGTGCCACACAGTTTGTGAATCTATATATGATATAATGATATGATATCTGGATTTTTATATTATAATTAGTATATAACACATATTCATGCTTTGGCCCTCTTAACAAGCTTACGGTGATAATGCTATTATAAAACTATTTTATAGGAGAATGAGGTATAGAGAATGGTTAAAAAAGGGTTTGCTTAATATGGTGCAGCTGACAAGTTATCAGAGGACTGGGGTTCTTCCTTTTGGCTATGCCAAGGATATTCTTTAGGGCTTAGCTTTTGGGGGTTTTATTTATAACCTGTGAAATGGGATGCAAGCAAAATTTTAAAAAATTCTCTGCCTTGTAGTAGTGGTATATTCACTGTGATGTCTGAAATATGTAATTCATTATGTACTTTCTCTGATGTTTATTTTTTCAACTAAGCTTTCTTGGAACTTCTTTTTTGCTGACTCTTGTAATCCGTAGGCAACCACTGGGCACATTAATGATGGAGACACTTCAGACACTTGATCGTAAACTCAATTAATCAACTAATTAGAGTCATGTATCTTTTTGTTGCCTGTCCCAAGTTTAGGATCAGGTGACAGAACTGTTGAATGACCCTTTTTGGCTCTGTTCTATTCTGACATCTGCTAGTTTCCTGACTTTGGCAAGGCTGTTAACTAGCTTGCATTACTCTTTTCCATCTGGAAAATGAGATAATTTGGTTGGATGACTTCTGCTGTCTGTTCTGACTCTGAAAGTCTGTGGTCCCATCATGCTTCCTTCACCCCACCAAAGGTCAGCTTCTAAGTATCTCAGTTTCTACTGAGAAAGGTTAATAAGGGGAAGGAAGCATTTCTTAGGCTCGAGTGAGCCCAAGACCAAAAATGATAGATTGCTTGGTTGAAGTCACACATCTTAACACACTGAAATATATTGACTTTCACTTTCTCTTCTATATGAGGTTCCGGTGAAAAAGATCCTCAACCTAAACAAAACAAAGCTAGTTGCTCATTTAACTCATGCTGAAACGTAAAGAAAAATGTCCCAATTAGAGAGCTATTCTACCATCACCTCAGTAATACAGAACAATATTATACTGTCATAAATTTTTTCATGGTGTAAAGAGGACTTCTAGGGTTTCTTATGTTCAACATAGAAAACCTAGAGTCAATATTCACTGGCAAATAGGAGTGGAATGTTAATAATTACTGCTGAACATTAACCGAATATGTGAATCTTCAGATTGACAAAGTAGTTTGTTTCTCAAACAATAAAACAAATTAGAGGTGTAATTTCCAGCCAGGTCTCAAAGAACAGATACCACTTTCCCCAAAGGCATACTCAGAAGGGGTGTGAAATATAATTGCACTGAATGTTAATTTAAAATTCTCTTTGCCCTTCAAGTAATAATATTAACTACCCTCATGAAAAATTGGCTATGCCACCTTTCTTCAAAGCAAGAAAGGATGCAGTGAGGCAAGGATCAGAAACTCCTGCCTGTGATCATGTGTGGTTTTGGGTAATGCTGGCTAAACAGCCATTGAAGGATAAAGACAATTAAAGTTTTAGACATGTAAGAAATCATGAATTAATGTTTCCAGGGGCCTTATCTTAAGTCTACTGTAGGGCAAACTTCAGCCATCCAAAAAGTAACTGGGGAAAGGAAAACTGGCAAAGTAGTTTTTTACCATTGTTAAAGTTTGTAAGAAAGCCGATGTTGTTTTGAGCTGCCCCTAAAATATGTAAGAAATCGATCTGCTGTCATACTGACAATGACAGTGATAGTGTTCATATTGTCCCAATATTCCTGGTAGATTATACTTGTCATAGTGAAGTCTATTTTGTCATCGGTTAAGAAAACAATACAGCGCACATGAATCACAGAGGATGCAAAACCGGTCAGCGTAGTTCGTGCAGTGTTCTACATGACCCTCGACTCTGGATGAATGTGAGGATGATATGATTGCTAAAATCCTTTTAAGTTGTGATATTTGATGATTTCATGGCTTTTTTACATGGCAGAAAATACTCAAGGCTTCGGACAGATTGTCATCATTTCCTTTTCAAAAAATTATTTCTGTGAACAATGAAGTTAATGCTGGCAAAGTGCCGTTTTTGTAACCAAGGGCCTATCTCAAAAGGAAGAGATGTATATTGACATTTTTCAACCAGCCAGCCTTCCAGCCCATGAAATAGAATCAATCATATTATGCAGATTAATTGAGCCCTGGAACATTCATAATCTGAGAATTCTGGGTGAAATCTTTAGAAGCCTTTCCAGTCATTTTCAGACAGGCTGGGACTTGGGACCTGGGACTTGGGACCTTTTACTACAGTGCTTGCATCTGGATAAACTTCTCCTGGATCAACAGAATATAAACCATAAGGGCCTAAAAATAACTGCCTGCATGTGCAGTTGCAACAAATTATGAACAATAAGATACAAAAAGACCAAAATCCAACTGCCATTTCTGAGGTTCCAGGAGCAAAAGCAAAAATGATCCCCGCACACAGCACCACCAAGGGGGTGGGCAAACCACCCAAGTCACCCCTCCTGCCAGACCCCTGGGCCTGCTTCTACCCTTACCCCATTTAAGGGACCAGCTCACCCCCTTCTCAGGAAATAAGCAAAGCCTGTTGTCTCAGGGAACAAACAAGCCTGTTGTTTGTTCTTGCTCCCACGTGCTGCAGCACGAGTCCTAGTAGACCCTTCTCTGATTTCTCCTCTGGCCTCCTCTCAATTCTATTAATTATGAGTCCAGGCTTCCCAGGTGGCACAGTAGTAAAGAATCTGCCTGCCAATGCAGGAGATGCAGAGATGTGGGTTCTATTCCTAGATTGGGAAGAGTCCCCTGGAGTAGGAAATGGCAACTCACTCTAGTATTCTTGCCTGGGAAATCCTATGGACAGAGGAGCCTGATAGGCTACAGTCCATGGGGTTGCAAAGAGTCAGACACGACTGAGCACACGCACACCAGGAACCTAGGTCAATAACAGTTTGGGTCAATGTGATGGTAGGCCTTATGAGTCCCAACCTAAAGACCTTATTAACCATTTACTTTAAATCTGCCATTTTACGTGGAAATCAAGGCAGAAGAAATTCTGGAGATTTGATTAAAGACCCAGACGATATGCTGACCTAGAACCATATCAAGTCCTGTTTTGCCTCCAGCACCAAAGGCTCTTTCCAATCTCCATTTCCCCTAAATTCCTGAACACAACTTCCCTTCACTGTCAAGAAATGAATGGGCTTAAGTGGGCTTCAGTTGCAAAAAAAAAAAAAAATAAAAGCTATAATAAAAAACTCTCTGGACTCTCCACCAGCAGCTCAGAGCAGACAGCCGCCCTTTGCTCCTCCCTTCCTGCCAGAGCCGAGAGGAGGCCCCTGCTGTCCTAGGTTTATATCTTCACCTGTGCTTCACCTCAAAACTGCCATGAACCACCAATCTCCCTTCTAGGAGCTTTGGTCAACTGATTATCCCCTTGCTGTACTGAGGCTTTTCCACACTCAAGGAAGTTTCAGCTTTATCAGTTATGTTTTATGCCTCTTAGTAAAAAGAAAAAAGATTTGAACTAAATATAAGTAAATGTTCAGATTTGTTGATTCTAGTGATGGGTACATGGAAATTTATTATTTTAGCCTCTATACCTTTTCTATCTACTTTTTTTTCCTTCAAAAAAGCAAAAAGATCATGAGCAATATTATGGACTCAGTGAAGATTAGAGACTGTAAATGCGAAACAGCATCCATCCACAGGGGCTACACACAGGCACACTGTTGTTCAGTCACTAAGTCGTGTCCAGCGCAGCAGGCCAGGCTTCCCTGCCCTTCACTCTCTCCCGGAGTTTGCCCAAATTCATATTCATTGAGTTGGTGATGCCATCTAACCATCTCATCCTCTGCCACCCTCTTCTCCTTTTGCCTTCAATCTTTCCTAGCATCAGGGTCTTTACACACATAGGCACTGCTTCCCTCCAATTTGCACACTCAGAGTGAGGGGAGTTTTGGGCCCTCCTGACTTAGGATAAAAAAAGAAAGAAAAGAGAAAAGTGAATTGGAGAGAGTGTTCTGTTTACAGTTGAGCAGGGGACTTCCAAACTTCACTGTAACTGCTGTGAAATGATGCATTTATAGGTGGTCCAAAAAGCTAGCTGGAAGTGATCATCTGGAATTTTTAAAACCTTCTTTGCTGCAATGTTGCTAAACACAGAATCAATCATACAAACACAAAGAATCCTCAAGTTTATCCATTTATTGAACTCTCCAATAGCTTTTGGCAACTGGTATGTAAGAATTGAGGTGAATATGGACCAATTTTTAAATTCATAAGGAAAATGACTTTTCTTTTTAAAAAAACTTTATATTGGAGTATAGCTGATTAGCAATGTTGTGACAGTTTCAAGTGAACAATAAAAGGATTCAGCCACACATATACATGTATCCATTCTCCCCCAAACTCCCCTGTCATCCAGGCTGCCACATAACATTAAGCAGAGTTCCATGTGCTACACAGTAGGTCTTGTTGGTTATCCACTTTAAATATAGCAGTGTGTATATGTTGATCGCAAACTCCCTAACTATTCCTTCCCGGCACCCTTTCCCACCGGTAACAGAAGTTCTCTAAGTCTGTGAGTCTGTTTCTAGTTTGTAAATAAGTTCATTTGTGTCGTTTTCTTTAGATTCCGCATGCAAAGGATGTCCTACGATATTTCTCTTTCTCTATCTGAGTTACTTCACTCAATATGACAGTCTCTATGTCCATCCATGTTAATGGCAACTATCCTTGAAACATACCTTACATTCCCACTTCCAGATCTACACAGCCTCTCCTATTTTCACCTGTTCTTTCCTCCTTCCTTTCTGCTGAATGGAGTGATTGTCCTTCCTCCCCATCCAAGGTCAGTTTTGCCCCGATACTGCCCCTGCCTCCACCCCCCAATTTGGAATTGTATGCCATTTCTATGACCAATCTAGATAGCATATTAAAAAGCAGAGACGTTACCTTGCCAACTAAGGTCTGTCTAGTCAAGGCTATGGTTTTTCCAGTAGTCATGTATGGATGTGAGAGTTGGACTATGAAGAGAGCTGAGTGCCAAAGAATTGATGCTTTTGAACTGTGGTGTTGGAGAAGACTCTTGAGAGTCCCTTGGACTGCAAGGAGATTCAACCAGTCCATTCTAAAGGACATCAACCCTGGGATTTCTTTGGAAGCAATAATGCTAAAGCTGAAACTCCAGTACTTTGGCCACCTCATGCAAAGAGTTGACTCACTGGAAAAGACTCTGATGCTGGGAGGGATTGGGGGCAGGAGGAGAAGGGGACGACAGAAGATGAGATGGCTGGATGGCATCACTGACTTGATGGACGTGAGTCTGAGTGAACTCCGGGAGTTGGTGATGGACAGGGAGGCCTGGCGTGCTGCAGTTCATGGGGTCGCAAGGAATTGGACACGGCTGAGCGACTGAACTGAACTGATGCCATTTCTTGTTAGTTTGTTTTTTTTTATCTTCTGTCTTCAACCCTTGTCTCTCCATTAGGTCATCCCCATGGTATTTAAACATGTTTCCATTTTTCTCTCCTTAAGAAAAGAAACTTCACTGATTTCCCATTCACCTCCAGCTGATGCCTAATCTCTTTTCTTACCTTCACAACCAAACTTCTCAAATGGGAATTTTAAAAGAGGTACATTACTGCTCGTACCATCTCTATTTCCTCAGTCCCTCTCATTCCTGAACCCAGCCCAGCTGGCTCTGCTACCAGACCACCTCCCCCACCACCCCCCCTCCCCACCGCACATGTGTCACCATTGACCTCAGTGTCTCCTTTGTGGAATAAACAGAACTTTGTAGGGTGAGCAGAAAGCAGCTTTCTTTCTTGTTACCATTTGTCCTTCTCAGAACTTTTACAAAGTCTTGGACAATCTGGGGTATCTGTCCAAGTGTTTCTGATTACTCTCAGGGATTAAGGAAGATTGATTTTTTTTTTAGGAGCTTGAAATGCTTGTATGAGAAGGGACTGGAGTTTTTAAATCTCCGATACAAGTTAAATCTCCCTAGCTCGGGCATGTCTTAGGGATATATGTAGTGAGGAACCGGGAATGGGTGACTTTTGCAGCATTTCTCTTCTGAAAAGTTTCTTCTGCTCACAAGGCTTTCTCTACTTCCTCCAGGATTTGTGCATAGAAATTCTCACCTGACTGGGATAGCTATACTCTGGCCTTGATGGTTGTCAAAGGTACCTACATCTTCAACTTTAGAGAGGACAGAGTCCAATCCTAAGGTTTTTACACATACACACACACACACATACCCCTTTCCCCTGCTAGGCCAAAGCAGACTGTTACTATCAAACTCTTTTTAAGCAGAAATGGGTTAAAGCAAAGAAGCAGTTACCTTAAGGCACATCTTCCTAATGGATGCTCAAAACAAGTCAAAATAAAGCACAGATGCTCACAGACACAGTTCAAAGCTCTGGCAGCCTGATGCTGAGTTGCTGAGGGTAGTTCCCAGGGAGGAAGCTTGGATGTGGCACCTTCTCTACTGGTCTGGGAGCTGCCTCCATACTAGCTGCTGCAAAGCAAATGCTGAGCACAGTTTTTACATTTTGCCATTTTTCCTAAAAGTGAAAATTCTGTTTGAATTTCTTTCAGATAGTGAGAATGGGTGCTAATGTAGGTACTAATGTTATAAAAGCCAAGTGGTATAAAGCAAGCTTTTGAAAAATGGGGATACCTCTATATATGCA
The DNA here is from genome assembly GCF_032405125.1 of Capricornis sumatraensis. Lineage (NCBI taxonomy): Eukaryota > Metazoa > Chordata > Mammalia > Artiodactyla > Bovidae > Capricornis > Capricornis sumatraensis. Next base: position 94,786,958 of record NC_091075.1, on the reverse strand, counting down.
GTATATGTACACATATATTTAATGAGTCCCTAAAGATTAAGGGGGGCATGGAACACATAGAGACAGAAACAGAGAGAAATTGACTTATTTCAGTAAAAGTGATTTTATAGGTCTTACCCCATAGAGGAGCTAAAAAGCCTCTTGATGAAAGTGAAAGAGGAGAGTGAAAAAGTTGGCTTGAAGCTCAACATTCAGAAAATGAAGATCATGGCATCTGGTCCCATCACTTCATGGGAAATAGATGGGGAAACAGTGTCAGACTTTATTATTTGGGGCTCCAAAATCACTGCAGATGGTGACTGCAGCCATGAAATTAAAAGACGCTTACTCCTTAGAAGAAAAGTTATGAGCAACCTAGATAGTATATTCAAAAGCAGAGACATTACTTTGCCAACTAAGGTCCGTCTAGTCAAGGCTATGGTTTTACCTGTGGTCATGTATGGATGTGAGAGTTGGACTGTGAAGAAGGCTGAGCACCGAAGAATTGATGCTTTTGAACTGTCGTGTTGGAGAAGACTCTTGAGAGTCCCTTGGACTGCAAAGAGATCCAACCAGTCCATTCTGAAGAAGATCAACCCTGGGATTTCTTTGGAAGGAATGATGCTAAAGCTGAAGCTCCAGTACACTGGCCACCTCATGTGAAGAGTTGACTCATTGGAAAAGACTCTGATGCTGGGAGGGACTGAGGGCAGGAGGAGAAGGGGACGACCAAGGATGAGATGGCTGGATGGCATCACGGAATCGATGGACGTGAGTCTGAGTGAACTCCGGGAATTGGTGATGGACAGGGAGGCCTGGCGTGCTGCGATTCATGGAGTCGCAAAGAGTCAGACATGACTGTGCAACTGAACTGAACCCCATCTCTGCCACTTAAAGGCCACCTATAAAGGAGGCTTATAATATTTGCCTTGACACTTCATAGGACTGCTTTAAACGTTCCTTGAACTAATGCATTTGAAAATAAACTAAAAAGGCTGCAGGAGCCTTGGCTTCATTGAAATGTAATGTTGTTATTATTATTATTTTAATCTGAATATGCTTTCCAAGTCTAAAGGATCTGATGGCAATTGTATTTGCGCCTTATGTCATCTGTTGAAGATGTTAGGAAGGAGCAAAGTTTAAACTAGAATGGTGGTGACACTAATGAAATTACTTTGTCTTGTTTGTTGAACCCAAGATATCAGTGCCTTGAGAGAATGTAGGGAGATATTCACTTTTGTTCTTCGGTCCCCAAGCTGGGTAACCCACACAGGCCAGGCCTGTCCATCTACCTCTAAGGGGGTCAGCTGGCTCCCTCTCTGGTCTCCACTGTCTCTTCAGGCTCAAAAGAATGGAGGTTGAATTTGTCCCAGGTAGAGTATGGCTGGGTAAGATATTCAGCTTCATTTCTAGGGCCTGTGCTGGGAACAATTATGAAGCAGTTCCTTTGGACCTGCCATATGTCACATGGCATGAATCTCCAAGTCACTCTTGCCAAGTGACCATGAGCAAACTATATGGCCATGTAGCAAACTTATTCACCATTTGCCCTCCTGGATCTGTTCTCCATCCTTCTCCCTCTTGGTCTGTGCCCTGGGAGGCTTACTTCCACCAAGTGCAGCAATTAGACTACCTTGCCCTTTGGTATCTGGATGATTTAGCCAATGGGAACACCAGACAGGTCTGAGGGCAGGAGTTGGGAGCCCCCTCTGCTGTGGGGCCAGGATTTTGGCAGTGGACATCTTTCATGATTCCAGCTCTTGCTGGTTCCCTTGTTGATTTCATTTAGCTCTGCCCACAGTTGTGTTGCTGTTGTTCAGTTGCTAAGTCATGTCTCTTTTCAACCCCATGGACTGTAGCACACTAGACTTCCCTGTCCTTCACTATCTCCCAGAGTTTCCTCAAACTCATGTCTATTGAGTCAATGATGCCATCCAACCAGCTCATTCTCTATCATCCCCTTCTCTTCCTGTCCTCAATCTTAACCAGCATCAAGGTCTTTGCCAATGAGTCAGCTCTTACACAATTGTATAAAGGAGGCCAAAGAGAAGCTTCATTATATAAACCCATTAGGAGGTCATTTTTTCCCTGTCAGAACCCTGAATGACATGACCTCTGTAAGCCTCATTTTGCTCATCTGTTATAATATGGATTTAATAAAAGAGGGACTTCCCATGTGGCTCAGTGGTAAAGAATCTGCCTGCCATTACAGGAGACTCAGATTTGATCCTTGGGTTGGGAAGATCCCCTGGAGAAGGAAATGGCAACCCACTCCAGTATTCTTGCCTGAAAAAGTCCCATGAACAGAGGAGCCTGGCAGGCTACAATCCATGGGATTGCAAAGAGTGGGTCATGACTTAGCAATTAAACAGCAACAATAATAAAAGAACTCAATTCATTGAGCAGGAGTAGGATTGAGATAACCCTTGTAAAGAACTTACTATACAGTAATGTGTGTGTGTGTGTGTGTGTGTGTGTGTGCACGCACTCAGTTGGTCAGTTATATCTGACTCTTTGCAATCCTATGGACTGTAGCCCTCCAGGCTCCTTTATCCATGGGATTCTTCAGGCAAGAATACTGGGATGGGTTGTCATTTCCTACTCCAGAGGCTCTTCCCAGCCAAGAGATCGAACCCATGTCTCCTGGTTCTCTTGCTTTGGCAGGTGGATTCTTTTCCACTGAGCCACCTGACAATCCCCAATACACACAGTAGACACTGTACTTAATATTTAGTAAGTACACACTTAGTGCAAAGCAGTTTGCTGAATACTGATACAAAAGTATTAATGTGACAAAGTATTAATACTGACTATTAATACAAAGCATTGACTACTGACTCAGCAAAATTAGCTATTATTATTTTTTTATCATTGTTACTGCTTGCCATTCGCAAATAAATTGAGATGGCTTTAAGCCACTTCTGACTGTTGATAAATTTGAAACAGTGATTAGCAGATTACAAAACCTAAATCCCACTCTCAGTTCTTACCACAAACCACCTTTATTTGCCTTGTCCTCCGCGGCTTCCTTGGCATCCTTCCCCGGATCTACTGCATCTCCTTTGGTGTGTGTATGACTTTCTGAAGACTTCCATCAGTTGAGATTATTTCTTTCAATCCTCAAAGCACGAGACCTTTCTGTATTTTCTCTTTTAAAGATCTAGTGATGACAGATTCAGGGGTTTGGGGTGTAGCTGCAACTGTAAGGATTTGAAGTTTCAAGAAGATGAATAAAAACCACCCAAACTTATCCTAAAACTCTCTCACCCAGGGACCTTGAATAAGTTGTTTTCTTCTTTATAATGCTGAGTATCACTGAGTGGGTAAAATGAATGGGGAATGATTAGAAAGATGAATTAAACTCTACAGAGGAAAAATGAGTGGGATTAAGTATTAAGTGGTTTTTTTTTTGTTCTCCCACTTAGGGTATAATGCATCAAAAAATAGTAAAAAAAAAAAAAAAAGCTCTGGAGAAATGGAACACGCTCTCTTAAATTTTGAGCTGTCATAAAAAGATCAAGTTGAGTAGAGTGGCCTTGGTTCAAAAAGGCATTTTAAAGACTCTAATAATAAACAGATTCCTAATGAGCTAATCAATCACCACTGTGGCTGTCACTTTGTTTTCACTTAGACATATTGTAGTCTGAAAATTAAATACTGTCCATATTGGAGTCTTTTAGAAATTCTCTCTGACAATTTCACTGAAATCAGAACTAACACACATTTGTCTTTTCCATGACAACTCAAGAATCGTCATGACAGCAATCAGCATGACATTCAGTTCAGTTCAGTTCAGTTCAGTTCAGTCACTCAGTTGTATCCAACTATTTGCGACCCCATGAATCGCAGCACACCAGGCCTCCCTGTCCATCACCATCTCCCGGAGTTCACTTGGACTCATGTCCATCGAGTCAGTGATGCCATCCAGCCATCTCATCCTCTGTCGTCCCCTTCTCCTCCTCCCCCCAATCCCTCCCAGCATCAGAGTCTTTTCCAGTGAGTCAACTCTTCGCATGAGGTGGCCAAAGTACTGGAGTTTCAGCTTTAGCATCGTTCCTTCCAAAGAAATGCCAGGGTTGATCTCCTTCAGAATGGACTGGTTGAATCTCTTTGCAGTCCAAGGGACTCTCAAGAGTCTTCTCCAACACGACAGTTCAAAAGCATCAATTCTTCGGTGCTCAGCCTTCTTCACAGTCCAACTCTCACATCCATACATGACCACAGGAAAAACCATAGCCTTGACTAGACGGACCTTAGTCAGCAAAGTAATGTCTCTGCTTTTGAATATGCTATCTAGGTTAGTCATAACTTTTCTTCCAAGGAGTAAGCGTCTTTTAATTTCATGGCTGCAGTCACCATCTGCAGTGATTTTGGAGCCCCAAAAAATAAAGTCTGACACTGTTTCCACTGTTTCCCCATCTATTTCCCATGAAGTGATGGGACCGGATGCCACGATCTTCGTTTTCTGAATGTTGAGCTTTAAGCCGACTTTTTTGCTCTCCTCTTTCACTTTCATCAAGAGGCTTTTTAGCTCCTCTTCACTTTCTGCCATAAGGGTGGTGTCATTGCATATCTGAGGTAATTGATATTTCTCCCAGCAATCTTGATTCCAGCTTGTGTTTCTGCCAGTCCAGCATTTCTCATGATGTACTCTGCATAGAAGTTAAATAAGCAGGGTGACAATATACAGCCTTGACATACTCCTTTTCCTATTTGGAACCAGTCTGTTGTTCCATGTCTGGTTCTAACTGTTGCTTCCTGACCTGCATACAGATTTCTCAAGAGGCAGGTCAGGTGGTCTGGTATTCCCATTTCTTTCAGAATTTTCCACAGTTGATTGTGATCCACACAGTCAAAGGCTTTGGCATAGTCAATAACGCAGAAACAGATGTTTTTCTGGAACTCTCTTGCTTTTTCCATGATCCAGCAGATGTTGGCCATTTGATCTCTGGTTCCTCTGCCTTTTCTAAAACCAGCTTGAACATCAAGGAGTTCACGGATCACATTCTGCTGAAGCCTGGCTTGGAGAATTTTGAGCATTACTTTACTAGCATGTGAGATGAGTGCAATTTTGCTGTAGTTTGAGCATTCTTTGGCATTGCCTTTCTTTGGGATTGGAATGAAAAGTGACCTTTTCCAGTCCTATGGCCACTGCTGAGTTTTCCAAATTTGCTGGCATAGTGAGTGCAGCACTTTCACAGCATCATCTTTCAGGATTTGAAACAGCTCAATTGGAATTCCATCACCTCCACTAGCTTTGTTCATAGTGATGCTTCCTAAGGCCCATTTGACTTCACATTCCAAGATGTCTGGTTCTAGATTAGTGATCACATCATCATGATTATCTGGCTCATGAAGATCTTTTTTGTACAGTTCTTTCCTGTATTCTTGCCACCTCTTCTTAATATCATCTGCTTTTGTTAGGTTCAGACCATTTCTGTCCTTTATCGAGCCCGTCTTTGTATGAAAAGTTCCCTTGGTATCTCTAATTTTCTTGAAGAGATCTGTAGTCTTTCCCATTCTGTTCTTTTCCTCTATTTCTTTGCATTGATCTCTGAAGAAGGCTTTCTTATCTCTTCTTGCTATTCTTTGGAACTCTGCATTCAGATGCTTATATCTTTCCTTTTCGCCTCTCTTCTTTTCACAGCTATTTGTAAGGCCTCCCCAGAGAGCCATTTTGCTTTTTTGCATTTCTTTTCCATGGGGATGGTCTCGATCCCTATCTCCTGTACAATTTCACGAACCTCATTCCATAGTTCATCAGGCACTCTATCTATCAGATCTAGGCCCTTATATCTATTTCTCACTTCCACTGTATAGTCATAAGGGATTTGATTTAGGTCATACCTGAATGGTCTAGCGATTTTCCCTACTTTCTTCAATTTCAGTCTGAATTTGGTAATAAGGAGTTCATGATCTGAGCCACAGTCAGCTCCCAGTCTTGTTTTTGTTGACTGTATAGAGCTTCTCCATCTTTGGCTGCATAGAATATAATCAATCTGATTTCAGTGTTGACCATCTGGTGATGTCCATGTGTAGAGTCTTCTCTTGTGTTGTTGGAAGAGGGTGTTTGCTATGACCAGTGCATTTTCTTGGCAAAAGTCTATTAGTCTTTGCCCTGCTTCATTCCGCATTCCAAGGCCAAATTTGCCTGTCACTCCAGGTGTTTCTTGACTTCCTACTTTTGCATTCCAGTCCCCTATAATGAAAAGGACATCTTTTTTGGGTGTTAGTTCTAAAAGGTCTTGTAGGTCTTCATAAAACCATTCAACTTCAGCTCTTTCAGCGTTACTGGTTGGGTGATAGACTTGGATAACTGTGATATTGAATGGTTTGCCTTGGAGATGAACACAGATCATTCTGTCATTTTTGAGATTGCATCCAAGTACTGCATTTCAGACTCTTTTGTTGACCGTGATGGCTACTCCATTTCTTCTGAGGGATTCCTGCCCACAGTAGTAGATATAATGGTCATCTGAGTTAAATTCACCCATTCCAGTCCATTTTAGTTCACTGATTCCTAGAATGTTGACCTTCAACCTTGCCATCTCTTGTTTGACCACTTCCAATTTGCCTTGATTCATGGACCTGACATTCCAGGTTCCTATGCAATATTGCTCTTTACAGCATCGGACCTTGCTTCTATCACCAGTCACATCCACAGCTGGGTATTGTTTTTGCTTTGGCTCCATCCCTTCATTCTTTCTGGAGTTATTTCTCCACTGATCTCCCGTAGTATATTGGGCACCTAATGACCTGGGGAGTTCCTCTTTGGTATCCTATAATTTTGCCTTTTCCTACTGTTCATGGGGTTCTCAAGGCAAGAATACTGAAGTGGCTTTCCATTCCCTTCTCCAGTAGACCACGCTCTGTCATGGCATGACATTAGTCTTTCATTGATCCTTTTATGACAACTTATGAATTTATATAATGTTACCTTTTCAGGTAAGTTTAGGTTCATTCACTCACTCACTCCCAAGTTTTTTCTGAAGAAAGGGCAGTGGGCATTTATTAAGCATCCTTATCTGCTGAGAGTCGTATCAGTCGTTTCATATTCCTTGACTCCTCTCAACAGCCCCATGAAATAGATACTATCATCTCCATTTTATAAGTGAGATAATACTGATTTCAAGAGTTTCAGTAGCAGAGTTAAGCCCACAGAGCTGTTGAGTGGCAGAGCTGATATCTAAGTCCAGTTTTTCTCTTATGACATCAATCATGATGTTTGCCAGTGAGGGAAGAGGGGCCCCCAAACATTTGCCATTCCTCCACATTGAAGATGAACATGATGGTTCCTTTCAAGAGCTTTGTCTCTGCTTCAAGACAGGAGCCAGTAAAATGCTTGTAGATTTGTAAAATGTGGTCATAACGTGCCTTTCCCTCCCAAGCTCCCCATCACACGCACCCTTCCCTGGTGCTGTCTCACTCACCCCATCCTGAAGACACATGATGACAGAGAGTCGTCCCATGTTTTCCCTCTTCACGGCCTCAACCTGTGCTGCTTTATTCCAGCAGTCATCTTGGGTCCATTTCTATCATCATTCACAAGCATAATTTAGCTTTCTTCCGCCTCAGTGGAAATGAACTGCATGGCTTCGTGTGACTTCTTGCAGATGATGTTACAATGTTCTTCTTGTAACCGCTACACCTACCCTGTGGACAGTCCCCTTATTGACCACTGGCTTCCTAAGATGTTCTACCTGATGGTGCCCTCTAGCTGCTGGGGCTTCCTCAGCCCACACACAGAGCAGGAAGGAGATGTCAGAGTGTTAAACGCCCCCAGAGAGAACCCCTCAATCAGTGAAGGGTAGGAACTTGTGGATAAATACTCTGACACCCTTATTCCTCAATGGGGAAATTCCAAGACATGTCTCTGAAGGGACTCGAGGGAGTCTGAGCTCCAGTCGTTCACGGTAGTTACATGCTTCTCAGTATGTACATGCCTCTTCACCTTCCTTCTGTCTGTTGCAGATTGTGCTCCCCAACAAGGTGACTGTGAGAATGAGATTAGCATTCAGGGAATTTACTGGAAAGTGCTCTCAGGATAAGTGCATGTGAAGGAAGGTAGGAAGGAGGGAGGGTTGAGCCGAGGGAGAAGTTAAATAGTCATGCAATTTAGAAAAGCATCCACCGACCCCCTTAGGGAGATCAGTCTTCAAAGTTGTCTCAGTTGGATCAAAGGGCTAAGACCATGATACCCCTGCATGGACAAGTTATTACCAAATTCACTCTGTCCCTAGGAGACAGAGACCTGTTGTGAAACAGGTCCTTTTAGCTGAGGGCAGTATTTGGAGTGTGTTGGCAGCTGAGGAGGAAGGTATTTTCCAGCACTCCCAGAAGCGTGGGGATCCAACCAGTCAATCCGAAGGGAAATCAGTCCTGAATATTCATTGGAAGGACCGATGCTGAAGCTGACACTCCAATACTTTGGCTTCTAATGTGAAGAACTGACTCATTGGAAAAGACCTTGCTGCTGGGAAAGATTTAAGGCGGGAAGAGAAGGGGATGACAGTGGATGAGATGGTTGGATGGCATCACCGACTCAATGGACATGAGTTTGAGTACACTCCGGGAGTTGGTGATGGACAGGGAAGCCTGGCGTGCTGCAGCCCATGGGGTTACAAAGAGTTGGACACAACTGAGCGGCTGAACTGAACTGAGCAGCTTGGGGAGTGGACCCTTCCATCATGGAGGCAGATCTGGGCAGCAATCTCAATGTTCACTACACTGTGCCCCTTGTGCCACTCTGATTCCCTTCATCTAAGTTCTGGAGCAGCTCTTTAGAATTCTGGTGTGCTTCTGGCATACTGTGGGGGTAAACTAAGAGGAAAGTTAGATGGATGAGCTGCAGCCTCATTACTGGTGCTCATCTCAAAGTCATGACTCGTGCCCATTTCCTCCCTCTTCTATCCGCGGTGGATTTCCCTGACACTCAGCTGGCACTTCTGCTTAACTCATTCCTGAGGGCTGGTCCCATTTCATTCTCAAGCTGTGGCTGCTGCACTTATTCATTTACAGGCAAAACTGGGCAAGGAAATAATACCAAGAGATGCCTAAGTGAATTTCTTGGGTGCCTAACATATTTCTGTATGCCTCTCTGCATGTAAAGGAAGCCTGATATCCCTCCAGTGATCTGCCAGGAAAGTGACTCTGATTGAGTGAGTGGTTGGTTGATTGACAATTCCTCATTGCTTATCCTTCAGAATGAGTAGTGCAAAATTCTCGGTGGCTGCTATAGCATAGAGCTTAATGGGATTCCCGATTTATCCCAAGTAGAAACATTTTTCTTTTCCAGAGCCAGTATACCTCAACACGTAGGGCCTAGAAATGCCAGGGTGATGGGAAGCAAAATATTCCAAAGGGGGTCACTAGAAATAATGATAAATATTATTCCTGCTCCTACCCCTTGGTTTCTGGAACCACATATTCACATGTTGAGGACACAGCTGTAGAGTGGTCACTGATTTAAAGTGTGCACTGAATCCTTGAGTGTACCCTCAAGTGAGTGTGCATCCTTGAGTGGGCCTCATCCTCCCTGTCTGTTGTCTCTGAGCAGACACCTCAGCTGTACCTTCAGAAGGCCTTTCATCCCAATGTTAGACTAGCAGCATCTGCCTGGCATGGTGTGGGATATTACCAGTAGATCCAGAGATCATGTGTTCAATGCCACATCTCCTTTTCTGTAAAGGGAATCACTCATCCTGGTGTGATGTGATGTGGAACAAATACTCTATAAGCCCTTGTTGGTGGTGGTGCTGCCTAAGTCAGGCACTTGCGTTACATAAAATAAGAAACGACATCAGGGCTTAGATACAATGGCCAAATCTACCTCTGGATCCCTGCCAAAGGCCCATCTCCAAATACCATCACCTCGGGGATTAGGGCCTCAGCATGTTATTTGGAGGGGGTGGGGCACATTCAATCTCTAGCAGTTTATGTACATTTTAACTTCAGGCCACTTGTCTTTCCACACAAAGTGAATGATCAAGCGCACCATTCAAAGCTCTCTTCATTGGGATGTTTAGAAGATTTCCCCTTCCTCCTGTCTTTCTTTCTTTTTTTTTTTTTTTCCTCCTGTCTTTTAAACCCACCCAAGATCAAGCTTAAGTGCAGCTGCTGTCAATTTGGGTGTATTGAGTTGACACATGTGTGGACTCACTTCAGCTTTTATCCTTCTCCATGAGCAAACCAGTCCATCCTAAAGGAAATCAGTCCTGATTATTCATTGGAAGGACTGATGCTGAAGCTGAAACTCCAATACTTTGGCCACTTGATACGAAGAACTGACTCATTGGAAAAGACCCTGATGCTGGGAAAGATTGAAGGCAGGCGGAGAAGGGGATGACAGAGGATGAGATGGTTGGATGGCATCACCAACTGGATGGACATGAATTTGAGTAAGCTCTGGGAGTTGGCATTGGACAGGGAAGCCTAGCATGTTGTGCAGAGTCGGACATGACTGAGCAACTGAACTGATGAGCTATTTGTAAGGGAAGCTCCCCACTTTGAGTGTGGCCATAGGTGTGAGCTGAGAGTGAGGTACTGGTGGATTAGCCGTGGATGACAAGGACTTGGGACACCTGATCATACTGCTTTCTTATTCCCCACCCCTAGCTCCACCCACCCAGGGCCGGTATCAAATATGAAACTTTCATCTCACAGTGGATTGTTGCTTGCCTGCTTGACTTTACAACCTATGGGTTATAAATGATGACAGCTCTGGCCACATGATAGCTTGTCGCTCCCTTGCTAACAGGAAGTGAAAGTCTATCAGTTGTGTCCAATTCTTTGCAATTCCATGGACTGTAGCCCACCAGGCTCTTCTGTCCATGGAATTGTCCAAGCAAGAATACTGGGGTGGGTTGCCATTCCCTTCTCCAGGGGGTCTTCTCAATGCAGGATTGAACCTGGGTCTCCCACATTGCAGGCAAATTCTTTACCATCTGAGCCACCCATTAGAAACTTTGTTTTTTTTCCAGAAAGAGGGTAACTTTTCACTTTAGATGGCATAACCTTGCTCCTGGACCCTAAAGGTCTACATTATGATCTCTCAGGCTTGCTATAAACTCCACATAGATACTGCTAACACCTAAGTTCTGCTAGGTCACATGGGCAAAAATCTAAGCCATGTGACTGTAGCAGGGGACTGTTGTTGAACATATTCATGTTCAGCTGACAGCCATTCATTCACTCAATTTACTGGTTGAAGTAGTATTCCAGATATGGATTGTTCTTCCTCAGGAAACCCTAGAAGCCCACTGGGCATTGTGCGTCTTCTTCATGATGGGAAGTGCATGATGCAAAAATTCATCGTTTACTCTGGAGGGGAAGTCCTGACAAGCTCCAGACCACTGAATCCCTAAACACTTCGTTGATAGGAATCTGAAATTTTCATAGGTTTTGTCTTACTCTCTCTGGAGAACATGTGTCTTACTAAGGTTGTTCACACACTTGCCACTTGTTACTTATCTAGTCAGGTTAGCATGATGTCATCCACAGTGTGGGCCAGGGCGAAATTCAAGGCTGGGGGGTGAGATTATATTACGACAGAGGACAAGAATTAAGCCTAGTCCTGGGGCAAGACTATAATTATAGTATTTATAGTACATTACAGTCTGTTCTAAGTGAACATAAGCTGTTCTTATTTTCCTTTTTGATGAGAATAGAAAAGAAAATATTTACCAGATTAATGATTGTGTACCATGTAGCTGAGGATTTCCTAATCTGCTCTATTAAAAGATACCACACCTTGGTCAATGTACGATTAATGTAAATATTTAGTGAAGGTTGTAGTAAGCTATTTTCAGGATCCATCTGGATTTTAGAGCCTAGCCAGGCAGGCTCCTCTGTCCATGGGATTCTCCAGGCAAGGACACTGGAGTGGGTTGCCATTTCCTTCTCCAGGGGATCTTCCCCAACCAGGGATCAAACCTGTATCTCTCGTATCTCCTGCATTGGCAGATGGGTTCTTTACCACTAGTCCCACCTGGGAAGCCCCAAATATTTGGTGCAACTTGTAGTAGGCTATTTTCAGGATCCATCTGGCTTTTAGACAGGCCACACTGGTGAGTTAAAGGGACCATCACTCCTGCATCCCTTAGGTCTTTAAGAGTAGTCCTAATCTTTGCCATTTTCCAAGTGATACAATATTTTTTTATTTACTATATTGCCTGATTATAAAAAAGCAGGCATTCTACTTGAGTTTTCATGATATAATAGCGCTTATCCTACAGGCCAAGGACTGGGCTTCCCTGGTGGCTTAGACAGTAAAGAATCCACCTGCAATGCAGGAGATCTAGGTTCAGTCCCTGGGTTGGGAAGATCTAGTACCTTGTATAAGTGGAATCAAACAGTATTTGTCTGTACCTAATATATATTGGAATGAATTTTTAAGCTTAACAATATTTATCCTACAAGTAAATTGTACCTTATTTTCTCCCCTGTGCTACAGAGTAGGTTTTTATTATTTAGTTCAGTTCAGTCGCTCAGTCGTGTCCGACTCTTTGCGACCCCATGAATCGCAGCACGCCAGGCCTCCCTGTCCATCACCAACTCCGGGAGTTCACTCAACCCACGTCCATCGAGTCAGTGATGCCATTCAGCCATCCCATCCTGGGTCGTCCCCTTCTCCTCCTGCCCTCAATCCCTCCCAGCGTCAGAGTCTTTTCCAATGAGTCAACTCTTCGCATGAGGTGGCCAAAGTACTGGAGTTTCAGCTTTAGCATCATTCCCTCCAGTGAAATGCCAGGACTGATCTCCTTCAGAATGGACTGGTTGGATCTCCTTGCAGTCCAAGGGACTCTCAAGAGTCTTCTCCAACACCACAGTTCAAAAGCACCAATTCTTTGGCACTCAGCTTTCTTCACAGTCCAACTCTCACATCCATACATGACCACTGGAAAAACCATAGCCTTGACTAGACGGACCTTTGTTGGCAAAGTAATGTCTCTGCTTTTGAATATGCTATCTAGGTTGCTCATAACTTTTCTTCCAAGGAGTAAGCGTCTTTTAATTTTATGGCTGCAGTCACCATTTGCAGTGATTTTGGAGCCCCAAAAATAAAGTCTGACACTGTTTCCACTGTTTCCTCATCTATTTCCTGTGAAATGATGGGACCAGATGCCATGATGTTCGTTTTCTGAATGTTAAGCTCTAAGCCAACTTTTTCACTCTTCTCTTTCACTTTCATCAAGAGGCTTTTTAATTCCTCTTCACTTTCTGCCATAAGGATGGTGTCATTGCATATCTGAGGTAATTGATATTTCTCCCGTCAATCTTGATTCCAGCTTGTGCTTCTTCCAGCCCAGCGTTTCTCATGATGTACTCTGCATAGAGGTTAAATAAGCAGGGTGACAATATACAGCCTTGATGTACTCCTTTTCCTATTTGGAACCAATCTGTTGTTCCATGTCCAGTTCTAACTGTTGCTTCCTGACCTGTATACAGATTTCTCAAGAGGCAGATCAGGTGGTCTGATATTCCCATCTCTTTCAGAATTTTCCACAGTTGATTGTGATCCACACAGTCAAAGGCTTTGGCATAGTCAATAACGCAGAAATAGATGTTTTTCTGGAACTCTCTTGCTTTTTCCATGATCCAGCAGATGTTGGCAATTTGACCTCTGGTTCCTCTGCCTTTTCTAAAACCAGCTTGAATGTCAGGGAGTTCATGGTTCACGTATTGCTGAAGCCTGGCTTGGAGAATTTTGAGCATGACTTTACTAGCATGTGAGATGAATGCAATTGTGTGGTAGTTTGAGCATTCTTTATTATTAACAGGTATCTATTTTATATGTAGTATCAATAGTTATATATGTCAATCCCAATCCCAGTCCCCCAATTCATCCCACCTCCGCTTACCCAATTGATGTCCATACATTTGTTGTCAATGTCTATGTCTCTATTTCTCTATTTGTACTTTACAAATAGGTTCATCTGTACCATCTTCTAGATTCTGCATATATGTATTAATATATGATATTTGTTGTTTCTTTCTGACTTACTTCACTCTGTATGAGAGACTCTAGGTCCATCCACACTCTGCAAGTGGCACAATTTAATTCCTTTTTATGGCTGGGTAATATGCCGCTGTATATATTTTCAACCTCATTTTTTATCAGGGAGACTAGTTGTGTAATGGCCTCCCTTATAAGTGCCCTGCCCTACAGAGGAGGCATCTCAGGGATGCTAGGGGCCTGCCCAGCAGTATCCCTTACTGTTTCAGTAAACTGAAGGCCCTCCCACTAAACATAGTTATGTGATGAGGTTTCCTGTGTTATAGCATATCCGTTTTAGCACACGCACTTTCCTGAACCTTTTCATCGCCCCTTTCACTGTCTGCTACAGCAAATCTGGCAGTTCTGTTTCATTTAGGAGCTTGAGAAAGTGATGGCCCAGACTAAACCACCCCAGAAATGTATCTGCCTTGAGGTGTTTGCCATGGTGTTAAATCCTTTATCCCAAGAGCCTGTCCCCGTATTGGTAAACTCCTTCTAACCCTGACTTGTGTCCTAGCAGCCAGCCCCTTGATTTGATATCTTGGAGTTGACTTCCCATGTCCTGTCTTGGTGCTGCAGGTCCTTTGGGGTTTAATCCTTTGCTTCCTTCGCATTGTGTTGTGAACTCACTCTATTTGCTGATCTGGTGGCAGGAGGTGGGGTGGGGCAGAGACCAAAGGAGGCCCCTGTCCTCATGCACGGCCAGTGGGAATGTGCTGCCTTCGACAGTGCTGCCACTTCTGCAGGCTCAGGGCCCCGTGTGGATTCTGAGAGTTTAATATGTTCTAGTGCATTAATGCAGATGTGGTCCTCTCAGTTTGTGGGGTCCCAAGATTATAGACCTGGCTAGGCTGAGTTCAACCTTCTCTGGAGCTCTGCCACTGTTATGATTATGTCCTGGATGTGGTCCCTCGATTTCCCTGCCTTTTGCCAGTGGGAAGAGGAGGATCTGATGTGCTCCAAGGAGGCTGTCTGCCTTTCATATCTAGTCTACTTGCTGATTAATCATTTTGTGCCGTCTATGATCTTTTTCCAAATTATCTAATGCCTACAGGCATAGCCATCCAATTCTATTTTTCTTAGAATTATAATTCCCCAATATTTCTCAGATCCACTTCCTAAAACATTTCTTTACCAGCTTGCCATCCATCCCAGTTCACAACAGGTCAAAGCGTTCACAACTGCACTACTACCTAGGGCAGGGGCCAGGCAGGCTCCCAGGGATGTGGTCCTTACTGCTGGCTGGCTGGTTGGGAATTCACTTGCAGAATCCCTTTTTAGCCTCTGCTTTCTCTAACAACATCTGGTACCCACCTTTGCAGGGTAGGCTCCCCAGCTAATCATAGTGATAAGGAGCTTAGCAAGCAGAACATTGATTTGGGAGTGTTTTAGGATTAACCCTGGTAGGGGGAGAGAAGGAAGCAAGATTAGGCAGTGGGAGGCTTTGAACATGAGGCAGTTACAGCAAAGGCATCAGTGACCCCCAAAGGCAGCTTTGAAGCTAGGTCACCATTCAGATTTGATGGGAGTAGGGAGGTGAAGGTGGGACATATACCCACTCGCATTGACCAGTCTTGAGAAGGGAGTCTTGGGTGAAAGCAATTCCAAGACTGTCAGCTGCAGCCAGCTGCAACTGGGGGAAGTAAGTGCTTCAGCCCTGAGGGTGGATCTGGCAGCCCAGCACAGTCCTCACACCCCATATCACTTCCCCAATCCTCACTGCACTCACTGCCTGGATCATCTCTAGCTACTGTTCTTTCACCCAAATCCTTGAATTGGAGAACTTTTGAATTAAAACAGCCTTGCATGTGGCTAGGCAGTTTTAAGATAGCTATTGCAGTAATAAATCACATTTGGAATACTTATTACAGGCAACAAGTCACAACCTTTCTTCATCTCTAAAGTGATGGTGTTTGAATAGATGATTACTAAGCTCCCTTCGAACTCAAATGTTCTACCATCTCCTTTCCTGCTCATGTCACAACATACGTTCCTTCCTCTCCTTGTTCCCAGGCTCTGTGTCCAGCAGTAGAAGGATGGGGTAAGAGATGTCTGCACAGATGAGCCTTACTACTTCTTTTGTTTATGAGGCTACTCATTGTGTTAAAGCAGAGACAAGGCAAAGAGCTTGCCCCTATAAAGAGTTCAAAAGGTTAAAAATAAGGTGGAAAGTTTTTTCTGTTCTACTGAGGTCAGTGGTTCTTGGAGATGGGGGAAGAAAATTGCCCTCGTAGGTGGGATGCTGTTGGCAAACAAGTCTACTCCCATAGATTTTCAATGACTAGTAGTGTTTAGGGGCCAGGGGCTAGAGATGAGAGCATCTCCCATGCACAGGACACACCCAGTCCAGGACTCAGCATGCCAACGGTTCTCCTGTTGAAAAACCAAAGGAAGATAATCCTTGAGTCTTTTCCCTTTCTACCTTCTATAAAGGAATAGCATCAAAGGTACATCCAGTGGGCTGTGAAGCAAGGTTGTGTGAGGGGGTAAGAAAGTAGAGGTGAGCCGCATTGTGGATTTCTTTCTACGTAGATTCATGTTTGGTTTGTTCACATTCAGTTCAGCACATGGTTACAGGCCTCTGTGAAGACTTGGCTCTGGAATTCTCCCCACAAACTTTCCTGCTTCATGAAGTTGTACTCAGCTATGAGTCAGAGTGTAGCAAGCTGTATTCCTTCCAAAATTTCTTAAAGTGAAGGAAAAGATAATCTGTAAAGTAGCAGAACCCTTCATTCAGTTCTCGCTGCTTATTTTTTAAATTACTTTTTATTGGAGTATACTTGCTTTACAATGTTGTGTTAGTTTCTGCTGTGCAGCAAAGTGAATCAGCTATATGTATACACGTATATATGTGCCTTTTTTGGATTTCCTTCCCATCTAGGTCACCACAGAGCACTGAGTAGAGTTCCCTGTGCTGCACAGTCAGTTCTCATTCATCTACTTTATACGTAGTAGTTGGGCTTCCTGATAGCTCAGCTGGTAAAGAATCCGCCTGCAATGCAGGAGACCTGGGTTCGATCCCTAGGTTGGGAAGATCCCCTGGAGAAAAGAAAGACTACTCACTCCAGTATTCTGGCCTGGAGAATTCCATGGATGGAGTCGCAAAGAGTTAGACACGACTGAGTGACTTTCACTTACGTAGTAGTGGATATATGTCAATCACAATCTTCCAATTCATTCCACCCCCACTCCTTCACAATTTATTTATTTTGAGTTTAAAATGATAAAGCACATTCAAGGGGAATCAAAGTAAAATGCAGATGATAAGAGTGGGGATGTCAGCAAAGTGAATACAGAGAAATTTCCTCGTGCTGCCCAGAGACCTGACAAACATCTTATAGGCTAAGCAAATTTGTATTATAAATTGTGTCCATCTGTGACAGCTGTGCTTTAGGGACTATCATCTGACCAGCAGCAAGCCCCAGCCAGACAAAAGAAGCAGCCTAGATGCTGCTCTAGCTTCATAGAATGAATCACAAGTTTTTAGTAAAGCCTGTATTGTAGTTTGGAGAAAATCAAGTGGCTAAGGTATTTTCTCTGTTTTTGAAATACATTGGAGTGCAGCAATTCAGTAGGACCCCAAGAGATACCTTGTGGCTTTCTCTTCCTGAATCACAAAAAGTTATACTGGAACCAAAGTATTTAAATTGGTGTCTGCTCTGGAACTTGGTTTGACTTTGCACTCATGTGTTTAATTGAGACAAGATACATGTTACAGTGTTTCAGATGAAATCCCTATACATTAGCAGTTCCATGATAAAAGTACTCTTTTTACTATTGTTAGTGAAGTCAGTGTCTGGAGGGGGAATTTTGAGAGCAGAGAGAACTATTATTAACAGTTGCTTGGGTTTGAAATTAATGCTGTTTTAAAGTTTAGGTTTTCAAATTTACATTTTTATCAAGTTTAACCTCTAAATCTTATTCTAAGATTCATATAAATATTAATCCATTTTAGTTGATTTTAATGTTCAACTCCAATCCAATAAATAGAACTCATCTTAAACTCATCTTTACAAACATGAATAAATTGCTCTTAAGATTGTAGAATATCTTAATATAATATTAATATATTCCACTTTTTCTAGGTATTTCAAATACATGAGAAAAATCACAACCTTAACAGGTCTTCCTGACTACTTAAGAAAATCTTGTAATCAAATATATACAATGATGAATTTTTACATACCAAGTTTTCTTATATACTCTAATATACTTAAAATTGATACTAAACTTTTCATCTTGAAAATCACAGACTTAAAATAGCTACACATCAAATTGAAGTTGTATTTCTCTGAGAGGCCAAATTCTTTCAGACTTTACAAATACATGAGTCTGATTTATTCCATCAGCTCTAAATGTAATTTTAAGCCTTCCTGACTTACAAAGTCACTTATTCAACTAAGAAACAAGTTCATTCACATGATCAAACACAGTGGTGGAAATGGAGTGGCCATATCCCAGAGGTATTAAGGAAGTGGAGTCAGTTGCTCTTGCTGAGTAACTGAAAGAGGAAAGTTAAGGAGAGAATGTCAAAAATGGCACTTGGGTTTAATTTTAATGAATAGTAGTGCCAACAGGAATGTTGGAGGAGGAAAGGCTGCCGGGAGGGTAGCAGCATGACCCTAAGGACTGGAAGATGCTTTAGCAGCTGTTATTCTTCCCATTTACAAATAAGGAGACCAAGACTCAGAAATCAACTTCTTTTTCAATTAAAAAAAGTTTTTCCAGTGTATGTAGCTAGAGAGTAACAAACATGCTTTTTTCCTGGATTCACTTCCTTTCAGTTTATCTGTCTCAAAAATAGACAGGATGCAGTGGGATCCTGGAGACATTGTTCTTGTCCTGCCAGTACTGGAACACTGACAGACAAAGCAAAGAGTAGAAAAATTGCTTCCACGATTTTGCTCACAGCCTGGGGTGATATAATGCAAGATAAGGAGATTTTATTTTTAAAGCTGTAAGTCAGGCAGGTACACAACAACCTAGCTATTTTGCATTGGGTTAGATGCCACACTCCACCAACTTCATGGGCTAGATATGAACACGAATGCTAGATGTCAAAATCCCAAAGTTGCAGGACACAAAACAGTATTTTTGTGGTTAATATATGTTGACTTTAGCACTGCCAAAAACCAACACAGATTTTGGCCAAGGTTTTCCCAAAGTTATACAGACTTTTTACTTTAAATTGGTTGGATGGGCTTATTAGTCATGGGTTAACACCGAGGTCCCAGTTCTGTTCTGAGGAACTCAAGAGTGTGGAACTGGAGCACACAGACAATTGAAGGGAGCAAAAAGGAGTGAGGAAACTTCCTCAATTTTAATCTTCCTTGGAATTTTAGTTTTGGCTAGGAAAAAACCACCTTTCTAGTTATTACTGTGACAAAAGAGACCTAGAGGGAATTTTAAGGTCCCTCTCAGTCAGTAGGATTTAGAACTAGCCAGAGTCTCCAGGAACCACAGGCATTCATAGAAAGTGAATCCCCGTACCTGCCTTTTGGGCTTCCCTGGTGGCTCAGATGGTAAAGAATCTTCCTGCAGTGCAGGAGACCAGGGTTCGATCCCTGGGTTGGAAAGATGCCTTCTCCAGTATTCCTACCTGGAGAATTCCATGGACAAAGGAGTCTGGTGAGCTACAGTCCATGGGGTCCCAAAGAGTTGGAAACCATGAGCGACTAATACTTTTTGACTTGATCACACCAGTAGATAAACACACAATTACTTGCCTCACAAGCCACTAGGGGTGCTCCTTCGAGGAATCTACAGATTGCATACTAAAGAGTCTCTCTAAGAAGTTCAGTTCAGTTCAGTCGCTCAGTCATGTCCAACTCTTTGCAACCCCATGGGCGGTAGCATACCAGACCCACCTGTCCATCACCAACTCCTGGAGCTTGCTCAAACTCATGTCCATTGAGTCGGTGATACCATCCAACCATCTCACCCTGTCGTCCCCTTCTCCACCTGCCCTCAGTCTTTCCCAGCATCAGTGAGTGAGTGAAGTTGCTCAGTCGTGTCTGACTCTTTGCGACCTCATGGACTGTAGCCTATCTACCAGGCTCCTCCCTCTGTGGGATTCTCCAGGCAAGAGTACTGGAGTGGGTTGCCATTTGTCTTTTCAAATGAGTCAGTTCTTTGCATCAGGTGGCTAAAGTATTAGAGTTTCAGCGTCAATGTCAGTCCTTCCAATGAATATTCAGGACTGATTTCCTTTAGGATTGACTGGTTTGATCTTCTTGCAGTCCAAGGGACACTTAAGAGTCTTCTCCAACTCCATGGTTCAAAAGCATCAATTCTTCGGCGCTCAGCTTTCTTTATAGTTCAACTCTCACATCCATACATGACTACTGGAAAAACCATAGCTTTGACTAATCAGACCTTTGTCGGCCAAGTAATATCTCTGCTTTTAATACACTGTCTAGGTTGGTCATAACTTTTCTCCCAAGGAGTAACAGTCTTTTAATTTCATGGCTGCAGTCACCATCTGCAGTGATTTTTGAGCCCCCCAAAATAAAGTCAGCCACTGTTTCCACTGTTTCTCCATCTATTTGCCATGAAGTGATGGGACCAGATGCCATGATCTTAGTTTTCTGAATGTTGAGTTTTAAGCCAATTTTTTCACTCTCCTCTCACTTTCCTCAAGAGGCTCTTTAGTTCTTCTTCACTTTCATAAGGGTAGAGTCATCTGCATATCTGAGGTTATTGATATTTCTCCTGGAAATCTTAATTCTAGCTTGTGTTTCATCCAGCCCAGTGTTTCTTATGATGTACTCTGCATATAAGTTAAATGAGGGTGACAATATACAGCCTTGACATAGTCCTTTCCCTATTTGGAACCAGTCTATTGTTCCATGTCCAGTTCTAACTGTTGTTGCCTCTTGACCTGCATACAGATTTCTCAGGAAGCTGGTCAGGTGATCTGGCATTCCCATCTCTTTCAGAATTTTCCACAGTTTGTTGTGATCCACACAATCAAAGGCTTTGGCATAGTCAATAAAGCAGAAGTAGATGTTTTTCTGGAATGCTATTGCTTTTTTGATGATCCAACAGATGTTGGCAATTTGAACTCTGGTTCCTCTGCCTTTTCTAAAACCCTCTTGAACATCTGGAATTTCATTGTTCACATACTGTTGAGGGTTGGCTTGGAGAATTTTGAGCATTACTCAAAATGCTCAGTGATCAGTGCCAAGAAATAGAGGGAAAAAAAATAGAATGGGAAAGACTAGAAATCTCTTCAAGAAACTTAGAGATTCCAAGGGAATATTTCATGCAAAGATGGGCTCAATAAAGGACAGAAATGGTATGGACCTAACAGAAGCAGAAGATATTAAGAAGAGGTGGCAAGAATACATGGAAGAACTGTACAAAAAAAAGATCTTCATGACCTAGATAATCACGATGGTGTGATCACTCATCCAGAGCCAGACATCCTGGAATGTGAAGTCAAGTGGGCCTTAGGAAGCATCACTACGAACAAAGCTAGTGGAGGTGGTGGAATTCCAGTTGAGCTGTTTCAAATCCTGAAAGATGATGCTGTGAAAGTGCTGGACTCAATATGCCAGCAAACTTGGAAGACACAGCAGTGGCCACAGGACTGGAAAAGGTCAGTTTTCATTTCAATCTCAAAGAAAGGCAATGCTAAAAAATGCTCAAACTACCACATAGCACTCATTTCACATTACACACATGCTCTAAGAAGTACTTAGAAACAAATTTCTTTTGTTAATCCTAAAGGCATAGTTGGATAGTAAAGAAGGGGACATGAATAAGGAAGATTTAAAAAAATTTTATTTTTAACAATAAGAAAAAGACTTGCACCCAGGATAGAATAATTGTAGCACAGTGAATCTTAATATCCTCAGTTTATGTCCTCATTGAGATTGAGATTGTCAGATTCTCATTGACTTTAGTGAAAAGTATATCAGCATATATGGTTATCTTAGTTGGGAGAATGTGGGGAGATGCTTTAACTTAAAAAAAAAAAAACTTTGCTGAATGGAGAAAATATTTGAAAACGAAGTGACTGACAAGGGATTAATTTCCAAAATATACAAACAGCTCATGCCCCTCAATATAAAAAATACAACCCAGTCAAAAAATGGGCTGCTGCTGCTGCTAAATCACTTCAGTCATGTCCAACTCTGTGCAACCCCATAGATGGCAACCCACCAGGCTCCCCCATCCCTGGGATTCTCCAGGCAAGAACACTGGAGTGGGTTGCCATTTCCTTCTCCAATGCATGAAAGTGAAAAGTGAAAGTGAATTCACTTGGTCATGTCCAATTCTTGGCGACCCCATGGGCTGTAGCCCTCCAGGCCCCTCGGGCCATGGGATTTTCCAGGCAAGCGTACTGGAGTCAGTTGCCATTGCCTTCTCCAAAAAAATGGGCAGAAGACCTTAATGGACATTTCTTCAAAGAAGACATACAGATGGCCAAGAGGCACAGGAAAATATATTCAATATCACCGATCATTAGAGAAATGCAGTCAAAACTATAATGAGGTATCACCTCACACCGTTTAGAATGGCCATCATTAAAAAAATCTAAACAATAAATGTTGGTGAGAGTGTGGAGAAAAGGGAACACTCCAACACTGTTGATGGGAATGTAAATTGGTGTAGCCACTGTGAAGAACAGTATGGAGATTCCTTAAAAAACTAAAAATAGAGCTACCATACAATCCACCAATTTCACTTCTGGGAATTTATCTAGAGATAACTCTAATTTGAATGGATATATGCTTCCCAGTGTTCGTTGCTGCACTATTTACAATAGTCAGGACATGGAACCAATCTAAATACCCGTCAATGGAGGAATAGATAAAGAAGATGTGGTACATATACACCAAGGAATATTACTCAGCCATAAAAAAGAATGAAATAATGCCATTTGCAGCAACATGAATGGATCTAGGGATTATCATACTGAATCAAGTCAGACAGAGAAAGACAGGCATCATATGATATCTCTTTATGTATAGAATCTTTAAAAAATGGGACAAACAAACCTATTTACAAAATAGAAATTGAGTCACAGATATAGAAGACAAACATTACCGGGAGCCAGCATGGGAGATCCCACCCATGACAAGGTCATGCGAAGGAGACCTGACAAGCAAGGCTTCAGGACTCAAGGGACTCCCTGGGCAGATCCCACCCATGACAAAGGTCATGAGGAAGAGACCTGATGGGCAAAGGCAAATCAGGACTCGAGGGACCCCCTGGACCTGCTCAAGCATCTACCCCCAAACCAGAATCTGTCTTACTATTTTATGCCTTTCACCAACTCTTCTGACATTAACAGGGGACTATCCCCAACCACCTTTTTCTGGAAAAAAATTAACTTAGGGCTCTAGTTGATAAATCTCCTGGGCATGAAAGGAGTATTTCATTTCAAACCCCCTGTTAGCATTTTAGCTTACTTGGCAGGTTTATCTAGACTCTTGGAACATTGTTGAGCCAATGCTTGCTGCTAAGTTTCCACATCCCTTATTCATTGTGTTTCTGGGTGTGCATATAGTTAAGATGTAGAAAAAACAAGTAGTAGCCTTAGCATTAGCAACATTAGACTTTGAGTTAATAAGTTCTTTCTTTGCTGTAACCCACTGAATCTTTGCTCCATACAAATGTAACTCTGTACTTTAAGGGTAATGCAGGCTAAGGAATTTAAGAAAAGACATTTCAAGGAAAAGTAAGTGTTTTAGCTGACCAACCTTTATCAAAAATGGGTCATAAAATGTCAACAGGCCTCTGGGCCAGAAGATAATGTACAAAAAATAAGACCCTTATTTATGAAACGGTATGCAGGAAGAAACCTGGTATTGATAAAAGTTAATACTGATGGAATCTTGAGCTGACTGCATTTTTCACGTTGCTCAGTGTACAACTTAAGGTATAAAAGCTCCCTCTGAAAATAAAGTGATGGGCCTTGCTCACTGAAGCTTGGTCACCCCGTGTCATTCTTTCTTTCCTCCTCTTCCTTTTCAGGCTGACTCCCTGGAGCGCAGGGGCTCTCTGAGTTCACTTTTCTGCCCAGGCTTCTAAGACCCACTCGAGAAGGTGCCCAAGGTGAGGCACCTTCCTCTATTCAAGAGGGCACTTGTGGCTTACGTGAACAGAGCAAGTCCCATGCTGGGGCTTTATTGGTTTTCTGCATAAACCAAGGAATATCAGCCTCTTTCTCTCCTCTATTTTCTTAACTGCAATATTCTTTCTTTATCTCTCCCTATATCTCTAATTAATCTCTTTCAGTTGCCGACGCCATCACACTTCAGATGCCGACGCCGTCTTCCAACCGGGGCTGGACCCTGGTAACTTATGGTTACCAAGGGGGAAGGAAGGAATAAATTGAGAAATTGGTACTGACATATATGCACTACTATATACGGAATAGATAACTAAAGCATGTGTGCATGCTAAGTCGCTTCAGTCATGTCCAACTCTTTGCAACGCTATGGACTATAACTCACCAGGCTCTTCTGTCCATGGGGATTCTCCAGGCATGAATACTGGAATGGGTTGCCATTCCTCCTCCAGGGGATCTTCCTGATCCAGGGATTGAAACTGTGTCTCTTTACGTCTCCTGGCATAAGAGATCCTAATTTTACAGGTTTTTGAAAATGAAAGTTGCTCAGTCGTGTCCAATTCTTTGAGACCCCATGGACTCTGCAGTCCATGGAATTCTCCAGGCCAGAATACTGGAGTGGGTATACTGTCCCATCTCCAGGGGATCTTCCTGACCCAGAAATCAAACCAGGATCTCCTGAATTGCAGGCAGATTCAGATTTACTAACTGAGCTATGACAGAAGCTATGGACTTCCCTGGTGTCTCAGATGGTAAAGTGTCTGCCTACAATGCAGGACACCCAGGTTTGATCCCTGGGTTGGGAAGATCCTCTGGAGAAGGGAATGGCAACCCACTCCAGTATTCTGGCCTGGAGAATCCCATGGATGGAGGAGCGTGGTAGGCTACAGCCAACTTTTTCACTCTCCTCTTTTACTTTCAGCAAGAGGCTTTTTAGTTCCTCCTCACTTTCTGCCATAAGGGTGATGTCATCTGCATATCTAATGTTATTGATATTTCTCCTGGCAATCTTGATTCCAGCTTGAACTTCTTCCAGCCCAGCATTTCTGATGATATACTCTGCATGTAAGTTAAATAAGCAGGGTGACAATATACAGCCTTGATGTACTCCTTTTCCTATTTGGATCCAATCTGTTGTTCCATGACCAGTTCAAACTGTTGCCGCCTGACCTGCATATAGGTTTCTCACTCAGTTCAGTTCAGTCGCTCAGTCGTGTCCGACTCTTTGCGACCCCATGAATCACAGCACGCCAGGCCTCCCTGTCCATCACCATCTCCCGGAGTTCACTCAGACTCATGGGTATCGAGTCCATGATGCCATCCAGCCATCTCATCCTCTGTCGTCCCCTTCTCCTCCTGCCCCCAATCCCTCCCAGCATCAGAGTCTTTTCCAATGAGTTAACTCTTCACATGAGGTGGCCAAAGTACTGGAGTTTCAGCTTTAGCATCATTCCTTCCAAAGAACACCCAGGACTGATCTCCTTCAGAATGGACTGGTTGGATCTCCTTGCAGTCCAAGGGACTCTCAAGAGTCTTCTCCAACACCACAGTTCAAACACATCAATTCGTCGGTGCTCAGCCTTCTTCACAGTCCAACTCTCACATCCATACATGACCACAGGAAAAACCATAGCCTTGACTAGACGGACCTTAGTCGGCAAAGTAATGTCTCTGCTTTTGAATATACTATCTAGGTTGGTCATAACTTTTCTTCCAAGGAGTAAGCATCTTTTAATTTCATGGCTGCAGTCACCATCTGCAGTGATTTTGGAGCCCAAAAAAATAAAATCTGACACTGTTTCCACTGTTTCCCCATCTATTTCCCATGAAGTGATGGGACCAGATGCCATGATCTTCGTTTTCTGAATGTTGAGCTTTAAGC
The DNA here is from genome assembly GCF_032405125.1 of Capricornis sumatraensis. Classification (NCBI taxonomy): domain Eukaryota; kingdom Metazoa; phylum Chordata; class Mammalia; order Artiodactyla; family Bovidae; genus Capricornis; species Capricornis sumatraensis. The sequence goes on along the minus strand of NC_091075.1, from coordinate 94,761,020 downwards.
CAACTTTTTTGCTCTTCTCTTTCACTTTCATCAAGAGGCTTTTTAGCTCCTCTTCACTTTCTGCCATAAGGGTGGTGTCATCTGCATATCTGAGGTGATTGATATTTCTCCTGGCAATCTTGATTCCAGCTTATATTTCTTCCAGTCCAGCGTTTCTCATGATGTACTCTGCATAGAAGTTAAATAAGCAGGGGGACAATATACAGCCTTGACGTACTCCTTTTCCTATTTGGAACCAGTCTGTTGTTCCATGTCCACTTCTAACTGTTGCTTCCTGACCTGCATACGGATTCCTCAAGAGGCAGGTTAGGTGGTCTGGTATTCCCATCTCTTGAAGAATTTTCCACAGTTTATTGTGATCCACACAGTCAAAGGCTTTGGCATAGTCAATAAAGCAGAAATAGATATTTTTCTGGAACTCTCTTGCTTTTTCCATGATCCAGCGGATGTTGGCAATTTGACCTCTGGTTCCTCTGCCTTTTCTAAAAGCAGCTTGAACATCAGGGAGTTCACGGTTCACGTATTGCTGAAGCCTGGCTTGGAGAGTTTTGAGCATGACTTTACTAGCATGTGAGATGAGTGCAATTGTGTGGTAGTTTGAGCATTCTTTTGCATTGCCTTTCTTTGGGATTGGAATGAAAACGGACCTTTTCCAGTCCTGTGGCCACTGCTGAGTTTTTCAAATTTGCTGGCATATTGAGTGCAGCACTTTCACAGCTTCATCTTTCAGGATTGGAAACAGCTCAACTGGAATTCCATCACCTCCACTAGCTTTGTTTGCAGTGATGCTTTCTAAGGGCCACTTGACTTCACATTCCAAGATGTCTGGTTCTAGATTAGTGATCACATCATTTCTCATAGAAATCATAGAAATCATCCAGGAATCTTGTTGAACTGTAGCTTCCGATTCAGCGTCTGCATTTCTAACATGCTCTCGAATGATATCAATATTGCTGGTTGGGGGACCCTACTTTGAGAGGCAAGACACTAGGGTCCTGAGTTTGGGCACTGACACTTGTGTGCAACCCCTGGAAGATGCAGTTAGGGGTTTCACTCTGATTAGGGAAGGAAGCAGGGCTTTCATACCCAGCATGATGTCACCACCCTCATTGTCCCAGTCTCCAATTTGAACGTGGTGTTTTTGGGGACCAGCCACCTGGAGGTCCTGAAGAGCTTCCTTGAAAGCTGCAGAGCCATGTGAGGTCACCAGAAGGCATTAGGTTAGCCTCTGGATTGATGGGGAGGGCAGTTGTTCAGGAGTGGATGAGAAACAGAATGGCCTCCAGGTCAGAGGATGTGTCAGACTGGAGCCCCTGCTGGGAGCGCTGCCCAGAGATGACCAGAAAGAATCAGGCCAGGAAGGCATTATTAGTGGCCCCATCCCACTTCATCTTTCACCTTTGAGGGACAAAGATGTTAGTCCCATTGTCTAGTTCACCAGGAGAGAGGGCTGGATCAGGGATGCAACCTGGAGCTTCTAGACCTACTCAATTTAGAAGTATAACAAGATGTTTATTTATTTGATCTTCAGATCTCCAATGGAGACGTTGTCATCCAGATGAGAAAAAAAAAGCTTGCAAATCAAACTGATTTTCTATCATAGGAGTGAACTATTTTTAATATGTAGGCTTCCTTACTTTTATTGTATGAGCTGTAATGGGGACAGTCCTTCATTGGGCAAATAAAATAATGAGATTGTGGTATATGGAATTTGCCTGCTGGGATTCAAATACCAGAATTGGCATTCATAGCTGTGTGACTCTGGGAAAATTCCTTAACCCCTCAGAACTTTAGTTTCCTCATCTGATCCCATCTGGATGAGTTTGGAGTGTCGCCTTTTTAAATGCAGTTTCTTGCTTTTAAAAATAGAATTAGCCTTGGCTTTTCTCCCATTCTAACCCCCTTCCAGCTGCTAATTTCCCTGGGTAAATACAAATAGAGATTGTATTTTATAGGGTTCTCTGTTTTGAAGAGAGAAAATTATCCTGCAGGTGTTTTTCTGGGAAAAAAATGCTTCCTAGGAATTCCCTGCCAGTTCAGTGATTATGAAACCATTTGCCACAGACTGGGACTCAAATCCATGTGCTGGGACACAAACTCAGCCAAAACCCTACTTGGGACTTGAACTATGTGGCTGGGACTCAGACCCAGCCAAAACCCATAGTACCTGGTTTCTGGACCTAATGAAGCTCAGGTTCTTGATGTATCATTGCAGAAAGAATTCAGTGAAAGACAAAGTGATAGGTAAGAAGTGGATTTATTCAGATACAGAGAGAAGCACACTCCATAGAGTGTGGGCCATTGCGGACGGCCAGCTCAGCCTCAAGTCTGGCATGGTTAGTTTTTATAGGCTGGTGAGTGGGAGGATTATTCCAACTATTTTGGGGAAGGGGCAGAGGTTTCCAGGATTTGGGCCTCTTCCTTCTCCTTGGCCTTTTAACAGTGGCTTGGAACTGTCATGGTGCCTCTGGATATGTCATTTCACTTGCTGATTCAGGATCAGGGTCTAGTCTTGTCTGCCATCTTGGTCCCATTAATTCTAATCAGTTTATGTTGTGTCCTTGGGCTACGTCGTTCTTTCAAAAGCTGTGCCCTGCTCCTTTCCCTCCGGTTGCAGTTAGGACTCCATGCTCATTTTTGAGGCCCTGGGTTCAATCTCTGGTCAGGGAACTAAGATCTTACTGGCCTTGGGGCATGGCCAAAAGCAGACAAATAAAAACCAGTCATTTAAAAACACTTCCTTGTCCTGGGGGCGGGGCCAGGGGAGAAGATGAGAGGGTGGGAGAAAATAGAAGTGGAAGAATTTATTCCCTCCTCACCCTGTTTGTACTCAGTTCTGGTTGGGGTTGATCCCTCAGTGGCCAGGGTTCCTTTCAGGAAATTTAGCTTCCAAGCAGCAGCTCTCCAAACACTCTTCCATAACCCCTTCCTCCCCTTCTCCTTCAGATGTAGTCATGGCCGCTAGTCCTTGGGTGCCTTGACATTCCTTGTTGGTTCCTTCCACACATCTGATACAGTGCCTCCATGACTTTTCTTCAAAGTCCCAGCTGACTGTGCTTTTCCTGGTGGAACCCTAAATAATACCACAGGTAAGAATCTAATAAGGGCTGGTCATCTTAAACTTCCGGTGAGAATGGATGCATTCTTGATTTTGCTTTTTATGGTAATATATGCTAGTACCCTAATGTTGATGCTGAAAGCTCAGGTTCTCTATACACCAGTGCCAAATCAAACCTCAGAGTTAGAGTTTTGGGTGAAGTAGAAAAGGATAGATTTATTGCTTTGCCAGGTCAAGGGGGACACAGTGGGGTAATGCCCTCAAAGCCATGTGTAGAAGATAAAAACAAGTTTTTTAGTAATTTTTCCAAAGAGGTTGCAAGCAGCTCATGGACATTCTTCTGATGGGTTGTTGGTGAGCTAAGTAAGAGTCAGCATCATCAACCTTCAGGTCCAACTGGTCTGAGGTCTACATTCTTGTGGACAGTACACCATCATTAATTGTTCACTTCTCCCACCTGGAAAGGGTTTCGGTATCTGCAAAATAGCTCAGATATTATTGTGTGTATCCATGGATGGGGAAACGGGGCCTTGCTCCAAGGCTGCTCTTGACTGTTTCTCGTTGGTCTCGCACCCCCTCCCTTCTCTAATTAACAGCTGCTTAGATCTGCCCACTGGGATGCAGCAAAGATCATGGAGGGCGTCCCTGGCGGCTCAAATGGTAAAGAATCTGCCTGTGATGCAGGAGACCTGGGTTTGATTCCTGGGTTGGGAATATCCCCTGGAGGAGGGCATGGCAGCCCACTCCAGTATTCCTGCCTCGAGAATCCTCATGGACAGAGGAGCCTGATGGGCTACAGTCCATCGGGTCACAAAGAGTCAGATGTGACAGAGACTAAGCACACAGCACAAAGGTCATGGAGGCTGAATGAAGGCTGTTTCCTATAATCAAAGAAATTGGGAAAACAGAAAGGCTCTGTGCCCAGAAGCCCCACAGGGCCCTGCACAGTATCAATATCATGAAATAATTTTAGTGCAATTTAACTTGAAAATCTTAATAATTTGAAATTGTATTAAATCTTAATGTGCTGTTGTGTGCTTAGTCAGTCATGTCTGACTCTTTGCGACGCCATGGTCTATAGCCCGCCAGGCTCCTTTGTCCATGGGGTTGCCCAGGCAAGAATACTGGGGTGGGTTGCCATTTCCTTCTCCAGGGGATCTTCCTGACCCAGTGATCAAACCTGGGTCTCTTTCATCTCCTGCACTGGCAGACAGGTTCTTTACCTCTAGCGTAACCTGCTGCAGCTGCTGCTGCTACTGCTAAGTCACTTCAGTCATGTCTGACTCTGTGTGACCCCATAGACAGCAGCCCACCAGGCTTCCCCATCCCTAGGATTCTCCAGGCAAGAACACTGGAGTGGGTTGCCATTTCCTTCTCCAATGCATGAAAGTGAAAAGTGAAAGTGAAGTTGCTCAGTCGTGTCTGACTCTTTGCGACCCCATGGACTGCAGCCCACCAGGCTCCTCTGACCATGGGATTTGCCAGGCAAGAGTACTGGAGTGGGGTGCCAGCACAACCTGGGAAGCCATTAAATCTTAATAACAATTATCAATTAATTCAAACCCACTGGCATGTTCAGGGCACAATGGCAGTTAAAAATACATGGTTAGGTCCTGTTTTCTCCTAGTCATGTGTTCTAGCTAATATGACAAAGACAATTATTTCCTAAATATTCCAGATGATACCTTGTACAAGATATTCTTCATTTTGCACAAGAGTTGCCTATTGATTATCTGGAATTCTATTTTGAAAAGCAATTTAACAGCTTCTTAATTAAGTTGAATATGCATATACCACATGACCCAGCAATCTCACTTCTCAGTATTTACTTGAGAGAAACAAAATCATATGTTTCTATAAAGACTTGTGCATGAATATTTACAGTTGTTTTATCCACAATAGATCAAAACTGGAAACAACTGAACTATCAACTGGTGAATGACTAAACATATGGTGGCATATTCATGCAGCGGAACAGTAGTTAGGGATAACAAAGAATAAACTATTGATACCTTCAACACAGATGAATCTCAAAGCCATTATGCAAAGTGAAAATTGACAAAAGACTGTACATGGTATGGTTTCATTTGTATGACATTCTGGAAATGACAAGATTATAGGAACAGAACAGGGGCTGAGCCTGCAATGAACTGAATGTTTGTGGTGGTGGTTTAGTCACTAAGTTGTGTCTGACTCTTGCGACTCCATGGACTGTAGTCCGCCAAGCTCCTCTGTCCACGGAGTTCTCCAGGCAAGAATCCTGGTGTGGGTTGCCATGTCCTCCTCCAGAAGATCTTCCAACCCAGGGATTGAACCTGGGTCTCCTGCATTGCAGGTAGTCTCATCACTCTTCACTGGGTAATCTCATCCCAAATTTATGTGTTGAAACTTTACCTTTCATTCTGATAATATTAGGACGTGGGACCTTTGAGAGGTAATTAGCATTACAATGATGTCAAGGTGGAGCCCTCCTGAATAGGATTAGTGTCCTTACAAGGATCACCAGAGAACTCACTTCTCTGCTTTCATCAGAATCCTGTCATGCTTGCACTCTGATCTTGGACTTCTAGGCTCCAGACTGTGAACATTAAGTTTCTATTGTTTATAAGCCATCCAATCTATGTGTGATACATTGTTAGGACAGCCCAAGCTGACTAAGGGACTATTCAAACTAAACCATTGAACTGAAAACTTAAAGAGGGTGAATTTTACTGTATGTAAGTTATAACAATTAACCTAATATTAAAAAAGAAAACTCCCTACATAGCTCTAATATACTTTAAGCATTGGAAATGCTTACCCTACAACAGTGCTTTTCAAATTTTACTGGCATCATAACCACCTGGAGGGTGTGTCAAACTTTTTTTGTAAGTGCTTACTGACATCAACCAACTTTCCAATTCTCTGATACTAACTGGGTGTCCAACAATTCACTTCGGACACTAATCATCTGCAGTTAGCATAGACCCTACATCCTGACAGCTCAATCTGACAAGGCTGCCCCCACTTCAGACACCAGTTGCAAATGGGGTATTCAGGCTACCCACATTTCTGCCTTGCCACCTACAAATTTGTAGATTTCTATGACTTCTCCCCTGCCCCCGATTTGATAATTTGCTAGCATGACACACACAACTTGGGAAAGTGCTTTGCTTACAGTTATAGAATTATTACAAAGGATGCAATTCCAGAATAACCAAATAGAGTTGCCTAGAATAAGGTGTTGGGAAGGAGGTGCTTCCATACCCTCTTTGGATGCACCACCCTCCCAGCATCTCAGTGTGTTCACCAACCCAGAAGCTCTCCAAATGCTGTTGCTTAGGAGTTTTTACGGGGGTTTCATTATGGGGCGTGCTTGATTAAACCATTGGCCATTGATGACTGAACTCAACCAGAAAGTTCCAACCCTCTAATATTGTGGTTGGTTCTTCTGGCAACCATCCCTGACCCTGAAGTTATTCAGGAGTTCACCAATAGTCACCTCACTAGAATAAAATTGGATGTGTTTGAACAGGGCTCATTGTGAGTAACAAAAACACTCCTATCAGTCAGGCAATTCCAAGGGCTTTTGGAGCGCTATGCCAGGAACCAGGGACAAGGACCAAATATAATTTTTATTATACCACAGTTTGTTAACTACAAATTGCTGGGCCCAACTCCTGAGTGTCTTATGTATTAGGTTTGGAGAAGAGCTTGAGAAATATATATTTTAAAAAGTTTCCAGATGCTGCTTCTCACAGAGACTACACAAGAGAACTTCTGTCCTTGAGGGTCACAAAAGGGCATGTCTCTCAAATATTACCTTTCTGATTCACGGCCCATCTCTTTTTCTCAATGCTACCAGATTTTTTGTCGACCACTCATTCTGTTCTAAAGTACCTCTAAATGTCATCTCAGAGCAAGTAAAGCCTAGGCTGTATGCCAATCCTTACCTAGAGCTGGGAACTGTAAAATGTCATATGAGAGGGGAGAATTGTAGAAAGGAAGGCAGTGGGCAAAGGAAAACCCTAGGACAGAACTCATCGTTTTGGGAAGCCCATTTCCCAGTGAGGTGGGGCTGAGCTCCCTCAGTTGAAACAAAGGAGAATTCTGCTTCCTTTGGAGAATCAAGATGATTCCGCCCTTGGGCCTCTGCTGCTCAGAGGAGTGTGGGCAGAGCCAGTGGGGCTCAACTCACTTCGTTAAGGTTCCCTTTTTTCTCCATCTAAGATCCTGTGTACCTTGGCCTTACAGCTTCTTATTCCATTTTTCCAGAGTTGAACATTCTGCTTTGGTCAGGATCAGCTTGTATTTTCTCTTCAATTCTATCTTATATGGATTTGAAATAATTCATGTGTTTATATATATGTGTGTGGGCTTCCCTGGTGGCTCAGCAGTAAAGAATCCACCTGCTAATGCAGAAGATGCGGGTTCAATCCCTGGGTCACGGAGATCCCCTGGAGAAGGGAATGGCAACCCACTCCAGTATTCTTGCCTGGGAAATCCCATGGACAGAGGGACCTGGTGGGCTCCAGTACATGGAGTCGCAAAAGAGTCAGTCATGACTTAGCAACCAAACTACAACAAGAACGTATTTATATAGACATGAATGGCCTAAATTCTGCCTTACTGTTTCACCATTCTCCCTTCTAGACTCCAACCCATTCAGATCAGCTAAGGATCCCTTTTCCTCAATTAACTGACTCAACAAGTTATCCTGCATCTAATTATGGGTTACTATTCCTGTTCTAAATCAGGCCAAACACCCCTAATCTACTGTGAATTTTGAGGAATAAGTGCTTAGGTTTTTTGTTTTTTTTTTAAGCAAGTTTAGAAGTCCTCGAGGGCCCTGATTTTTACATTTCATTCTGCATTTGCCCTCCCACTTGTCCAATCCCCCTGGGTCACGCTCAATAGATATGCCAACTCAGGTGGAGGCCTGAACATCCTGGAACTCCCATCCTTTTTCTGGCTCTGATTGGTCTTGGAAAGGAGGGGAGGAGGTGAGGAATTGGAGTAAAAAACACATTTAGGGGCAAGAAGACTTTAGGCAGTGTAGTGTCACAATTAGGAGCATTAGCTTAGGAGTCAGGTGGCCCTGGGTTCAAATTCTGGTTTTGTTTCATACTAATTATGTGACTTGGAACTCGTGAATATCTCTTTGACTTAGTTCCTGCTTCTGTAAAATGAAGCTGATGGTACCTACCCTATATGGAATCAGTTTAGTGGAGGTGTTAGAATCAGGGATTCTGAACCCAGGCAGTCTGGCACCAAATTTTGACTTGCTGTTTAGTGGCTCTAAGGCCTTGAGCATGTAACTTAACCCCTCTGGTCTCAGCTTCTACATATGCAAACCCAGGGTGTTAACCCACTTAATACTGCAAGAGCAAGTTTGGGTTTTTTTTTTTTTTTTGAGTGCCCTGAATGCTAGCTACATTCTCAAAAAGGTCAAAATCAAACTAAAGAATGAATGCAGGATTTTGATGGCATTTTATAATCCTTACATGTGTGTGTGTGTGTGTGTGTGTGTGTGTTAGGAATAAAGAAGTAAACATTGAATTGTGGACAACAGAAAATGTAGCATTTATAGATACTCTTTACTCCCTCCCAAGAAACCTTTAGTAAAAATAAATCTAAAAAGCAAAAGCAAAAAATGAAAGAGGGAACCAAATAGAGCTTGGAACCTGAGCATGCCGGGAGTGAAACAGGAAGAAGGGGGCAGGGAACAACTTTTGAAAGAATTGCATAGCCCCAGGACACAACACATACCGATTAGAATTACATGGGTCTAAGATGGCAGGCAAGTCAACTTCAACTAAACCTTGATCCTCAATCAGCAAGCTAAATGACACACTGAGAGTCACCATGACAGTCCCAAGGCACAATCAAAAGACCAAAGAGTGGGCAGCTCCTGAAAATCTCCATTCCTTCCCCAAAATAGTTGGAATAATCCTCCCACTCATTAGTCTATGAAATTACCCACCCCATAAAAACTAACCATGCCACATTTGGGGACCACTAACTTGCCCTCTGCCATGGCCCACATTCTCTCTGTGGAATGTGTTTCTCTCTGAATAAATCTGCTTCTTAGCTATCACTTAGTCTCTCACTGAATTCTTTCTGCTATGAGACATCAAGAACATGAACTTCATTAGGTCCTGAAACCAGTCTGTGATCTTGGTTGGAAGATCATGGGTTTTGGCTGGGTTCAAGCCCTGGCCATGTGAATTCCAGTCCTAAACTGAGTTTTGGCTGGGTTTGAGGTAAACGGTTTCAGGAGCAGTCCTCTGAAAAAATGCTCCATTAAGAATGAATTGCTCATAGTTAAATGAAACATTTGCTTAAGTTTATTGAACAGCATTAGATTAATAGAAAGCATTAAAGAATTGAACTCCAAAGACCAAAAGAAAAAGGAAAAAAAGTCTGTGCAAAAGATGTGATTTAAAAAAAAAAGTTCATCAAAGTTCCTGCATTGAACTTTGATGAACTTGCATGAAAGAATGAAAGAATACATGTAAATGCATGAAAGAATACATCTAAATATCATCCTTTAAATGCTTTTCCTGAAAACTTTATGAATTTAAGTCTGGGGGTCTTTAAGTGTTCTTAAGCTTTATCTGTGAGAGTAAATCTTATAAAGAAACTCTTTAAAAGTAGAAGGACCTTTTTTCTCTCAATAGTGAGCTTTTAAATGAAGGATGTCTATTATGTGAACTCTCTGTTCCTTGTAAGGCTAAAATTCCATGGGTTTCCCAGGCAGCTTTTTAAATCTCTTATGGAAGCTTGCTATTCTTAGGGTATAAAATGATTGAAACACATTCCATCATTTCCTCCTTAATTCAAGCCACTTGTTTTGTAGGAAAATTCAGCATTCAACAACAGGTATATTATTGAAAGTAACCTTTATCATTTATAATGAAGGAACTAGCCTTAAAGAAACTTTCCTCCTTAATGACTCCTCCTCCAAATTCTGAGTTTGTAGGGTACTGTATTTTTAAAATAAAGCAGATGGGGATGATCTTTTTCTGGAAAAGATTCAACCAAACACAAAACTAAAACCCAGAGCAGGAATGATGGGGGAACACAGGTGTCCTTGATGGGAATATTGGCATCAGGCACTTCTTTTCTTAACCAGTGGAGCTGGTGAAGTTGACAAAATATGTTTGCTGTCAGAAAACAAAAATAAAACAAGAGAGTCAGGCTTAGAGAAAGACTTGCCAGAAACCGGCTTTCCCCTGGAGATTTCAAATAAGGAATTTTGTGCCCACTGGTTTCCAGTTTAGTTTACTGAGCTGCCAGAATGAGCCATCTCGACTCCATCTGAAAAGTAATAATAGTGAAGAACAGGTATTTGTCTTAGTAGTGTTTCATAAATTTAAAGTGATCCCCATTTTGACTATCTGGAAAAAGGAAACCCTTGGGTACAATTGAAATCTACAAACCGTGGATATGCCTGACTCACCTTAACAATTTCACTAGTGTTTGTGTCCTTTTGGCTTGAGGGTTCAAGCAGATAACTGGCTTATTGTTCATCCAGACTCTGGGGGGAAATAAATAAAAATGAAGCAATCAGTCCTGCATTTTAGGAAAGAGTTGAGTATAAAAATAAAGATTCCCACATGAGGTGTATTTGGAGGTGGGCAGTTTTAGATGTGAAGCAGGTGATTTGCAGCATGAAGTCTGATCATTAAGAAAAACCCCATTTGAGACTCACTGTTTGTGTGAGTTGGTGGAATTGAATATGAATTGACAGACTCTCAGTTGTCAGAGGTTAGTATTTTGCTGACAACCTTTAATGAATTGGAAATGGAACAAATAACTGACTCCAAGTTTGGCTTACTCCTGAAGTTTTAAGACGTTGGTTTAGTTGCTAAAGTGAAAGTGAAAGTCACTCAGTCGTGTCTGACTCTCTGTGACTCCATGGAGTATACAGTCTGTGGAATTCTCCAGGCCAAAATACTGGAATGGGCCTTTCCCATGGGCCTTTCCCCCAGGGGATCTTCCCAACCCAGTGATCAAACCCAGGTCTCCTGCATTACAGGTGGATTCTTTACCAGCTGAGCCACCAGGGAAGCCCATTTAGTCACCAAATCTTATCCAACTCTTGTGATCCCATGGACTGTAGCCTGCCAGGCTCCTCTGTCCATGGGATTCTCCAGGCAGGAGTACTGGAGTGGGTTGCCATTTCCCTCGCCAAAAGCTGTATCATAATATCTTTAAAATGTGTTTGTCCATTGAGCTTGGGAAAACAAAATAGACTAAAGAAAACTCTCTCTTAAAGACATTTTATGTGAAAAAAAATCCAATGAAATTTACTGTGGGAGAGGTTTACAGAGCCGATTGCTCTGAGTGACATCTGCATTTGATGGAACCATCAGTGAGCCAGACTTTCAATGTTCTGAAAATTAAGCAACAGCAAAGGCAGTAGGGATAATCATCCATTGATATTGATCAAGCACTTAAAATGTGCCAGCCACTATGCTCAGCAGGTAATATGAATTATCTCAATTAATCTCACAACAATCCTATGCTAAAGGAAATACTATTTCTTCACCTTCAGATGAGGAACTTGAGGCTTCCTCAAGAAGACTTTAAATAATTTGCCCAAGATTGCACAAGAAATGCATGATAAAGCAGGATTCAAATAAAGGTTGGCTGACTCCATAACCCCCAGTTTTAGCCGCTGCTCCACCTGGGCAAATCTGAATGGTTACCAAGTGCCAAAATGTCTTACCAGCAGTGAAAGAAATGAGGTTTACCAGGTAACAGCAAACTGGGAGAGTCTACTCTCCATTGGGGTGACTTTGTACAAAACGTGATTTCTTGATGAGTCTCATTAGAGCTATAAAATGACAGATGGCAAAGATCCATCCATCTAGCTTTGAAACTCTACTCTTGTAATTGAAAACTACAGAATCAGAGGTCATAGACCTGTTGGGCTCTTGGCCAGAGCCTTCCAATTTGGTTTCTAAATTCATGATTGAAATACAGATTTCTGACTGTCTGGACTAGAGTATTTTCACTACTGACTGCCATGAATTTTTCATAATTATTGGCAACTTTTGCTTGTATATCTGGTAAAAATTCAGAAATGTAGACTCTGGTGAGAAGATAAATTTTTATCACTTTTAAACAATTAAGGTTTAAGTAGAGAAAATTAGGGTGTATTACTTCCCCTGGTAGAGAGATGAGAGACTTGACTCATGACAGAGAAACTGGTAATAAAAAAAAACAGTAGGAAGCCTCTGTTCTCTAGACCAGGGGTTCCCAACCTCTGGGATCCAATACCTGATGATCTGAAGTGGAGTTGATGTAATAATAATAGAAATAATGTGCACAGTAAATGTAATGCACTCGAATCATCCCAAAACCATCCCCCAACTCTGGTCGGTGGAAAAACTGTCTTCTATGAAACCAGTCCCTGGTGCCAAAAAGACTGGGAACTGATGCTCTAGACAGCCAGAGGAATTACTCCTAAATAGGTCATGACTACACTTCACATCTCCAAGTTGGAGGGCAATAATCATGGTTTAGTCAGTATTTTTATTGTCAATGATAGTAGTAAAAATGTAATGTCTTTCTAATGAAAAATGTCCCTACTTATTTTTGCCAGCCCATGGGGTCGCAAAGAGTCGGACACAACTGAGCGACTGAACTGAACTGAACTGAATGCTTCTTTATTACAAGTTAAGCACAACTAGTCTGAAACCCAAAGCCCTAATATCAAAATGTGCTGTGCTTTGTCATTCAGTTGTGTCTGACTCTTTGCGACCCCGTGGACTGTAGCCTGCCAGGCCCCTCTGTCCATGGGATTCTCCAGGCAAGAATACTGGAGTGGGTGGCCATGTCCTCTTCCAGGGCATCTTCCCAACCCAGGGATCGAACCCAGGTCTCCCCCATTACAGGCAGATTCTTTATCATCTGAGACACCAGGGAAGCCCAAACAAAAAGTAGCTGCTTACAAATGTTTCCAAAGGTTAAAGCAACCAAGGGAAGAGTTGCTAATGAAAGCCAAGCCAGGGCTGCCCTGAGAAGGATGCTCTGACTGTAGTTCAAGGTGCTGCGGGGCACCTTGGTTCATTCAAGGTGGATCCAGGAAGAAGAAATCACAGTTCTAGGCAGTGATAGCTAAAAGATCTACCAGCTCCCTTAAAAATAGTCAATCCAACATTTGTTGACCCTCTCCCATCTGAAAAGAAAGGGATAAACATCAGGAATAGGGAAATGAATAATGTCTGATTCCTATCTGTAAAGAACTTATTTTCTGATGGAATAAAAGAGAAAAACAGACAAACCAACCTGAATGTTTCAACACAATGATGCCAAATAATTACAGCTAACAATTACTGAACATTTATTACTCTGTCTGGCACTGTACTAGGGGCTTTACATGCAACGTTTGTCTCATTTGATATGCCGTAGAAAATGCCCTAATAAAGGATTCCACAGATGTCTCTGGGAGTACAGGAAAGGGCTTATTGAAAGGGGATATACCATCTCAATAAAAGAAAATGTCTATTAAATTTCTTGTAACCATTACTGTCCCCTTAGCCTAATTTTTAAAGCAGAGTTAGGGGTTCACAGTTGACAGAACCTAAAGGATGATTCCATAAGATAGACAGACATTCTGACCAGGGACTGATGTGGGTACTTATTCTCTTGCTCTTTAACTTCTGGGGAACAAATTGTCTGCTTCTGCTGGCAATTGGATTTTGACCAAATAGAGAAGAATCTTGGTTCTGTCCCTGTCTAGTGGTATGTCTCAGGGAAGTTAGTTAGCTTCCCTAAGCCTCAGTTTTTGTATTTGTAAAGGAATGGTAACAACAGATAAATCTGAAAGGGCTCTTGAAAGAATACAGTGAATGAATGTTCACGAAGCATGTGTGTTAGCTAGCACCTCATCACCCCTATCCCCACAAAGTATGTACTTAACAAGTTTTACTGATTCTCATTATTAGTTTGAGAATTAATTGCTAGTAACACTCCAAATTAATCACTTTGAGGAATCATACATTATTTTTTATTGCAACTTACATGACTTCTGTGTTTGGACATCCACGCCCACGGGGGATGATTTGAAGTCTTTCAATGAGCTGAATGGGGAAACGGTTGTAAATCTTTCCAATGCATTTACACTTTAAGTTTGTGTTATTGGTCTCCAGAACACCTATAAACACAGAATCAGTTACTTTAATCCCTTTGGCATATAATTCACAACTAGAATTAATCAGTAATCTCTCATACTGTGCATTTGAAGATTTAAACATTTCAAGTCAGTACTTCCACCGATACGCCTTTAGTTTGTGCATTTCTGCTTGTCTTGGCTTATTTTCAAACATTTTCTATCAAAACCTTAAAAATAAAATCAGCTTTTTAAAAACACAATAGCTATTAAAATTTGTGACAGCATTATATTGATACTCAGGTGGTTGCCCATATAATAAAATTTGAGAACAGCCACTGTGGGAACTTACAACTCAGTTATAATTCATGCAACATAAAATTGATCAATCTTCACTCCCAATACATAAAGAACCAGAAATGAACTAGTTAACTGAGTCTCCCAGAGCATTATCAAGTTGTAACTCTATCAAGCTCTTTCTTATCATTACTCCCTACTCTCCCAACTCGCCCTCTTTCTCTAAGGAAATACCATGAAGATATTTTTTGTTTTTGTTTAATATGTTGGTCCTCTAACTCAGTTGCAAACCATTATCAAAAACTGCCAATAATAAAAATTCAACTGTTTGTATTCAACAACAAAAAATGTACCAGTTACTTTAATAGGTAACCTGTTCTTATGCACTTTAAGGAATTCTACTTTCTTTAACCCTAGTGCCCACCACTCCGCTGGACACAGAATTGCAATTAAAGGAACCAGGCTCTCAAGGTGTTTACACTTTAGTAAACAAAAGCAAAAGTATCACACAATGCTGTATTTCCCCCAAGGTCCAAACTGCATGAATGAGAACAGAGGACTTTGCCAGCAGCCATGGAAAAGCTTCCTGGAAGGAGAAAGAGACGAGGGTCTTAAAGAATGAAATGATGTGAAACAGGGTTAAAATCGGGGAAAAAAATCCCCACATTTTAAGAACAAAACTGGTCCTCTGCACCTGAGCAAAGTATCTCATCCTATACATGATAATTCCTGGTGGAATTTCATGATCCCTTCAGTTGCATAAAAATTTACCTTTCAGCTAGATATTTACCTATTTACACAAAGAAATCCTCCCCGTTTAGACTTGGAAGTCTGCTTCTTGGCAGAAAGTGTACTCAAGTACTCCTGTTGTACTTGCAATGTTTCATGTCAGAGCTGACCCTAAAAAATTGTATTAGACTATCTCTGCAGGAGACCAATGGGTTGGAGTCAATAGCATTTGATCAAAAAGGGGTAGCGTTGAGAGGCAAAGTAAAGAAGAGATATCTGGAAAAAATGAGTTATAGGCAGAGTGGCATCTGAAAAAAGCCAGGAATAGGCAGCCGAGTGTCAGTCTCACGGCTTGGGACCTCCAGCATCTCCGCCGGAGAAACATACACGTTTCCAGCCTCTAAGAGTTGAATCTCTGAACACCTTACTTTTAGAAATCTAGGAGCAGTTGAGCAGTTTCCCCCTCTTCATTCACACTTCCCCTCATTTTCTGATTGGAAAAAAAATTGAAATGGCTGAAGACCATTTGAGCTCAAAGAACAAATGATAACACAAGTGAAGATTCTCACCATGGACAGGAGAGAGGCTGAAGGCCAGCAGCATAAGAAGCAGAGCTCCAGGGGTGAACCTCATTCTGCCTCAAGGTGGAGTTCCCGCTTCAGCTTCAGATCCACACTGTGGGTTCTCACCCCAGAGACTCCTATTTATTTAGACCAGTAAAGCCCTCCCACTGCCTTTGTCTCCAGGAGGTCAGCTGCATCATCAGTTTTAGAAGCTCCCCAATATGCTGAGCTTGCTTTTTTTAAAAACCCCCTTGCGAATTTTATGCATTTGCTTCAGAGCACTAGTAGTATAATAAAGTATTTCTTGAAAATGTGGACTCTAAATGGCAGGGATGCTGCTGGAATTTGGAGATGGGAGAGAGGGAAGTTTGGAGACTCCCCAGCACTCTCTCTGTAGGTTCACACTCAGGAATTGTGGCTTTGCTTGCTGCTCTCAATGAAGGGTCAGTGGGCTGTCTCAATGGCATCTGAATATATCCTCCAGGAAATCAGAAACTTGTCAGGCACATCATTGTGTTTCTAGCACCTGCAAGCTTCCCTAACCTTTGATAGGTGCTCAGTAGATATTTGTAGACATAATGAATATCTCCTTATAGACAAATCCCTATGCTGACTAGGTTACTATTTTTCTATCAGACTTTCCCACACCTTATTTCACTATCTGAAATATATGATTACTTAAGTAATCTCACCATCATAGAAGTCCTGGAAGGGGACAAGTGGGTATCCCCTCATTGATGTGGGTGTGTCTTGAAGGGAGAAGAATTTTAATAACAGCTCTGAAAAGGAGAATCTTTCTAGCTCTGGTATGCAAGGTATTGACCTTGAGAACCGGGTGTCTGTGGAGGGCATCATTAGAATTTCATCAAATAACTGAACCTCATATTACAGTCTGTTTAATAAAGCATGTGTGCAGTTTGGTTTTGATCCGGCCAAATAGCCCATGGACCTAATGAACCACAGCCTTAACTCACTTGTTAGAGCGCTTTGATTAAAGAAAAGAAAAAGAAAAATATGTGGGCAAAGGCTGATCTGTCCGGGAGCACCTCTGGGCTGCCCTGGAAGTCTACAAGTGTGGATGTGTGAACCCAGAAGCTTGGAGCCACTGAGAACTCAGAGGTTTGGTCCTCCTGGTGTGGCTTCCTAATTAATTAATTTGATTTTTGCTATTCAGCACTGTGGATGTTCAGCATGTTAGATGCCCCCGTGTGTATGGGATGGGGATAATAGTAGTGGCATACAGCCTTCATATGCCAAGCAGTCCTCCAACTGGCCCAAATGACTGTGGCGACCAGGAACTCATCAGTCTTGAGTCAGCCCATTTCACTGTCTGGGCAGTTCTAGTTGTTAGAATTGGAGAAGGAAATGGTAACCCACTTCAGTATCCTTGCCTGGAAAATCCCATGGACAGAGGAGCCTGGCGGGCTACAGTCCACAGGTTTGCAAAGAATCATATATGACTTAGCGACTAAACAACAACAGTTGTTAGAAAGTTCTTCCTTCTGTGTATATAAAAGCCACTTCCCTACTATTCCAGTCACTTTATAATACTAATTCAACCGCTTACCACTATACAAAAGCATTTGCTCTTTCATGTGATGGGACTCCAAATATTTGAAGATATGGTGTGTGAATTGGGCCTCCCAGGAAACAGATGCTGAGATGGATGTTGGAGGAGAAGAAATTTCTTTCTCCCTTTTTTTTTCCTTGTTGACTAACTCCTATATGTATGTGTTAGTTGCTCAGTCATGTCCGACTCTTTGCAACACCATAAACCGTAGCCTGCCAGGCTTCTCTGTCCATGGAGTTTCCCAGGCAAGAATACTGAAGTGGGTAGCCATTCCCTTCTCTAGGGGATCTTCCTGACCTGGGGATTGAACCTGGGTCTCCCATACTGTGGGCAGATTGTTTACTATCTGAGCCACCTGGGAAGACCAACTAACTCCTAGGATAGATCAGAGTGCGGAGGAGACAGGGGTGGGTTTGCCCAGTGAGGCAACACTCGTCTGATTGCAACACTGATCTGACAGTCTGGGACAACTCAACGGGAGCTCCCAAGAAAAGACTGTCCATCAAATGAGCTCCATGGTGGGCAGAGATCCAGCCCTACCATCCCCTCTACCCCGACACTGGCATGTCCAGTCACTGGCAGGGGCTTCTCAGAAGCAGCACGGTCACTGGTAGAAAGCTGGTGCAGAGCCTGAGGGTGTCAGCAGCTGGAGACTGTAGGCTGACTGCACTTCTGCCAGTTGGCCAGCAAGGTGTTTCTTTGAGGGAGATCTGAGCAGTGAACTTCCAATGATCACTGCACAGGGTTGTGAACTGGATGTTAACAGTACAAAGTATGGAGTCACTTGGTCAATGACTTTAGTTTGCTACGCCTCAGAATTATCAGTTTTCATATGAGGATAATACTAATTTTAAAGGATTTGTTTTTGGAAAATAAAATCATGTAGTCTATTTAGAATTCTTGACAGAGCGCATGGCACCTAGAATGTGTTCAGTCAATGGCCTGTGTGTCCACCCATCCATCCACCAATTCATCCATTATCAATAGGTTTAACTTTCACTCTAAAACCCAAATGAACACATTTCAAAGGTAAATATCCTTTTAATCTATGACAGTTTGAAGCTTTCTCACCATATTTTTTCTAATCATTTATCTTCAGAAAGATAAACCACCAGCTGGATTATCTTTTTGAAATCTGTTCATCTTTTTCTTTGTTTCTCCTAAAATCATGACTGCCCCTCCTTCTGTCTCACTAGGCCTTCTCTGACTCTCTCTCATACACACTCTTGCATGCACACACTTCTGAACACCACACTAGCCCAAATATAGCTTTGCCAATACAAAACAGAGGAAACCCATCACCTCCTTTGTCGTAGGCACTGTTCTTCTACTAACGCATTCCCCTGAATAACATTATTCTGGTCATTTATATTGAATTTTCAGGGAATGATTTGTTTTTCTTTTGATGTGATCAATTTCTGACTATGTCTCATTCATTTCATTTGTGGCCGCTTGTGCAATTTGAGTTTGGGACCCAAGTGTAGGAGTTTTCCATTTGCCTCTGTTATGGAGATTGCCTATCTCCTTGTCAGAACAAAAATGAGAGATGCTGACAGTAACAGGAAGAGCGTAGGAACAAAGGTAACTGAAAAAGAACTCTGAATAAATCCAGGAAATTCCACAGTTGGCTCTTATTTAAAAAGGACTGTCAAGGAGCTAATTTCACAACAGTTCTAAAATCTGATTTTGTTCCTTTTATTGTCCAGAGTTTGTGATTTAGCGTATACTGACCAAAGAAACTTTATACTTGCCTGCCCCAAGATTGGATTGGAGAATGGGCAGCTCTTTAGTAGCCAGATGGTTCTAGAAATTTCAAATCAAATTCTCCATGATCTCATTTACAATAGGGATATACATTTCAAAAACTTTGAAGCCAAGAAGAAAAAATGTTTTGAAACCATAGATTTAGGGCCCACGTGGAAATTTTTTAGGTAAAAAGTAATTTTTGTAGATACCTTTGTTTGAAAACATAAAAACCTAACTTGGTTTATATCAAATCTGATTTCTTATGATCATATATATACAAACTTAGGGAAAATGAGAAAATGATAGGGAGGGTTTTTTTTTTCTCCCTGAGTTTGGAATCAAACCAGATTTTCTCTTAGACCCAAGGAAAACTGGGTAGTTTTGAGTTATTGTTGTTTTTTCAGTTAGTCATGTCTGACTCTTTGCAACCCCATGGACTGTAGCCTGCCAGGCTCCTCTGTCCAAGGATTTCCCAGCAAGAATACTTGAGCACCTTGGTACTGAAATTGTGGTCTACGGACTAGCATCATTCGCTTTGTCTAAGAGCTTGTTACAAAGGCAGAATCTCAGATCCTACATTTTAACGAGATTCCTAGGTGATTTAAATGCAACCTTTAAGTCTGAGAAGCACTGATCTGTATTGCATGAGCCATATGCAATATACAAATTACCTGCAGAGAAATATTTGCACAAGTCATCCCCTCAGGGTATGATACTCAGATCCCTTCGTGAAAGTGGATAGGACAGACAGACTCACATGGCTAAAGGCACAGCCGTGACAGGTACAGGAAGGGAATTCTCTCTCAAGATATCAAAAAGCAAAATGAGGAACTTCCCTGGTGGTCCAGTGGTTAAGACTTCACCTTCCGGCACAGGGGGTGTGGGTTTGATACCTGGTTGGGGAGCTACATGTCTCACGGCCAAAAAACTAAAACACAGAACAGAAACAATATTGTAACAAATTCAATAAAGATTTTAAAAATGGTCCACATCCAAAAAAAAAATCTTTAAAAAACAGCAAAATGTCACTAAAGAGACAGCATGATTGGTCAAAGTACCTACCAGTCTAGCTAGTTAAAGGCATTGAACAGAGGATCCAGGGCAGAGTTTTAAATGATTCAAGGGATAAAATCCTGGTAATTTTTAAGCAGTTTGTAATATCATAGGAGACACATGTCATTGTGACCAAATTGAGAGCATTTTCTTTCATGCGATTTCAAAAGCAACTCGACTAGAAAAGAGAAACTTTCTCTATTCTGTTAACTAGTGTTTTAACTTGCTGCACATCTGACATTTACTTCAGCCTTTTAGCATAGCAGGAAAGTATTATAGCCTAGCAGGTAAGAGCTCAGGTTCTGAAATCAGACTTGTCTGGGTTTGCATCCTCACTCTAAGACTTACCTGCCTTACACTGTCCCCATGGTTCCGTTCCTCTGTGCCACTGGCACTAGTAACAGAGACACCTTCTTGGACAGACCTATAGGGGCTTCCCTGGTGCTTCCCTGGTGGCTCAGCTGCAGGAGACTTGGGTTCAATCCCTAGACCAGGAAGATTCCCCAGAGAAGGAAATGGCAACCCACTCCAGTATTCTTGCCTGGGAAATCCCATGGACAGAGGAGCCTGGTGGGCTGCAGTACATGGGGTCGGAGTCGGACACAACTTAGCAACTAAACAACAGCAACACAGGAAGCCTACCAGTGATGGAAAAGTGCTTCGCTCAGTGTTTAGGCAAACAGTAAGCACTCAATAAATGTTCGATTTTTTACCTTTGTGAAAACACAAAAGTTTATTATTTTGAATTTGTTTTATTGTGATAGGAACACAACGTGAAATCTATCCTCTTAATTTTTAAGTGTATAATAACATTAGTGTTGACTATAGGTACAATCTGGTCCAGCAGATTTTCAAGTGCTTATTCGTCTTTTTTTAGAAGCAACTTTGGCTTAGTTTGTGAGTCAAGCTCCTGACATGAATTAAAATGTCACTTAGGTTTCCATTAAACACATGTGATTTCTTATATAAAGGCTCTCTGGCCAAAAAACTGTTCCCCACTATACACTTTGAACAAAATTACTGATCTCTTTTCCCTAAGAAGCCACCAGTGGAGGCTTGGATTAGCTACAAATGTACTGAGGTTTTATCAATTGACTGTTTTGCCTTTTGCCATCATTTTCGTCTTGACGGAATTGCTTATTACAGCCTGTTATAAGGTTGTTTATCAGACAATCATTTCAATACCCATATTTGAGGAAAAGCTATTTTCAAAGGTAATTACATTCATATTTCAAGTTTTGCTCAAATTCATCTCACATATAGTGAATCCCAGACAAATCTAAACTGTCTAAATCTTCTTTCCTCTATACTCGGGTGGTGATTTTTCCAGAAGACTGCTAGGTGGCGATGTTACTTACCAAACCAGCCTGCTGAAAGGGAAAGGCAGGCCCACTGGTAAAGATCCTGCAGTACTGACGAGGGCTATGTTGCCTATTATTTCTGTGTTCAAAGCTTTATCTGATTTTGGTTGATTGCTTTTTAAAGAAATTAAATATCGTGGGTTTTGAGACTTTCTTCATTAGGCTGAAATGTTCCTCAAAGAGGGGAGAAAAACCCCTAAAACTCTGAAGTAATCCAACAAATTCTGGGCCCTGTCCAACTTCTTGGCCCTGAGATTGCAAAATCAGATTGTGCATCAGTTCTCTGCTCTGCAGTCACGTTAGGCCCAGCAGCAGCTGAGTGTGAAGCTTCTGAGATTAGAAAGTTTTCTGAGAACAGTGAGGCTATCCCCTACCAATGTCAAAGTGATGGTCAAGTTTTCCAGCTCAGCCCAGTGAGCTGTAGCAAAAAGGTCATTCTCTTTCTGCTGTTTAGATTCTATAATGAACATATTAACTCATCATCTGCCTTTTTATCTTAGCTTGTTATTGTTGAGTCACTAAATCATGTACAACTCTTTTGCAACCCCCATGGACTGTAGCCCACCAGGCTCCTCTGTCCATGGGATTTCCCAGGCAAGAATGCTGGAATGGGTTGCCATTTCTTTCTCCAGGGGATCTTCCCAACTCACGGATTGAACCTGTGTCTCCTGCATTAGCAGGCAGATTCTTTACCACTGAGCCGCCAGGGAAGCCCTTTATCTTAGCTGTCAATACATTTATGTTATCGCCATGTATGGATGGGGTTCTGGATGCTAAGAATAAAAGTCAACGGTTTCCAGCAAGAGCACCTTTATTTAACTTAGAAGGTTTCGGTGTATCACTCTGTAATGTCTAATGCTCTACAGCCCCAGGTGTCCCTAGATAATCCTCTTGTCCTTGTCTTCCTTTGTCAGTGTCTCCTCTTTCTCTAACCAGACTTTAACATTCTCTTCTTACTGTGCAGTTTCCCCCAAGGCAAACTTGTCTCTTCCCTACTTCCAATTTAGATGGAAGTCCACTCACATCAGTATCTATTCAATAGTCTGGTGGTCATGGCTAATAGAGGCCTCTGAGATTCCTCTAACCAATCATATCCCAAACTGAACTTAGTTTAAAATCTGCTTTACCTCCAGTATTCCAAGTCTGAGTAAATGAACTCATTCACCTAGTTGATCAGGAACCAATAAGTCATCTTTAATTCCTTCCTCTCCCTTGTTGTTGTTGTTCGGTTGCTAAGTCCTGCTCGACTGTTTGTGACCACATGGACTACAACATGCCAGACTTTCCTGTCTTTCACTGTCTCCCAGAATTTGCTCAAACTCATGTCCATTGAGTCAGTGATACCATCCAACCATATCATCTTCTGAGGCTCAGTTCTCCTCCTGCCTTCAATCATTCCTAGCATCAGAGTCTTTCCCAGTGAGTTGGCTCTTCCAATCAGGTGGCCAGAGTATTGGAGCTTCAGCTTCAGCATCAATCCTTCCAATGAATATTCAGAATTGATTTCCTTTAGGATTGACTGGTTTGATCTTCTTGCAGTCCAAGAGACTCTCAAGAATCTTCTCTAGCATCACAGTTCAAAAGCATCAATTTTTCGGCACTCAGCTTTTTTTTTGGTCCAACTCTCTCATCTGTACATGACTACTGGAAAAGCCATAGCTTTGACTATATGAACCTTTAATCTCCATTTTTATCTCCAAGAGCAGCCACTTGTATCTGGCTTTGCCTACTTTCCTCACTTTTATCGCCACCCCTTACTCCAAACCACCATTGTTAGAACTCCTGTAGTGGCCCATTAACTGCTCTCTTTCCATCTCCCTTCTGATCCATTTCCTACACTGCAGCCAGGATCATCTTTTCAGGACACAAAATTGATTATGTCATTGGTATTCTAGAAGCTTCTCACTGTCCTTAAATGCATCAGCTCTTCTGTGTATCCTGCCATTCTTTGCAATTCCATCTCTTGCCTCACTCCCTCGCTCTCCACCCCACCTTTCAAAAGATAGATTTGAGGACCCTTTGTAATCCCTCACCACCACCACCACCCCCTCACCCCCACTAGGAGTCTGAAGTTCACAGGTTAACACCTTTTTAAAGATTTTAATTCTGTATTCCTGCCGGGGTCCAGCCCCGGTGGATCCAGGGAATTCGAAGGGTGGATGGAGTCGGTGAGGAAAACTTATTTATTTATTAATATAAGATTAGATTAGGAAGAAATAATGTAGCAGGAAAATTAAGTGGAGAGAAGAGGCTGATTAACTTGGGTTACGTGGAAAACCAATAAAGTTCCAGACAGGGAGCTTGCACCGTCTACGTTAGGCCACCGGCGCCCGTTTAAATATCGGAGAGTGCCCTGCCTTGGGCTCTCTCTCTTATGGATCTTAGAAGCCGGGACAAGTAAGTAGACACAGTGAGCCTCCACGTTCCAAGAGATCAGCCTGAAAAGGAGAGGGAGGGAGCAAGAGAAAGAATCGACAAGGGGGAGGCCAGGCTTGTGCAAAAAACCCCCTTCAACTTTATTATTTAAAAGGTGTTTATATACCCTAAATTTTACATAATGGAAGATACAGAGTCGTCCTGACCCATTTTGTATATCTTTTTTGTATACAAAAGGTCTCAGGTGATTTACATTATCTTCTGGCCAGGAGGCTTGCTAACACTTTTTTGTCTCTCTTTCTTAATGAATGTTAATCTCATTTCCCCTGAAGTGTTTTTCTTTAATCTGCATCTCCTTAAAGCACTCGTTACATCTCTATAGAACAAAGGTGCAGTGGGTTATAACAAAGAAAGTACTTAACTCAATGATCTAATGTTGCTAATACCAGGTCTACTACTTGTTTTTCTTTATACCAACTATATCTAAAAATAAAGGATATGAAAATTTGGCAGCAAGTATTGGCTCAACAAATGAAACTTTTAATCCGTCCTATTCTAATGATTTTGACTCTTCGGAAGCCCCTACAATCCTAGGATGTTTTAAGCTTCCTGTGCCTCCTGCGGTCAGGAGGCCTCAAACAATCACATGCGCAGCTGTGCGAGTCCTGCAGGCAGGCTAGAAAGCCGTCAGAGGGGTTTTGGGATTGAAACAGTGTTTCAAATGCAGAAGACTAAAGCCCTGAATTGACTTTTTCCAGAGAATGTCAGAAGAGTGGAAAAGCAGGCAGATTCTTATTTTTTGGGGTACATGCTCAGGAAATGCCAGGGGGAAAACCTGAGATCTGACTCGACCCTGCCCATCAGATCTCTGCCGCATGACCTTGTCACGGGTGGAATTCCTCACGCTGGCTTCCGGCATATTCCAAATGAATACTTCCTTCATCATTGGCTGTACCTGGATATTTAAAGTTTTTTCCTCTAGCCCTATTCCTATGGCTTCAGTTATATTAATTCTCAATAACTGTGTGTTGCACCAGGGCTGGAAATGATTTACAATGTTGTGTTAGTTTCCAGTGTATAGCAAAGTGATTCAGTTATACATACATATTCTTTTCAATTATGGTACATTACAAGATATTTAATACAGCTCCTTGTGCTATACAGTAGGACCTTGTTTTCTCTGTTTTATATATAGTGGTTTGTGTCTGCTAGTCCCAAATTCCCAATTTATCCCTCCCCCCTTCCCTTTTTTTTCCCCCTTCCCTTTTGTAACCGTAAGTTTGTTTGCTATAAGTCTGTCTCTATTTTGTAAACAAGTTTATTCGTGTCATATTTTAGATTCCACATATAAGTAATGCTATATAATATTTGTCTTTCTCTTTATGACTTACTTCACTTAAGTATTAATCTCTAGGTCCATCCATATTACTGCAAATAGCACTATTTCATTCTTTTTATGGCTGAGTAATATTCCATCATTTACATACACCATATCTTCTTTACCTAACATCTGTCAGTAGATATTTAGGTTGTTACCATATCTTGGCTATTATAAATAGTGCTGCTATGAACTTTGGGGTACATGTATCTTTTCAAACTAGAAAAGGCATTCTAGTTTGAATGCCTAGGAGTGGGATTGCTGGATAAAATGGCAACTCTATTTTTAGTTTTTTGAGGAACCTCCATCCTGTTTTCAGGAGTTACTGTATACCAACTTACATTCCCATCAACAGTGTAGGAGCATACCCTTTTCTCCATACTCTCTCTAGAATTTATTATTTGTAGACTTTTTGTTTCATTGTTAATTTATCTTTAACTGGAAGGTGATTGCTTTACAATGTTGTGTTGGTTTCTGCCATACATCAACATCAATCAACCATAGGTATACACATGTCACCTCCCTCTTGAACCTCCCTCCCACCACATCCCACCCTCTAGGGTGTCACAGAGCACCAGGCTGAGCTACCTGTGTTATAGAGCAACTTCCAATTAACTATCTATTTCAAACATGGTAATGTATATATCTCAATACTGTTCTCTCAATTCATTACACACTCTCTTTCCTCCACTATGTCCAGACATAGATAACAGGATTATGAAAGTGAAAGTTTGCAACCCCATGGACTGTAGCTTATCATGTTCCTCCACCCATGGGATTTTCCAGGCAAGAGTACTGGAGTGGGTTACCATTTCCCTCTCCAGAGGATCTTCCTGACCCGGGGATCGAAACTGGGTCTCTCACATTGTAGGCAGATGCTTTACCGTCTGAGCCACCAGGGAAGTCCTAACAGGAATATGGAGATATATATATGGCGGCCGGGAGGAGCTACCCTGCATCCGAGGTCATGGGCGGCGGCCGGGAGGAGACACCCCGCGTCCGAGGTCAGGGGCGGCTGAGAGGAGACACCCTGCGTCCAACGTCAGGGGCGGCCAGGAGAAGCCACCTCGCGCCCGAGGCCAGGGGTGGTGACCCTGAGGAGCCACCCCAAGCCTGAGGCCAGGGGCGGCAGCTGGGAGGAGCCACCCGAGGAGCGGTGGCAGCGCAGGCGCAGGAGGGCCTAGAGGAGCTATCCCACGTTGAAGGTCAGGAACGGTGGCGGTAAGGAAATACCCCTCATCCAAGGTAAGGAGCAGCGGCTGTGCTTTGCTGGAGCAGCCGAGAAGAGATACCCCCATGTCCAAGGTAAGAGAAACACAAGTTAGATGGTAGGTGTTGCAAGAGGGCATCAGAGGGCAGACACACTGAAACCATACTCACAGAAAACTAGTCAATCTAATCACACTAGGACCACAGCCTTGTCTAACTCAATGAAACCAAGCCATGCCTGCGGGGCAACCCAAGACGGGCGGGTCATGGAGGAGAGGTCTGACAGAACATGGTCCACAGGTGCGGGGGACCGCCCGTGAAGGGTTAAGTCTTGGGAGCTGCTCGGCAGGTATGCAGAGCCTTAGGCATTGTTCCTAAGCTCCCTGTCCCACCACCCTTGAAGAGTTTTTACAGCCCTTAAGGTCAGGGTGTCTTGCAACATGTCATAGAAGATAGATTACTTAGTATACTCTGTACACAATGGTAAGGGTCTAGTGATTGTATCCTGAGGTTAAAAAATAATCTTGTACATGTCTTAAGTCACGTACATTATCCTATAAATACTATAGCCTAATAAAGAAAGGCATCAGCCAATTGTGGTCTGATCCTCTCAACCCCATCTTTTGTCTCTCTCTTATTTTTCTTAGCGGGGACGCTCCGTTCTCTCCCTGTGCAGGTGCAACTCTTGCTTGTGCTGGCCACGGCAGGTGGCGCCCAACGTGGGGCAGTTCGACAGTTTTCCTCGCCACTACTCTTATTAAGCTGAAAAGAGTGAGTATATAAGTATACAAGTGATTTAAATTAAGGAGGAGTAGTAAGGTATATAGTTGAGAGTATAAATATGGGACAGACGCATAGTCGTCAATTGTTTGCACATATGTTATCTGTAATGTTAAAACACCGGGGAATTACTATTTCCAAACCTAAATTAATCAATTTTCTTTCATTTATTGAGGAAGTTTGCCCTTGGTTCCCCAGAGAAGGCACAGTAAGTTTAGAGACGTGGAAGAAGGTAGGGGAACAAATTTGGACTCATTATACTTTACATGGCCCTGAAAAGGTTCCTGTAGAAACTTTATCCTTTTGGACACTAATTCGTGATTGCCTGGACTTTGATAATGATGAATTAAAACGTTTAGGAAATTTATTAAAACAGGAAGAAAATCCTCTTCATGTTCCTTATTCGGAGCCCAAGTATGCTGTTCCCGAGGGAATTAAAGGTGACCCTCCGTTTTGTAACTTATCGCGTCTGCCGGATAATGATGATTCACTTTCCTCCACAGATGAGGCAGAATTAGATGAAGAGGCTGCTAAATACCATCAAGAAGATTGGGGTTTTTTGGCACAAGAAAAAGGGGGCATCAACATCTAAAGATGATTTGGTTGAATGTTTAAAAAATCTCACTGTTGCTTTACAGAACTCAGGAATCAAGCTTCCTAGTAACAACTCAAAATCTCCTTCTGCTCCGCCTCTCCCCCCTGCCTATGCTCCTTCCGTAGTTGCTGGTCTCGATCCCCCTCCGGGGCCTCCTCCTCCGCCATCTGAAAATGTGTCTCCGCTACAAAAGGCATTGAGACAAGCACAACGACTTGGTGAGGTTGTCTCCGATTTTTCTCTTGGTTTTCCTGTCTTTGAACATAATAACCAGCGTTTCTATGAAGCGCTGCCTTTCAAGCAATTGAAAGAGTTAAAAATTGCTTGCTCACAATACAGTCCTACCGCTCCATTCACTGTTGCTATGATAAAAAATTTGGGTACTCAGAATCTACCCCCAAATGATTGAAAACAAATAGCTAGAGCTTGTCTTTCGGGGGGAGATTATTTATTATGGAAATCTGAATATGTTAAACAGTGTGCTTGTATAGCCGATGTTAATCGGCAGCAAGGTATACAAACCTCCTATGAAATGTTGATTGGTGAAGGCGCTTTCCAGGCTACTAATACTCAACTTGATTTCTTACCTGGTGCATATGCACAAATATCAAATGCAGCCCGACAGGCATAAAAAAAACTCCCTAGCTCCAGTACTAAGACAAAAGATCTTTCAAAGGTCCGACAGGGACCTGATGAGCCTTATCAGGACTTCGTGGCACGACTCTTAGATACTATAGGTAAGATAATGTCAGATAAAAAGGCTGAGATAGTATTAGCAAAACAATTGGCTTTTAAAAAACGCTAACTCTGCCTGTCAAGCTGCTTTACGACCTTATAGAAAGAAGGGAGATCTGTCTGATTATATTCGTATTTGTGCTGACATTGGACCCTCCTATATGCAAGGCATTGCTATGGCAGCGGCATTACAAGAAAAAAGCATTAAAGAGGTACTTTTTCAGCAACAAGCCAATATCTCCTTTTATGGTCTTACTACGCAATATCCTATGTGCTTTTCTTATCAATTACAACATCCTCACTGTATACAGGTGTCAGCTGATATATCCTATCCTCGAGTGACTATTTCTGGCATTGATGAAAAAACCAGAAAAAGATCGCACCGTGACGGAACTGGACCTCTCGACATTCCGTTTTGTGGCAAACATCTAAGCATCCGCATAGAAATAGACACTCCTTGGACTTTATGTCGAGCCCGGGTTGCGTCGGTGTACAACATCAACAATGCCAATACCACTTTTCTATGGGATTGGGCACCTGGAGGAAAGCCTAATTTTCCTGAATATCGAGGACAGCATCCACCCATTCTCTCTGTAAACACTGCTCAGATATTTCAAACAGAACTGTGGAAACTTTTGGCTGCTTTTGGTCATGGTAATAGTCTATATTTGCAACCCAATATCAGTGGGAGTAAATATGGTAATGTAGGAGTTACGGGGTTTTTATATCCCCGAGCTTGTGTCCCTTACCCATTTATGTTGATACAAGGCCATGTGGAAATAACATTGTCATTGAATATTTATCATTTAAATTGTTCTAATTGCATACTTACCAATTACATAAGAGGTGTTGCAAAAAGAAAACAAGTTATAAAAATAAAACAACCTGCTTTTGTAATGTTACCAGTTAAAATAACTAAAGCTTGGTATGACGAGACTGCTTTAAAATTGCTACAACGCATTAACACGGCTCTTAACTGCACTAAAAAAAAGTGTGAGCCTGATTGTTCTGGGTATAGTATCTTTAATCACCCTTATAACAACTGCTGTTACTGCTTCTGTATCTCTAGCACAATCCATTCAAGCTGCTCATACTGTAGATTCCTTGTCATATAACGTTACTAAAGTAATGAGAACACAAGAAGATATAGATAAAAAAATAGAAGATAGATTATCAGCTTTATATGATGTGGTTAGAGTTCTAGGAGAACAAGTTCAGAGCATTAGCTTTCGCATGAAAATTCAATGTCATGCTAATTATAAATGGATTTGTGTTACAAAAAAGGCTTATAATGCATCTGACTTTCCGTGGGATAAGGTAAAGAAACATCTACAAGGAATTTGGTTTAATACTAATGTTTCTCTAGACCTATTACAATTACATAATGAAATTCTTAATATTAAAAATTCTCCTAAAGCTACTCTAAACATAGCTGATACTGTTGACAATTTTTTACAAAATTTATTTCCTAACTTCCCTAGCTTGCATTCACTGTGGCGAAGCATAATTGCTGTGGGCGCGGTTTTGATTGTTGTGCTTATCGTGATTTGTTTGGCTCCTTGTTTTATTCGTAGTATTGTTAAAGAATTCTTACACATGAAAATTCTGATACATAAAAACATGTTGCAACACCGACACCTTATGGAGCTTTTAAAAAAAAAAATAAAGAGAGGGGAGCTGCGGGGGACCGCCCGTGAAGGGTTAAGTCTTGGGAGCTGCTCGGCAGGTATGCAGAGCCTTAGGCATTGTTCCTAAGCTCCCTGTCCCACCACCCTTGAAGAGTTTTTACAGCCCTTAAGGTCAGGGTGTCTTGCAACATGTCATAGAAGATAGATTACTTAGTATACTCTGTACACAATGGTAAGGGTCTAGTGATTGTATCCTGAGGTTAAAAAATAATCTTGTACATGTCTTAAGTCACGTACATTATCCTATAAATACTATAGCCTAATAAAGAAAGGCATCAGCCAATTGTGGTCTGATCCTCTCAACCCCATCTTTTGTCTCTCTCTTATTTTTCTTAGCGGGGACGCTCCGTTCTCTCCCTGTGCAGGTGCAACTCTTGCTTGTGCTGGCCGCGGCACACTGGAGAAGGGAATGGCAAGCCACTTCAGTATTCTTGCCTTGAGAACCCCATGAACAGTATGAAAAGGCAATATGATAGGATACTGAACGAGGAACTCCCCAGGTGGGTAGGTGCCCCATATGCTACTGGAGATCAGAGGAGAAATAACTACAGAAAGAACAAAGGGGTGGAGCCAAAGCAAAAACAATACCCAGTTGTGGATGTGACTGGTGATAGAAGCAAGATCCGATGCTGTAAAGAGCAATATTGCATAGGAACCTGGAATGTCAGGTCCATGAATCAAGGCAAATTGGAAGTGGTCAAACAAGGGATGGCAAGGGTGAACGTCGACATTCTAGGAATCAGCGAAGTAAAATGGACTGGAATGGGTGAATTTAACTCAGATGACCATTATATCTACTACTGCAGGCAGGAATCCCTCAGAAGAAATGGAGTAGCCATTATGGCCAACAAAAGAGTCCGAAATGCAGTACGTGGATGCAATCTCAAAAATGACAGAATGATCTGTGTTCATCTCCAAGGCAAACCATTCAATATCACAGTTATCCAAGTCTATGCCCCAACCAGTAACGCTGAAAAAGCTGAGATTGAACAATTTCATGAAGACCTACAAGACCTTTTAGAACTAACACCCCCAAAAAGATGTCCTTTTCATTATAGGGGACTGGAATGCAAAAGTAGGAAGTCAAGAAACACCTGGAGTAACAGGCAAATTTGGCCTTGGAATGCAGAATGAAGCAGGGCAAAGACTAATAGAGTTTTGCCAAGAAAATGCACTGGTCATAGCAAACACCCTCTTCCAACAACACAAGAGAAGACTCTACACATGGACATCACCAGATGGTCAACACTGAAATCAGATTGATTAT
The DNA here is from genome assembly GCF_032405125.1 of Capricornis sumatraensis. Lineage (NCBI taxonomy): Eukaryota > Metazoa > Chordata > Mammalia > Artiodactyla > Bovidae > Capricornis > Capricornis sumatraensis. Next base: position 94,729,514 of record NC_091075.1, on the reverse strand, counting down.
ATTCTATGCAGCCAAAGATGGAGAAGCTCTATACAGTCAACAAAAACAAGACTGGGAGCTGACTGTGGCTCAGATCATAAACTCCTTATTACCAAATTCAGACTCAAATTGAAGAAAGTAGGGAAAACCACTAGACCATTCAGGTATGACCTAAATCAAATGCCTTATGATTATACCATGGAAGTGAAAAATAGATTTAAGGGCCTAGATCTGATAGATAGAGTGCCTGATGAACTATGGAATGAGGTTCGTGACATTGTACAGGAGACAGGGACCAAGACCATCCCCATGGAAAAGAAATGCAAAAAAGCAAAATGGCTGTCTGGGGAGGCCTTACAAATAGCTGTGAAGAGAAGAGAGGTGAAAAGCAAAGGAGAAAAGGAAAGATAAAGGCATCTAAATGCAGAGTTCCAAAGAATAGCAAGAAGAGATAAGAAAGCCTTCTTCAGCGATCAATGCAAAGAAATAGAAGAAAACAACAGATTGGGAAAGACTAGAGATCTCTTCAAAAAAATTAGAGATACCAAGGGGACATTTCATGCAAAGATGGGCTCGATAAAGGACAGAAATGGTATGGACCTAACAGAAGCAGAAGATATTAAGAAGAGGTGGCAAAAATACATGGAAGAACTGTACAAAAAAGATCTTCATGACCCAGATAGTCATGATGATGTGATCACTAATCTAGAACCAGACATCTTGGAATGTGGGCCTTAGAAAGCATCACTACGAACAAAGCTAGTGGAGGTGATGGAATTCCAATTGAGCTGTTTCAAATCCTGAAAGATGATGCTGTGAAAGTGCTGCACTCACTATGCCAGCAAATTTGGAAAACTCAGCAGTGGCCACAGGACTGGAAAAGGTCCGTTTTCATTCCAATTCCAAAGAAAGGAAATGCCAAAAAATGTTCAAACTACCACACAATTGCACTCATCTCACATGGTAGTAAAGTAATGCTCAAAATTCTCCAAGCCAGGCTTCAGCAATACGTGAACCGTGAACTCCCTGACGTTCAAGCTGGTTTTAGAAAAGGCAGAGGAACCAGAGATCAAATGGCCAACATCCGCTGGATCATGGAAAAAGCAAGAGAGTTCCAGAAAAACATCTATTTCTGCTTTATTGACTATGCCAAAGCCTTGGACTATGTGGATCACAATAAACTGTGGATAATTCCAAAAGAGATGGGAATACCAGACCACCTGACCTGCCTCTTGAGAAATCTGTATGCAGGTCAGGAAGCAACAGTTAGAACTGGACATGGAACAACAGACTGGCTCCAAATAGGAAAAGGAGTATGTCAAGGCTGTATATTGTCACCCTGCTTATTTAACTTCTATGCAGAGTACATCATGAGAAACGCTGGACTGGAAGAAACACAAGCTGGAAGCAAGACTGCCGGGAGAAATATCAGTCACCTCAGATATGCAGATGACACCACCCTTATGGCAGAAAGTGAAGAGGAGCTAAAAAGCCTCTTGATGAAAGTGAAAGAGGAGAGCAAAAAATTTGGCCTAAAGCTCAACATTCAGAAAACGAAGATCATGGCATCCGGTCCCATCACTTCATGGGAAATAGATGGGGAAACAGTGGAAACAGTGTCAGACTTTATTATTTGGGGCTCCAAAATCACTGCAGATGGTGACTGCAGCCATGAAATTAAAAGACGCTTACTCCTTGGAAGAAAAGTTATGAGCAACCTAGATAGCATATTCAAAAGCAGAGACATTACTTTGCCGACTAAGGTCCGTCTAGACAAGGCTATGGTTTTTCCTGTGGTCATGTATGGATGTGAGAGTTGGACTGTGAAGAAGGCTGAGCACTGAAGAATTGATGCTTTTGAAGTGTGGTGTTGGAGAAGACTCTTGAGAGTCCCTTGGACTGCAAGGAGATCCAACCAGTCCATTCTGAAGAAGATCAACCCTGGGATTTCTTTGGAAGGAATGATGCTAAAGCTGAAACTTCAGTACTTTGGCCACCTTCTGATAAGAGTTGACTCATTGGAAAAAACTCTGATGCTGGGAGGGATTGGGGGCAGAAGGGGAAGGGGACGATCAAGGATGAGATGGCTGGATGGCATCACGGACTCAATGGACGTGAGTTTGAGTGAACTCTGGGAGATGGTGATGGACAGGGAGGCCTGGCGTGCTGCAATTCATGGGGTCGCAAAGAGTCGGACATGACTGAGTGACTGAACTGAACTGAACTGATTGCCTTGGGAGACCAACTTAAGAAAACATCGTTAGGATTTATGTCAACGAACCTTTTGCCTGTGTTCTTTTCCAGGAGTTTTATCGTGTCTTATCTCATATGTAAATCTTTAAGCCATTCTGCGTTATTTTTGTGTATGGTGTGAGGATGTGGAATGTGGATATTTTTGAAGTTTAGAGTCAGGCAGCACCCTGCCTCCCTCTGCGTTCATGGTGGAGTGTCAGTCAACTTGCTGGTGTATAAAGAACCACCCCCTCCCCCACCACTGTCACCAGCTTCCAACTCTACTCTCTTTCTTGCTGTGTAAGGCATCTTCCTCAGACTCCATAACTTCTTTTTGCCATTTTTTTGTTATTCAAATAATCTTTGCTCTATGTACTGAAACAAGTCAGTATTTGCACAATTCAAAGTGCTTCTCCTCTCTCCCAGACAGTGAAAACTTTGACTAGAGGGGCTTGGTCTGGGTAAGCGAGGTACAATCTGGACATCCTTTACCTCCCCCGTTCCTCTTCCAGGCTTGTGTGACTTGTCAGGAAAGGCAGATGGAGGCTGGAACCATTATCTTCCATGGCAGGGTGGCAATCCCCACCCAGCCTGTTATTCATCACTGCGTCTCTGTTATGGATGCTTCTCTCATTGTGGATGCCTGCTGTGTGGCAGGGCTGGCTCTCTCAGGGAGACCCCGAGGAACCTCCTTAATGCACAGACGTAGCAGAGCTGACTCTGAATTAACTCCTTCCACAACTCTTCAGCCTCTGCCACAGGGTCATACTCCATAGCCACTTGTTGCTGGAGTCACCTTATCCCTCGCCAGCCCTTTCGGAGGTGACACACTGGTGAGACAACTGAGCCTGGCTGTCTCCTGCAGAGTCCGCTCAACCCGCAGATGGGTAAAAGTTGTTGCCATGGCAACCAGTGGACAAGCAGGCTGCCTTGCTGGTACCTCCTCTTTCAGCATCGTGTTTCCCCTTTCTCTAAGCTGCAGCAGCCTCAAGCACCCTGTCTATTTAGTGGCTTGCCAGTGTTCAAAAGAGGAGAGGGAAGAGCGTTTTTAATATACCTGGCAACCTTCTGAAGTTCTCTTCTCTCTCTTGGTCTTCTCCTTACATTCACTGGAGGTAAGGGGAGGAGAGGGTGTTCTTTGATTGGGTTCCTCCTGGTAGTACTTTGAGCAGGTTGTTGGCCATGCTGCTGGTGGTACTCTGGACATAGAATGGAGCTACACAGTGGATCCTGCAGACTGTCCACCCAACATTCACTCTTGTATTTCCATTTTTTAACAGAACCCTATTGAATTAGAGCATTCAACCTCTTCCACACAGCCATGCGCACCAGATGAGCTATACTGGCTCTTAGGGGAAAAGCCTCCTTATCTTAAACCAGTCATGATGATTCTACTTTTCTAAATCTGGGGCCTGAGAAAGACATTTTAACTCTTAAAATCAAGATAGTGTAAGTGGTGGCTTCTTCTTGCCTTAGAACATTGTCCTCAGGCTAGATCTTTTCATGAGTAGACTATTCCAGGTGTCATATCCAGATTTAACAAAGACAACACATGGAGGAGTTCCTTCTCAAAAGAATGAAGACATTCTTACTATTTCAGACAAAAATATTTCTTTACTGTTAGAGCCATTTTTAGCTGCATCTTTGGTTTCTTAAAAACATATCCTGATGGACCCATGTTTTTTTGGTTGCCAACTTTAGATCTTAGCCCTCGTCCGGGACACCAGAGAAAATGCCCAGTATTTCCTGTTATGGTACCTTCTGTCTGTGTCAGTGATATGCAAAAGCTTGCTTTGTTCACTAAAAAATGTGCAAACATTACAAATCAGAACTTCTAAAATATGAGTGTGAGAAAGTCAATAAAGGGGCAGCATGGGGTGGTCGATTCCTCATCCCTACCAGGCTGAAAAGACTGGGATGACTAAGAGGGCTGGAATGCCAAGTTGAGGAGTACTGTTAGTCGCTCAGTCGTGTCTGACTCTGCAACCCCATGGACTGTAGCCCACCAGGCTCCTCTGTCCATGGAATCCAGGCAAGAATACTGGAGTGGGTTGCCATTTCCTGCTCCAGGGGATCTTCTCAACCCAGGGATTGAACCCAGTCTCTGCACTGCAGGCAGATTCTTTACCATCCGAACCACCAAAGTTGAAGAGACTGTGTGATAATGACTTTGGATACAAGCGTGCTTGTTTGGAGCCCAGGGGACACTGTCTTAAGAAGTGGAACAAAGAACTGGGGAGACGGCCAGTCCCTCTAAATGCCCTGCAGACAGTTGTAACACTCCAAGACTCTGAAGGCTCAGGATGACAGACCAGTATCCTCATAGAAGGTCCTGGCAGGACAGCAGTGATGCATCTTGATACAAAGTCCAGAACAAATATCGCAACAGTTTTTGCATGTCTTCCTGAAGTCAGTGGGGCACTCTGTGGGGCAGCAGCCCTGTAGACACGTGGCAGAGATAAAGGAGTACTGACACGTGCACCATTGTGTTTATGGTCAGAGGCGCTGCTTTCACACCTTGATACTAAACTTGTCTATGGGTCATGAACAAGAGCTTAATCACTATCACCTCTTGGTTCTTTTCTATTTAGGGTGAACTCAGTCATCGTCATTGATTCAAGTGTCTATGTTGGGCCCGATGCAATGTGCACGAAAGACATGTGGTCCATACCTTGTGAAAATCAGCCCCAAATTTAGCCCCTCTGTTGCATGCACTAAGCTCAGTGCATCCTGATGAAGATTCTAAGAGCATAAACTTGGATTACTCTCACTCAGGATGTCTCAGGGGGGTTGAAATGTTCTAATTCCAACATGTTTTCTTAATTACAAAGGATAAGCACTTTTAGCAGAGAACTCAAAAGCAGCTGCTGCCCACAGTAGATTAAGTGAGCAGAAATTGGAGTTACATCTGAGGACCTTCTACCCGCCTGAGTGATATGCAAAAAAAAAGAGAAGGCTTTGTTTTATGGGCACCAAAAAATAAAAGGAATGTGTTGGTCAATGTTATAAAACAAACATTCTGGAAAATTAGAAGTTCTGATTTGTGATGTTTGCCAGTTTCCATGATGTAGATACTCCCGCCATGGTCAATTTCAAGCTACCCAAGGGAGGTGGCAGAGGTGGAGTGGGGACTGACAAGCCCCATTGGAGCATCTGCCCAGCTGCCTGTCCACAAAACCAAGGACTGTTTCTAGCTTTGGAAATGAAGTGTTTATTCTGTACCTTAAAAAAAAAAAAAAAAAGATGTTGATTTATTTATTTGGCTGTCCTGATTCTCAGCTGTGGCACTCAGGATCGTTTTTAGTCGTGGCATGTGGGATTTAGTTCCCTGACTAGGGATTGAACCCAGGCTCCCTGCACTGGGAATGTGGAGTCTTAGCTACTGGGCCACCAAGGAAGTCCCTATTATGTGCTTTGACATTCATCTTAGCAGGGCCTGGGCAGGCTGTGCTGCTTTCTGAAGGTGGATGGCCAGAGGGAAGTTCTGAAGCTATGCCACTGCCTGTAGTGCTGTGACAAAGCTGACAAACTGGATCATTTGATTCAAGTGTCAGTGGAGTCTCTGATCAGCCCTCTGTCTCAACATTTTTTATTGCTGTCTCTGTGGCAGAGACAAGTCAAACCGCATGATCTTGTTCTCCAGAGACATGGTGCTTCCCAGGGCCTTTGCCTGGAGCTCTGATGACCCAGGTTCCAGGGCAGATGGAGAAGCATGGCCTCTGTGAACATGAAGCCAGTTGTTGAAGAGCTCACTGCTCTGCTCCTCTTCATGACTCACTCTGGAGTTTCCTGAGATACTCAAACCGAACTTCTCCAACTCAAAATCCAGCACCCTAACCATTAGGATGAGCCCTCAAGCATTTGTGCTACAGTGGGTTTGCCAGGAGGCTGATGTTAGTCTTAAGCAAAGGCAGCATTGCCTGCTATGATGTGGTCTTCAGTATGAATCCCATGTCACACAATGATGAGGCTGACCTTTTGCTGGTGCTCTGGAGAGGGCCACTCCTTTTTGATTCCCTTCCCAGCCCAATCCCTGGTCTTTGTGACTCCATGGACTGAGGCAATCTCCTCTGTCCATGGCATTTTCCAGGCAAGAATACTGGAGTAGGTTAGCCACTCCTTTCTCCATGGGTTCTTCCCAACCTAAGGATCACACCTGGGGTCTCCTGCATTGCAGGCAGATTCTTTACCATCTGAGCCACTAGGGAAGCACCTATCTCTGAGTTCAGTCCAGTCCCCAGTAACTGTTAGAAAGATCCCTGTCCTCTTACTTCCAAGCACCTGTCTATCTGCACCTGGGGGCAGCACTGGTCCTCCCTACTCCCTGCTGGTTGCAGACAGAGCTTTTTGCCTAGCTTGTAATAACCAGGATGACATGTGTTCCTTTATCCAAGGACACCCTTCATCTACAAACACGGCAAGGTTTTCACTGGAACCAGGAGATTCAGATGTGAGAGCTCATGGTTTTTGAACTGACTACTTAAGCTCTGATCTCCAAATTTTCTCATCTACTATAAATGGAATAATAGCTATCTTCACAGAGGAACTTAAGAGCCTCTTGAAGAAGGTGAAAGAGGAGAATGAAAAAGCTTGCTTAAAACTCAGTATTCATAAAACTAAGATCATGGCATTCAGTCCCATCACTTCATGGCAATTAGGTGGGGGGAAAATGGAAATAGTGGCAGATTTTATTTTCTTGGGCTTCAAAATCACTGTAGGTGGTGACTGCAGCCATGAAATTAAAATATTATTGGCCCTTGGAAGGAAAGCTATGACAAACCTAGACAGCCTATTAAAAAGCAGAGATATTACTTTGCCAACAAAGGTCCGTATAGTGAAAGCTGCGGTTTTTCCAGTAGTCATGTACAGATGTGAAAGTTGGACCATAAAGAAGGCTGACTGCCAAAAATTGATGCTTTTGAACTGTGGTGTTGGAGAAGACTCTTGGGAGTCCCTTGGACTGCAAGGAGATCAAACCTGTTGATACTAAAGGAAATCAACCCTGAATATCTATTAGAGGGACTGATACTGAAACTCCAATACTTTGGCCATCTGATGCGAAGAGTCAACTCACTGGAAAAGACCCTGATGCTGGGAAAGATTGAGGGCAGGAGGAGAAGGGGGTGACAGAGGATGAGACGGTTGGATGGCATCACTGACTCAATGGACATGAGTTTGAGCAAACTCTGGGAGATAGTGAAAGACAGGGAAGCCTGGTGTGCTGTAGTCCATGGGGTCACAAAGAGTCAGACAGGACTTAGTGACTCAACAATAACAACAAGAACAGGGATGGTATGAGAAATTAATATGGGACTTCCCTTGCAGTCCAGTGGTTGAGATGCCACGTTTCCAATGCAGGGAGCCTGAGTTTGACCCCTGACTGGAGAACTGCATCATATGTGCCACAGCTAAGACCTGGCCTAGCCAAACAAAATATTTTAAAGATATCTTATTAAAAAATAAAAAATTAATTTATGTGAAAGTGCTTCATAAAATATAAAATGGTTTTAAATGTTGCATGTTTTACTGTCTTTTCATTGCTCCACTTGGACATTTCCATTAACTTTAATTCCTGAGGTCAGCTTCCTCAAAGCTGCATAAGTTTGTCAGCCTTGCTTTGGAAAGTTAGATCTCAAGGGACTATCCACCCATTCATTGTGACAGCATTAGATGAATCCCCAATTTTGGTGTGATGCCCCACAGAGGGCATATCCAGGAGATGATGTGAGGCAGTGGTTGGTGCCCCCTCTTAACTGTAAATTGAAGATGATTCTCTCTCTGTTGTTTCAGGCCTGGCTGGTGCTAACAGTGTTTGAGGTTTGAAACAGTTTTGTTTTGTCACCAAGTGATTCATAACAGCCACCACCAGGGAAGTGGAGCAAACTTTCAGTTCCTCCCAATCTCCTCTAGTGAAGAATTTCTTGCTTTGTTAATTGGGAAGAATGGATGAAGGCAAAGAGTTGCCTGAGATCACAAAAATCCAAGAGAATGATGAAAGAATAGAGCCCAGAGATAGGAGAGAAAGATCTAGGTGAAAACCTGAACTCTGCCCACATGTTTGTAATTTCTGAACCTCTCTGGATTTGCTGAGAAAAGAAGAGAAGCAAAAGGCAAAAAAGAAAGGAAAGATATACCCACCTGAATGCAGAGTTCCAAAGAACAGCAAGGAGAGATGAGAAAGACTTCCTAAGTGAACAATGCAAAGAAATAGAGGAAAACAATAGAATGGAAAAGACTAAAGATCTCTTCAAGAAAATCAGAGACACCAAGGGAACATTCCATGCAAAGATGGGTACAAGAAAGGACAGAAACAATGTGGACCTCACAGAAGCAGAAGATATTAAGAAGAGGTGGCAACAATGCACAGAAGAACTGTACAAAAAAGATCTTCATGACCCAGATAACCACAATGGTGTGATCACTCACCTAGAGCCAAACATCCTGGAGTGTGAAGTCAAGTGGACCTTAGGAAGCATCACTACAAACAAAGCTAGTGGAGGTGAGGGAATTCCGGCTGAGCTATTTAAAATGCTAAAAGATGATACTGTGAAAGTACTTCACTCAGTATGTCAGCAAATTTGGAAACTTCAGCAGTGGCCACAGGACTGGAAAAGGTCAGTTTTCATTCCAGTCCCAAAGAAGGGCAATGTCAAAGAATGTTCAAATTACTGCACAGTTGCACTCATTTATGTGCTAGTAGCGTCATGCACAAAATCCTCAAAGTTAGGTTTCAGCAGTATGTGAACCGAGAATTTCCAGATGTACAAGCTGGAATTAGAAAAGGCAGAGGAACCAGAAATCAAATTGCCAACTTTCACTGGAGCATAGAAAAAGCAAGAGAATTCCAGAAAAATATGCACCTGTGCTTCCTTGACTACACTAAAGCCTTTGACTGTGTTGATCACAACAAACTGTGGAAAATTCTGAGAGATGGGAATACCAGACTACCTTACCTGCCATCTGAGAAATGTGTATGCAGGTCAAGAAGCAAAAGTTAGAACTGAACATGGAGGAATGAAATGGTTCCTAGGGCTTCACTGGTGGCTCAGACGATAAAGAATCCGCCTCCAATGCAAGAGACCTGTGTTCAATCCCTGGGTTGGGAAGATCCCTGGAGGAGGACAGAGCAACCCACTCCAGTATTCTTGCCTAGAGAATCCCCATGGACCGAGGAGCCTGGTGGGCTACAGTCCCTGTTGTCACAAAGAGTTGGACATGACTGAGCGGCTAAGCGCACACACCTCCAAAGTGGGAAAGGAGTATGTGAAGGCTGTATATTGTCACCCTGATTATTTAACTTCTTTGCAGAGTACATCATGCAAAATGCCGGGCTGGATGAAGCACAAACTGAAATCAAGATTGTCAGGAGAAACATCAACAACCTCAGATATGCAGATGACACCACCTTTATGGAAGAAAATGAAGAGAAACTAAAGAGCCTCTTGATGAAGGTGAAAGAGGAGAGTGAAAAAGTTGGCTTAAAACTCAACATTCAAAAAACTAAGATCATGGCATCTGGTCTCATCACTTCATGGCAAATAGATAGGGAAACAATGGAAACAGTGAAAAACTTTATTTTCTGGGGCTCCAAAATCACTGCAGATGGCGACTGCAGCCATGAAATTAAAAGATGCTTGCTCCTTGAAAAAGCAGAGACATTACTTTGCTGACAAAGGTCTGTCTAGTCAAGGCTACGGTTTTTCCAGTAGTCATGTATGGATATGAGAGTTAGACCATAATGAAGGCTGCACACTGAAGAATTGAACTGTGGTGCTGGAGAAGACTTAGGAATCTCTTGGACTGCAAGGAGATCATACCTGTCAATCGTAAAGGAAATCGGTCCTGAATATTCATTTGAAGAACTGATGCTGAAGCTGAAGCTCCAATCCTTTGGCCACCTGATGTGAAGAACCGACTCATTGGAAAACTCCCTGATGCTGGGAAAGATTGAAGGCAGGAGGAGAAGGGGGTGACAGAGAACAAGATCGTTGGATAGCATTACCGACCTAACAGACTTGAGTTTGAGCGAACTCCAGAAGATAGTGAAGGGCAGGGAAGCCTGGTGTGCTGCAGTCCATGGGCTCGCAAAGAGTCAGATTTGACTGAGCGACTGAATAATGACTGGATTTCTTCATCTTTAAAGTAGAGCTGATAATACTGTAATGTACAATTAGCTGCTCAGCCTCCAAAATTTCTTGTTTTGAAGAAAGCCTCTATTGTGTGAGTCTTAGGGGGCTGTAAGGTCTCATTTCCACTCTAGAATCTAAAAAGGGTCTGGTACTCAGGGCATAAGACCCAGGAGGGCGATCATACTATTCCCACCCCTAACTTGGAGTCCTGAGAAATTCAAAGTCTGTGACTTACTTGGACTGTTCCTGTGGCAGGACCTTATCATGGCTCCTCGTGCCCAGCTCCTCATAGCTTTCCCCTGCTTCTACAGCCTTTTTTTTTGGATTCCAGGACCTTTCAAGGTCCTTTCAATGATTTCTTTTCTGTTCAAGACAGTGAGGATTGTTTTTGTTACTGTGCATATTTGTCACTGACAGCCCAGACCTCTGTGTAGACAGATACTATTCCCTTTTTATAGATAAGAACATTTGGAGCTCAGAGTTTAACTGATTGGTTAAAGAAGAACAAGCCCTCAAATCTAGGTGTCCCAATTCCAAAGTCTATCATTCACCATATATGTGTTTCACTCTGACTATGTGCCAGGCTCTTGCTGATATGAGAGACCTGGTACTGATGACACAGAGAGGAAACCAGCGCAGGGCTGTGCAGAGTGTGGAATCAGGACCCTGAAGGTATCAGGACCATTGGAGCACTTACACACACGTGGATTCCAGCGTTTCACTTAGGGGTCAGAATGCCTGGGGGTCAGACTAGGGAAGTGGCATGTTTAATAAGCTCCCCAGATGATCTTGGTGCTTGCCAGTATTTGAGACTCCTTCCTAGTATTGTTGGTAAAGAATCTGCCTGCCAATGAAGGAGACATGGGAGACGTGGGTTCGATCCCTGGGTTGGGAAGATCCCCTGGAGTAGGAAATGGCAACCCACTCCAGTATTCTTGCCCGGAAAATTCCATGGACAGAGAAGCCTGGCAGGCTTCAGGCCATGGGGCTGCAAAGAGTCAGACACATTTGAGCACACACACCACCACCACGCCCTAATACTGTAGCACCAGCCAAAAATAGTACGAGTGTAAATACATGGTAATGGTATGAGGCAGGGTGCATTCTTATGGATACACTTTACAAGGCATGATATAGCTCTTAACAGGACATTTCCAGTCATAAAACAAAAGTACTGACCGTGTACTGGGAGTCTGGGACTTCCCTGGTGGCTCAGCGGTAGAGAACTTGCCTATCAATGCAGGAGATGTGGGTTCGATCTCTGGGTCAGGAAGATCCCCTGGAGTAGGAAATGACAACCCCTCTCCAGCACTCTTGCCTGGGAAATCCCATGGACAGAGGAGCCTGGCAGACTACAGTCTGTGGGGTCACAAAGAGTAGGACGTGGCTGAGCAACTAAACCACAGCAGCTGGGGCATGGAGAGCAGGACTGCACATATGCTAAGCCTCCTGCATTTCCATTGCTGTCTTAGTCCGGCCACACACTGAATTAGTGCGTGGGATTTCTGCAGGAGAAGGGATAATTCTTTAGCTACTGTCTTGCCGACTGATCTTATGTTAGCTGTTTGGTTTTAAACTCAGTAACAGCAAAGGAGGGAATTGCAGTGTGACTGTGTCCATGGAAAATACATTCTTTAGGCTTTCCAGAGACAAATTTATGATCAACATTTTGATCCTGTGTTTTGCTTTATTAAATTATTATACCATGTGCAATTCTATTTTGAATCATTTATTTTTTAAAAAAGAGGAATAATGCTTGTACTGGCTGAAATTAATGAAAGGTTCAAACTTTCCATAAATTGCCTCTGTGAATCCCCCACGCCATCAGCTTCTTTGAAGTGGGATGGTAACTTGACTCAGCACTTTTGACCTTGGCCCACACATTGCTCTGCTGGAAGAAAAAGACTACGCTTTACCTTAGATTGCTTCTTCCTCCTTTAGAAACGGGTTTCTAAAGACAAAGTAGAGAAATTCTCTGAAAGGACATTTCTGACATGTATGGTAAGTGGCTGGAAGTGTATATATAAATTTTGGAGGTTAGTCTTTTCTGCTTAAAAAATGTATCATACCTATCGTGGAGCCACTCAATATAAAGATCTCTGACTTGGAACTTCCCTGTAAGTCCCAGATACTGTGATCACACTTGAATAAAAACTCATTTATGTGCTTCAAATATTAATAAATTGCACAGAGTACCAAAATGAGCCATCAGCTTGTGGTATATATGAAAAATCTGAATACAGGAAATGTATAGGCAAGTGTTTAGGAGAAGAAAAATTGAAGAGTGCTGTTCTGATGGAGGCATTGGTAAGTATCTGCATGTTATCTATTGAACTGAATGAACTTCTCCCTAAATTCCTATGTCTATTTGATGGAACAGATTAAGCCAGTTGAAAACATGAACATTTATCAAACTTTAGAAAGGGGGAGCAGGCTTCTTGGAAAATTGATGTAGGAATCAAAGGTGAAAAGAGGAAATGGAGATTATGAAAAGGAAACAAGACACCCCCCACATCAGTCACCCGTCCTGGTGCCCCACCTCATTTCAAAACCCTTTCAGGAGTGGAGATGGGGCTGAGAAGGTAGACAAAAGCACTTATGCCAGTCCTAACGGAGGGCTGCCTCCTCAATCCAGTTCCTCTGTGCAGAAGTTGTCCTTGGCTTAGCCTTCCATCCCCCTAGACCCCCCTACACTGACATCATCCCCTTATATGACCCTGTTCCCCAGGCCACTGGACTGGGACTTCACGGTCCTTGTCCTTGGTGAGGAATATTAGTAGATCTGAAAAGACAGAGCTAGACTTGAATCTTGGTTCTGCCACTAATTAGTTTTCATGGCCTTTGGTGTGTTACTTGCTTTCTTGGCACCTTGGTTTTCTGATTTTTAAAATGATAGTCATGGAAAAGTTAAGTGAGCTGAAGTGAAGTATTTGATGCACTGCCTGGCACAGCTAGCAAGCAGCCTTTGTGAAGATTCCAGTTAAGCAGGTACTGGTCTCCCTCCTTTAAGCCATTATTCTACCAATTACCCAACTCCACTGTTGCATCTTTAATCTTTAATCCAAAGATGCATTAAAGATTTACTGAGCATGGCCCTGACCATCAGAACAAGGCCCAGATTCCCCAGCAGCCAGTCCCTTCCATCAGGAAGCCTCCACAAGCCGCTTATCCTTATCCATCAGAGGGCAGACAGAATGAAGACCACAGTCACAGGAAACTAACCAAACTGATCACATGGATTACAGCCTTGTCTAACTCAATGAAGCTATAAGCCATGCTGTGTAGGGGCATCCCGAGATGGACGGGTCATTGTAGAGAGTTCTGACAAAACATGGTCCACTGGAGAAGGGAATAGCAAACCACTTCAGTATTCTTGCCTTGAGAACCCCATTGCTGCTGCTGCTAAGTCACTTCAGTCGTGTCTGATTCTGTGTGACCCCATAGACGGCAGCCCACCAGGCTCCCCCGTCCCTGGGATTCTCCAGGCAAGAACACTGGAGTGGGTTGCCATCTCCTTCTCCAATACAGGAAAGTGAAAAGTGAAAGTGAAGACACTCAGTTGTATCCGACTCTTTGTGACCCCATGGACTGCAGCCCACCAGGCTCCTCCATCCATGGGGTTTTCCAGGCAAGAGTACTGGAGTGGGGTGCCACAGTATCAAAAGGCAAAAAGATATGTTGCTGAATGAAGAAACTCCCCACATCAGTAGCTACCAAAATGCGACTGGAGGAGAGTGGAGAAATAATTTCAGAAAGAATGAAGAAAGGGAGCCAAAGTGAAAAGAGCACCCAGTTGTGGATGTGACTGAAGATGGAAGTAAAGTCCAATGCTGTGAAGAACAATATTGCATAGGAACCTGGAATATTAAGTCCATGAATCAAGGTAAATTTGAAGTGGTCAAACAGGAGATGGCAAGAGTGAACATTGACATTTTAGGAATCAGTAACATGAAATGGACTGGAATGGCTGAATTTAGTTCAGATGACCATTATATCTACTACTGTGGGCAAGAATGCCTTAGAAGAGATGGAGTAGCCATTATAGTCAACAGAAGAGTCCAAATGCAGTATTTGGATGTAATCTCAAAAACGACAGAATGATCTCTGTTCATTTCCAAGGCAAACCATTCAATGTCACAGTGATCCAAGTCTATGCCCAACCACTAATGCAGAAGAAGCAGAAGTTGAATGGTTCTATGATGACCAACCAGACCTTCTAGAACTAATAACAAAAAAAGATATCCTTTTCATCATAGGGGACTGGAAGGCAAAAGTAGGAAGTTGGGAGATACCTGGAGGGACAGGCAAATTTGGCCTTGGAGTACAAAACAAAGCAGGGCAAAGGCTAACAGTTTTTTTTGCCAGGAGAACACACGGGTCATAGCAAACACCCTCTCCCAACAACACAGGAGATGACTCTACACGTGGACATCACCAGATGTCCAATATAGATTTCAGATTGATTATATTCTTTGCAGCCAAAGATGAAGAAGCTCAATACAGTCAGTAAAAAGACCAGGAGCTGACTGTGGCTCAAATCATGAACACTTTATTGCAAAATTCAGACTTAAATAGAAGGAAGTAGGGGAAACCATTAGAACAATCAGGTATGAGCTAAATCAAATCCCTTATGATTATACAGTGGAAGTGACAAATAGATTCAAGGGATTAGTTCTGATAGACAGAGTGCCTGAAGAACTATGGACAGGGGTTTGTGGCATTGTACAGGATGTGGTGATCAAGACCATCCCCAAGAAAAAGAAATGCAAGAAAGCAAAATGGCTGTCTGAGGAGGCATTAAAAATAGCTGAGAAAAGAGAAGTGAAAAGCAAAGGAGAAAAGGAAAGATATATTCATCTGGATACAGAGTTCCAAAGAATAGCAAGGAGAGATAAGAAAGCCTTCCTCAGTGATCAATGCAAAGAAATAGAAGAAAACAATAGAACGAGAAAGACTGGAGATATCGTCAAGAAAATTAGAGATACCAGGAAGATATCTGGACTGAGAAGCTGAGTAAGCCTTAGGAAGTATCACTACAAACAAAGCTAATGGAGGTGATGGAATTCCAGCTAAGCTGTTTAAAATCCTAAAATATGATGCTGTGAAAGTGCTGCACTCAATATGCCAGCAAATTTGGAAAACTCAGCAGTGGCCACAAGACTGGAAAAGGTCAGTTTTCATTCCAATCCCAAAGAAAGGCAATGCCAAAGAATTTTCAAACTACCACACAGTTGCGCTCATTTCACATGCTAGTAAAGTAGTGTTCAAAATCCTTCAAGCTAGGCTTCAGCTGTATGTGAACTGAGAATTTCCAGATGTTCAATCTGGATTTAGAAAAGGCAGCAGAACCAGAGATCAAATTGCCAACATTCCTTGGATCATAGAAAAGCAAGAGAATTCCAGAAAAACATCTATTTCTGCTTAATTGACTATGCTAAAGTCTTCAACTGTGTGGGTCACAACAAACTGGAAAATTCTGAAAGAGATGGGAATACCAGACCACCTAACCTGCCTCTTGAGAAATCTGTATGCAGGTCAAGAAGCAACAGTTAGAATCAGACATGGAACAACAGACTGGTTCCAAATTGGGAAAAGAGTATGTCAAGGCTGTATATTGTCACCCTGCCTATTTAACTTATATACAGAGTACATCATGCAAAATGCCAGGCGGGATGAAGCACAAGCTGGAATCAAGATTGCCGGGAGAAATATCAATAACCTTAGATATGCAGATGACACCACCCTTATGTCAGAAAGAGAAGAAGAACTAAAGAAACTCTTCATGAAAATGAAGGAGGAGAGTGAAAAAGTTGGCTCACCATTCAAAAAATGAAGATCATGGTATCCTGTCCCATCGCTTTACGGCAAATAGATAGGGAAATGATGGAAACAGTGACAAACTATTTTCTTGGACTCCAAAATCATTGCAGATGGTGGACTGCAGCCATGAAACTAAAAGATGCTTGCTCCATGGAAGATAAGCTATGACAAACCTAGATAGCATATTAAAAAGCAGAGACATTACTTTGCCGACAATGGTCTGTGTAGTCAAAAACCATGGTTTTTCCAGTAGTCATGTATGGATATGAGAACTGGACCATAATGAAAGCTGAGCTCCGAAGAATTGATGCTTTTGAACTGTGGTGTTGGAGAAGACTCTTGAGAGTCCCTTGGACTGCAAGGAGATCAAACCCATCAATCCTAAAGGAAATCAACCCTGAATATTCATTGGAAGGACTGATACTGAAGCTCTAATACTTTGGCCACCTGATGAGAAGAACTGACTCATTGGAAAAGACCTGATGCTGGGCAAGATTGAAGGCAGGAAGAGTAGAGGATGATCGAGGATGAGATGGTTGGGTGGCATCACTGACTTGATGGATATGAGCTTGAGAAAGCTCTGGGAGTGGGTGATGGACCGGGAAGCCTGGCATGCAGCAGTCCATGGGGGTCACAGAGTCAGACACGACTGAGTGATTGAACTGAACTGAACTGAACTGTTGCATCTAACTCTGAGGAATACAAGTATTTGTTTCTACCCATTACCCTTCAGGACTGTGCGTTCCTGCTGAAAGAGGTCAAAACCTTATGGCTTTGTATTCCTCACACTGCAACTTGTACTGTCATCAGTATAAGTTCAATGAAAGTGTCTTGGATCCCCATGGTTCCTCTGCTGACTGAATGCATAAGCTAATGAATGAAAGAGGAATGGTGGCGGGGAGAAATGAAACTAGAAGTCTTCATTAAGTGAGAGGAATGTTCCAATACAGCATCCTTTTCTGGTTTTGACTGGTTCAGCAAGGATGTCACCAGACTTACCGGATCTTATTCTGAATACTGTTGACTAGCTTGTGGGCAGAGGAAGTCTAGGCTATGTTTACTTTTAAAGAGCTATACACGGAAGCCTTGTTGGAATTTCCGCACAAGGTTGTTGAAATAGAAGTGACTAAGAAAGAGAAGCCCCGTGCTGCCAAGACATGGCGCAGTGTCACGTTATCTGTCATCAGCTCGAGAGGTTGGAGTCTTCTTATATTTCAGCACCACCTACTGCAGCTGGGTCTGCTGACAGCAGGTTCTCTTGATTTCCCTTGTGAACACAGAGGATTTTTTTCTTATTTCATTATTTTTTATTGAAATATGAATATATATACTTACAATATTACATTCATTTCAAATAGACAACATAATGATTAGATGTTTTTATATGTTGTGAAATGACCGCCATGATAAACCTGGTTACCATCTGTGCCCATGCCAAGTTATTATAATATTATTGACTATAATATATTTTATGTTCCCGTGACTTATTTATTTTATAATTGGGAGTTTATACCTCTTAATCTTCTTCACCTGTTTTACTCATCCTCCCATCTGACAACCAACAGTTTATTCTCTGTATCTATGAATCTGTTTCTGTTCTTTTTGTTCAGTTGTTTTGCTTTTAAGATTTCATACATAAGTGAAATCATATAGTATTTGATAGTGAAATCAAACACAATAAATAGTATTTCACATTTAAGTGAAATCATCATATATTATCTGATTTATATCACTTAGTATAATACCCTCTAGGTCCATTCATGTTGTCAAAAATGATAAGATTTCTTCTTTTTTAATGGCTGGGTAACATTCCATGTGTGTGTGTGTGTGTGTGTGTGTGTGTGTGTGTGTATACACTATATATATATATACACACATACTGTATCTTCTTTGTACATTCATCTATTGATGGACATTTAAGTTGCTTGCCTATCTTGGCTATTGTGTATAGGCTGCAAAGATATAGGGGTGCATATATCTTTAAAAATTTATTTGTTTTCTTCAGGTAAGAAATTTTACTTACTCAGAAGTAAAATTGCTAGATTATATGGCAGTTCTATTTTTTTACATGATGTGAGAAAGTAAACCAATTTTATTCTGTTGCATGTAGCTGTCTACTATTCCCGACACCATTTATTGAAGTGGCTGTCTTTTTGCCAATGTATATTCTTATCTTTATTGTAGATTAATTGACCATATAAGTGTGGATTTATTTCTGGGCTCTCTATTCTGTTCCATTGATCTGTGTATCTGTTTTTTTTGCCAGTACCATACTTTTAAAAAAAATTTATGTAGCTTTGTAATATAGTTTGAAATCAGAGAGTATTATACGTTGAGCTTTGTTCTTCTTTCTCAGATTTCTCTGGCTATTCAAGATCTTTTAAGTTTCCATACAAATTTGAGAATTATTTGTTTTAATTTTTGGAAAAATGCCATTAGAATTTGGATAGGGATTGCTTTGAACATATTGATTGGCTTGAGTAGTATGGATATTTTAACAATATAAATTATTCTAATTCATGAGCATAATATATGCTTCTATTTGCTTCTGTCATCTTTAATTTCATTTATCAAAGTCCTACAGCCTTTGGAATTCAGATCTTTCATCTCCTTGGTTAATTTTATTCCTAGGTAATTTTTATGCAATTGTAAATGGGATTTTTAAAAAGTAATTTCTCTTTCTGATAGTTTGCTATTAGTGTATAGAAATGCAACAGATTTCTCTACATTGATTTTGTATCCTGCAACTTCACTGAATTTATTTATTAGTTCTAATAGTCTTTGGTGGAGACTTAGGGTTTTCTGTATTGTAGCATCATGTTATCTGCAAGCACTGACAGTTTTACTTTTTTCTTTCCAAATTGGAGTTTTCAAAATT